>NC_081324.1:87267459-87585890 GCF_026419965.1 Kogia breviceps | reverse complement strand
ATATTTATTTCATAGGTTCGTAGGGAAAGATTTAAGGAGGTCAGGCATGCAAAGAGAACAGAGGGAGAGAAGGGCTCAACTGTTACCTGCGGGCATCAGTATTTATTGCCGTGAGAGATTCCATTGCCTGATGAACCACCAGAAGATGATCATATTATATTCATTACAATATTTTCATATTTCATCAATTCCCTGTGTTTAGAATAAAGCTTTTAGCAGAGCCCCATCTCCCCTGCTTTTTTTTTTTTTTTTTTTTTTTTTTTAATGCATTTCAGTTCCGGGTATAATTCACATACTCAGCTTCTGAGAAAATCTTCAAACTGCTTTTGCCTCTTCTCTCTTCCACATGTAGTTCATAGCAAGGGTTCTCTTTGCCTTATTTTACCTCTCCCCTCCTTTCCATCACTGCTTCCCTCCCCTGCCCCAGACCGACCCTGGGGGTAGGGGCTGGGGAGATGCTGGCCGCGGGCTCCACAGTTGCTGTTGTGTAGGGCGCACAAGTCTAGAGAGGAATGGACCGCATGGCGACTCTCATCAGAACACTGTACCGAGTACTGGAAATTAACCGAGAGTAGATTTCAGGCGCGCTCAGCTCGGCCAAGATGGAACCTGTGTGAGAAGGCAGATTAGCTGGCTTGGCGGCGGTGGGCATTTCACTGTGCGCGCGTAAAGCAAATCGTCACGTGGCACACCTTAAATGCCGGCGATTTTTGTTTTTAAAAGGACCCTGACGCTTCGTACTTCACGGCAGCACTCGGGGGGCTCCCCGTCTCGACGCCTTGTGACCCCTCGGCTGAGTGTGCTGCACGCTGTAAGGTCAAGTCCCAGCCCTGCGTTCTGGCTTTTGAAATTACTGTGAGACGTGACCACGTGGGGCACCTGGGTGGCCTTTCCCGACCCCGAGTGGGTGTCACTCTGCGCAAGGGTCCCAGCGCTTCGTGCAGGTCCCGAGTGGCTGCGTTCGCCGGGGTCTGGTTCCAAGGGGGCCTCTTTACTCCTGATAGAAGGCTGCGTTCTTGGAGAAGGGCTGAGCCCTCGGTGCCCGTCACCATGTAGAGGCGTCGGTCGTTCACCGACAGCACCTGCTCTCACCTACTTGGGTTCTCTTTTTTTTTTTTTTTTTTGGCTTTTGTATGTTATTTTCTTTCTTTCTTTTTTATTTTTTTTGCGGTACGCGGGCCTCTCACCGTTGTGGCCTCTCCCGTTGCGGAGCACAGGCTCCGGACGCGCAGGCTCAGCGGCCACGGCTCACGGGCCCAGCCGCTCCGCGGCACGTGGGATCTTCCCGGACCGGGGCACGAACCCGCGTCCCCTGCATCGGCAGGTCCCCGGACTCTCAACCACCGCGCCACCCGGGAAGCCCTGTTATTTTCTTTATTTTTATTTTTTACTGAATTATAGTTGATTTACAGTGTTGTGTTAGTTTCATGTGTACAGCAAAGTGATTCAGATATATATATATATTCATTTTCAGATTCTTTTCATTTGTAGGTTATTACAAATATTGAGTATAGTTCCCCGTGCTACACAGGAGGTCCTTGTTGTTTATCTATTATATATATATTAGTTTGTATCTGCTAATCCCAATTTACTTAATTTATCCTCCCTCCTTCCCGCTTTGGTAACCATAAGTTTGTTCTCTGTGAGTCTGATTCTGTTTTGTAAATAAGTCCATTTGTATCATATTTTAGAGTCCACATGTAAGCGATATATGATATTTGTCTTTCTTTGTCTGACTTACTTCACTTAGTATGATAATCTCTACGTCCATCCACATTGCCGCAAATGGCGTTATTTCATTCTTTTTTTATGGCTGAGTTATATATATAAATACATACACACATACCACATCTTCTTTATCCATTCATCTGTAGATGGACACTTAGGTTACTTCCATGTCTTGGCTATTGTAAATACTGTTGCTATGAACATTGGGGTGCAATCTTTTTAAATTAAGAGTTTTCTCTGGATATATGCCCAGGAGTGGGATTGCTGGATCATATGGCAACTCTATTTTTAGTTTTTTAAGGAACCTCTATACTGTTCTCCTTAGTGGCTGCACCAATTTACATTTCTACCAACATGCAGAGGGTTCCCTTTTCTCCACACCCTCTCCAGCATTTATTATTTGTAGACTTTTATTTTTTTTATTTTTTGCATACGTGGGCCTCTCACTGTTGTGGCCTCTCCCGTTGTGGAGCGCAGGCTCCGGATGCACAGGTTCAGCGGCCATGGCTCACAGGCCCAGACGCTCCGCAGCATGTGGGATCCTCCCGGACCGGGGCACGAACCCGTGTCCCCTGCATCGGCAGGCGGACTCTCAACCACTGCGCCACCAGGGAAGCCCTATTTGTAGACTTTTAAATGATGGCCATTTTGACTGCTGTGAGGTTGTACCTCACTGTAGTTTTGATTTGCATTTCTGTAATAATTAGCAAAGTTGAGCATCTTTTCCTGTGCTTATTGGCCATCTGTATGTTGTCTTTGGAGAAACGTCTATTTAGGTCTGTCCATTTTTTGCTAGGTTGTTTGCTATTTTTGTTATTGAGTTGTATGGGCTGTTGGTATGTTTGGGAAGTTAAGGCCTTGTACGTCTCCAATGGCCTGTTTTTTGATGATGGATATTCCAGTTTGCTTTGTCGTTTTCACTTGTTAAAATTCAGACCCTTGGAAGTGCAGCCCTTTGAATTCCTTTAGTCATTCTCTATGTAGTTTGCATTTTGCTGGTGTGTTCCTGAGAAAACCAATCCCATGACTTTCTCCGTGAACTAAGGTCCTCTCTGGTTAAATGTATTTGAGAAATGCGAGCTTACTACACACATGGTTATGTTAACGACTCTGAGAAGTCCCACAGGGAGGAAACCTGTCTCCATTCCTTGAGCCCAGTGTTTTACAAATGATCTTGACCATGGACTGCTTTTAATACGGGATGTGTAAGATTAGCATCAGAACCAGAAAATGCCACCTTAGTGTGGCTAATTTTGCTCCATTCTTGGAACAGGTTTAGATTGGGTTCAGGTTCGGATGAGGGCTGGAGAGACAGGGGAAGGGAGGAGGGGAGGAAAGTGAAGAATAAGACTGGACGGGCCGACCAGAGAGGCTGCCATCACCTGTGCTACTTGTCAGAAGGATCAGAGCTTTTCTTGACTCTTTTCGGATTTATTAATTAAAAATTGGGGGTTACCTAATTGAATTTTGCCTTTTCTTCTAGCTTTTGCATGCATATAGGTCATATCTTTAGACCCAAAATGTAAACTCCTTCATGGAGGAGCCCTCACACGTATTTTATTTACAGTTGGTGCTCTCCAAGTGAAGTTCAAGGTATTGTATTGGGCATAAAACATAAGCAAGTGTATTTTGATATAAAGGGATATCTGGTCTACCTCCAAAGAAATGCTAACATTCCACTTAGAGAATCTTGTGGCTAAATCTGACTTCAAGATCTGCATAAGGTATGGGTCATATTGTAGAGTGGAAACCAATGCCAGATTTGAGTGAAGAGCCCTTGGTTTGTGTCATAGCTCTGCCATGCCTGAGGAAACCCCATAGACTCCCTGCTCTTGGCTCCCTTTCCTGCAAAGGGGCAACCGTAATCCCCACTAACCTGGCAGGGTTGTTAGGAGGTGCCAATGAAGAAACGGATGGAAAAGAGCTTTGTAAATATTGATACTTATGATGAGGTTGAAATGCGTTATTTCCAACAACTGGTCCTTTAATTCCTGGTAGAAGGAGAGTAGTCTTAGGAGGAAAAAAAATATCTTGAAAGAATTCAGCTACTTGAGGGAGCTGGTTCCTGCCATGGCCAAGATCTCAGAGACTGGAGAGATAAGGAGTGAGAGGAGAGGAAAGAGGTGAGGGGGAGAGGAGCCAGGAGAGGAAGTGACCCTCTGCTCTTCATGCGGGGGGAGGCTAAGGGAAGCGTTAGATGGGGTCAGAAAGAATCTGAGAGCAGGAGTGGCCTGGGTACTGTTGGGATTCCCAGTTAGCCTTGGGATTCCTTCCCACCTCCAGCCTCAGCCCCCAAATACTATGTATCACACTTGTGAATACTTTAGGTGAGCAGCAGTTCCTTGTAGACAGACTGTTTAAAAAAAACATGCCCAGAATCAGAGGAAAATATGGAATTAAACAATAGTGATGGGCTTCCCTGGTGGCGCAGTGGTTGAGGGTCCGCCTGCCGATCCAGGGGACACGGGTTTGTGCCCCGGTCCGGGAAGGTCCCACGTGCCGCGGAGCGGCTGGGCCCGTGAGCCATGGCCGCTGAGCCTGGGCGTCCGGAGCCTGTGCTCCGCAACCAGAGAGGCCACAACAGTGAGAGGCCCACGTACCGAAAAAAAAAAAAAAAAAAAATATATATATATATATATATAGTGATGATGGATCATAGTAGTAGTTGTACTAGTAGTAGCGGTAAACACCAACGGCATCACTGACCACTAACACTTAGCCCTTAGTATGTGCCAGGCACTGTTCAAAGCATGTTACATTTATTCTCACTGGTAAGCTTGTTTTTATTCCCATTTCACAGGTGAAGGAAATGATATTTAGACAGGTTAAAAGAAATGCCAGAGGTCAGATTCCACAGGTGCCAGAGTCCACACAGTTTATCAGTGTGCTAAATTACACACACACACACACACACACACACACACACAACTTAGGGTGCATTTGTACCTTTATATATGGTGCAGTTGCAGACTAGAACCACATTACCCAGATCTTGAGAGCTAGGGATTCCCCACCCAGCATCTAAGTTAACGTCTACACGGTGTTATGATTTTTAAGCATATTTTATCTACCTGATTATTTTGTAATGAAAGATGAAGGTAGAGGCCAACTCTCCTTTCTGGCTCCTGTTCTTGAGTTTTCCATAAGTCAATCTCCATGAGTGAAGTGTGGCGTTTGGCACTCTAGGGTGGGGTGGTTTGAAGAAGGATAAAACAAATGTCCTTGTCTTTAAGCAATTTAGAGTCCAGGAAAGTGCTCTTGTATTCGATGGATGAACCTGTGTTTTCTTTCCATTCGAAGGCTTTCTCCAGCAAGGCAGGGATTGCGTGCAGTTGGCAGGGGACGGGGTGGGAAAGGGCTGTTATGTAAATTCCAGTAGCTCCGAAGGAATGACAATGACACGCTCTTTCCTGTGCCCCGTGAACACAGCTGCTGCCCGAGCACCCAAGTGCACACATTTGTCAATACAGCCTTCAGGTATTGAAGACTGCATTTCCAAGATGGCGGCTTCAAGCCAACCCGCCATCTTGGAAAAGTACATAAACACACACGTCTCTTCTTATCTTCCCTTTCTGTCTTGATTCCTCCCGTTCTTCTTGTTGGCTGAAATGAAGCCTCTCACTTCTCAAACTGAAAACGGAGCGAGAATATTCCGAGGCTCCACAGAGAGAAGACGCTTCTTTGTCAAGACCCAGCTTGATTTCCCCGGTCTCTTCAATGCAGAGACTGAATCTGTGGACTTCTGCCTCTGATTATTTTTCTGCTGCTGGTCTTCCCAGTGAAGGATGATTACCAAGAAGCTGGTGGTCGCTGGCTGCTAAAGCACTCGGTTCCTTGTCCCTTGCAGAAATAAAACATCCGAAAAACATAACAGTGTCTGACACTTAGTAGGTCTTCAATAAATACATCATCAGTGAATGAATGCATGAATATATTAAGGTGCAGTGAAGCTTTTACTGCGAGGAATTTTAATTGTAGCCCTTGCGTATTTATAAGAAATGAACTTATCATCCCTCCAATTTCATACCATATTGTACCAGTTTTTTATAATTCTTTTGCAGTTGTAAGCAATTTTCCATGTAATCCATTTCTCTTATTAATGTCAGCTAGTTATTAAACTGACTCTTGTCTAATTAGCCAAGTGCTGTTCTTGGATAAAATTGGATGGACTGTCACAAGAGCTGACTCATTGTTTGAATAGGAAAGTATGGTATCTATTTATGTTCCTGTTGGTGATTATTTTCCAGATTTTTTTGTCTCTGATAGAACGATCTTAGTATTTTAGAAATATTCATTCATGCATGAGAACATCGTCTGCACTCGTTTTGGCAAATGCTGTAATCCAAGGCCTCAGATTGGAGAGGCCACAGAAGCTATACAATAAATAGTCGTAGGGTGAGCTCACAGGCAGCCTTTGATATGTGTCTTGGAAATAAACCTTTTCCCCTAGACTTGGGAAGACTGGTGATTACAGAATAGATCTCTACCCTTTCATCTTAATTGTTCTATTCATCATTTTTATCATCCTTTTATGGGCTCAAACATAGAATTTGCTTCTCTTTTATTTGGACTTTTTCTATTTGTGTGTGTTTTATTTTACGCCTGTTTTTATGTAATTAATACTTAGTTTTTCTCTGATGCGAGCAGGATGGAAGGTCGAATGCACCTTTTGCAATCACTTAGCCCCATGGTAAGTAACTCAGTTTTTCTGTCTGGAAGAATGGAGCTAATATCTCCCCGTGTTCCACTGGCCTCCACGTGAGGCATACAAATGACAGATACTCCAACGCATGGTAAGAAATGCAAATCATATTTGTAAAAGGGTGAAGTTTTTATTTGTAATCCCATGTGCACAGATATTTATATTCTGGAAGTTTTTTTTTTTTTTACATTCTCAAAAAGGCAAGGGCTCTAGAAAATATATTTTGAAGTGTTGAGGTAGAAATAAGGCAGTTTTTTTTAAAGAGTCTGACTGTGGCCGCCTGCTTGGCGGGTTTTATCGTTCAAGGTAATTGTTAGGCAAGAGGTAATCGTGGGGAGAGCAGGTAATCCTGCACCCAATTTCCTTGGCTGTTGTATCCCAACGGCCTGCTGAGGGAGGAGAGAGAAAATCAGACCAAATGAAATGCCATGAGTCATCGGGTTTGCAGTGACCCACGATGCTTCTCGGTGGTCAGTAGCCTTCCTGAACTGACACTGAATTCAAACCACTTCTCAATCGTTGTACTTGTCTCCGTTGCCAAAGGAAGAGAGCTCTGATTTCTAATTGGAAAACGAATACAAACTAACTGTAGGAAATTCAGACAGTGCAGACGAGGCTAGATCAGAAAAATAAACAGTATCTGAAATCCCACCACCTGTAGGAAATACCTCTCACGCTTGGGGCACTTTCCAGCAATCACACGGACAGACAGACACACCCAAGCACAGACGCATCTGTGCTTAGAAACAAAAATGAAGTCCTTGAGAGATATTGCACAGGCATCTAGTTGAAAAGAAATGGTTGGAGTGGTTTGACAGCACATGGGCCAAGTGGTCTTCGAGTGGTGTGCCTGGGGCTCGGGAGGGTGGGAGGACCAGGAACATTCACCCTTCCGAATAGCTGCAGGCGTGGATTGGTCCCGATTGCTGGGTACATGTGCACTCGCCCGGAGAGGCGGCAGGGACTTACTTATTTATCACGTTGCTGAACGATTCTCCCAAGCAGTGCCTGGAAGAATCGTATCGTACTCGCTGTTTTTGCATTCAGCTATTTTTATTCAGCCATATATTCTGGATTCTGACATGTTCTTACAGAACAAGAAACTAAATCACTGTCCTAATGGCGGCGTGTTCATCCATCCACTGTGTGTATGTATGTACTAAGCTTTATTTAACAAATGCCCTTAGCTGAATTACTGCACCATCATTAACACCCTTGTTTATATCTTGAAATAGTTTGACAGTGAACAGCCACTAAGCATCTTGGGTGTTCAAGGAAAAGTCTCCAATCTCATGGAGCTCTTAGACTGACGGGGGAGTCTGAGGACAAACGGGGAGCACATGATTCCAAATGGAAGGAGAGGAAAAGGTAATTTGACGGAGAGTCACAGGTGATGGAGGAGCTTGAGATGGGCTTGTCTGGAACAGCCTCTGTGACAGTTAAGTTGAAGCTGACTCATGGAGGGTGCAAAGGTGTCGGTGAAATGAACAGCAGGAGAAAGGCATCGTAGAACGAGAGCAGTGCCGCGCTCCTGGGGAAAGGAAGCAAGTCGTGGGAGGGGCTGAATGCTGGCCGGCGTGGTCAGCCCTTAGCTAGCCAAGAGGGTCACGGCTGGGAAAGACTTTGACCTTGGAAAAGCCAACGGGAAGCTAAGCTAGAGTTCAGTACACTTAGGACCGCTGGACCAAGGACCTTAGGTTCTGTTCTCAGTAAAACAGGAAACCAGGAAAGGGTTTTAAACAGGAAGTGAGATGATCTTATTTACGTTTTTTCAGTTCACACTGACAAGTGCTGAAGGGTGAATTGGAGGGAAGGGAGGAAGGAAAGGAGCCAGTGGTACCTCTTCACCAAGGTCCACGAAAGCAATGAGTAGGGCTAGGGCTACGGTGGTGACTGGATCTGGAGAGAAGCAGGCAGATGCGGAAGATAACTTAGCAAGCGAGGTTAGCAAGATTTACTGAAGCATTGAGGGGGCAGGCTGGAGGAAAGGAAGGAATCAGGAATGACTCAGCTATTTCTGGTTTGAGGAACTGTCGCTAAGAGGGTGCCACTGACGGAGATGGGAAAAGTGGAGAGAAGAAGGTTAGGAAGCAATGTATAAGGTCTGCTTCGGACATTTGAGAAACGTGGGAGAAATTTGAGTGGCCCTGTCAGGTAGACCTTGGATATGCAAATCTGGGGTTTGGTGGAATTGTGAGGCCTGGGCATATATGTTTAGGCAGTGACAAATTATGGATGGCGTTTAGATTCCGAAGACGGATGAGCTCTCCTAGGGAGAGAGAATAGAGGAAAAATAGAAGGGGTCAAGTCTTGAGCGATTCCAGCATTTAATAGTTGTCCGGCAAAGGATTATCTGGGAATAGAAATTGAGAAGTGGCCAGAGAGGTAAAAGGCATATCAGGAGTTGGTGGTATCGCAGAGAAAAGAGTGCCTCCATGCAGGGACAGTGCTGATACTATCAAATACTGTTGAAGGTCTAGATGGATAGATCCTGACCCTTTGATTCAAAGGCGGAGATGACTGGTGGCATTTCGGTGGCCTGGTGCAGACAGACCAAACTGGAAAGTCTTGAGGACTGAATTGAAGGAAACAGACAGCCTCCAGAGACGATTCTTAGAGAGTTTTGACGAAGAAGAGGATTGAATAGTGAGCGTGTGTAAAACGGAAGAGGGATGTTTTTTTGAAGATGCGAAATAGTAGGACATGATTGTACACGTCAGGTTCTTTGATACCAGTGAGAAAAGCCCCACTGGCACCTTTAAGCAGAAGAATGGTTTTTACAAAGACCCTTCTGTAGTTCACAGAGCCTTGGGGAGGGCGGCAGGGCAGATGTTGCAATTCCGCAGCCAGGAATTAGGCTCAGCGACACCACAGAGGTGCCTTTTGTGGAAACGCCACGGAGATGGAGAGAATTAGCTCCGTGAAGGCAGAAGAGAGGGGGGCCTGGAGGAGGGCGAGAGCTTAGGATAGGGCTTGATGGTGAGAGTCTGGGCATCAGGGATCTGGCACAGTTTCTTCTGAAGACAGAGCGGGAGTGAATGTCGGAGTGGGTGAGATTGCCCAGTTCTCCGTGTCAGAAGTCCCAGTGGGTCCAGCGGGCTTTTCTGCCCAGGGTCTCACGGGGCTGAAAACCAGGTGTCTGCCAGGCTGGCCTCTCAGCTAGAGGCTTTGGGGGGACAGTCTGCTTCCAGACTCGTTCAGGCTGTTGGAAAAGTCCCCTTTCTGGGAGGCAGAGGACTGAGGTCCCTGTTGGCTCCCCGGGATCTCCCACCTTCAAAGCCAGCCGTGGCACAGGGCACCCTTCTCGCTTTTCAGCCTGGCTCCCTCTCCCGCATCTGCTTTGAAGGGCTGCCAGGATTACGTGGAGTCCACCCCGATGCTCCGAGCGACCGCCCTACTTTGAGGACAGTCGATGTTCACCCTCGTCACATCTGCAGAGTCCATTGTGCCACGTAAAGTCACGTGGTCAAAGGTGGTGTCTTG
The DNA here is from genome assembly GCF_026419965.1 of Kogia breviceps. NCBI lineage: Eukaryota > Metazoa > Chordata > Mammalia > Artiodactyla > Physeteridae > Kogia > Kogia breviceps. The sequence continues at coordinate 87,575,977 of NC_081324.1, read as the reverse complement.
CCAGACTCTTGGTCCCCGGGATTAGGGCCGGAATCTTCCAGGGGGTCCGTAGTTCTGCCCGCCGCAGAAAGTGAAGGGGGAGGGGGAGGAACTGAGAGCCCAGAGGTTGGAGGGTCACCTCTGTGGCTATCGAGGTCACTGAGGATGTCGCCAGGCACTGAGGATCTGGGTGACTTTAGGTGTTGTGGTGAAGCAGGGATGGGGGGGGACCCGGAATGGGAGGTGGGGTAACACCAGCCTCAGAGGAAGGGGGCGGGACACAGGGCAAAGCTGACCGCAGTCCCCGCCCAGGGTACACAAATGTCAGAGCCAACAGATTACCTTAGAAGGGAACTGACAGCTGTCATTTGGTCCCAAACCTTTTCCGTTCCCGAGTATAGTATAAACATTTTCTTAAAGAGGTCTGACAAGTTTCCCGTTAATCTACTCATTGATACTGTGTCTTTCTTTGAAAATTATAACTGGAATCTTCCCATCATTGCATTTATATCTGGTTATGGATTCGTACAAAGAAGTCCTTGATTCTGTGCTTAAATTATGTCGACTGTCTCCTCCTTGAATGCGCTTATCGTCGTTTTCCTGTGCTTTTCTTTTTATTGGCATATAGTTTATTTACAATATTGTGTTAGTTTCAAGTGTACAGCGAAGTGATTCAGTTAGATATATATATTTTCAGATTATTTTCCATTATAGGTTATTACAAGATATTCAAAGATAAGCCACAGTGTTTTCATGTAGTGTTTATTTATTTTTATTTTTGGCTGCGTTGGGTCTTCGTTGCCGCGCGCGGGCTTTCTCTAGTTGCGGCGAGCGGGGGCTACTCTTCATTGCGGTGCGCGGGCTTCTCATTGCGGTGGCTTCTCTTGTTGTGGAGCACGGGCTGGCACGTGGGCTTCAGTAGTTGTGGCTCACGGGCTTTAGAGCGCAGGCTCAGTAGTTGTGGCGCACGGGCTTAGTTGCTCCGCGGCATGTGGGATCGTCCCGGACCAGGGCTCAAACCCGTGTCCCCTGCACTGGCAGGCGGATTCTCAACCACTGCGCCACCAGGGAAGCCCTCATGTAGTTTTGATTGGATTTTCTTGGCATGCAATATCATTAGTGGTAAATATTAATACTTTTTTTTTTTTGCTTTAAGAATACCCATTTATTTTGCTTGGGACTTAATTTTTAGTTAGGGATAATTTTGATTTTCCTTAAACGGATCTTTTGGGCAGTGTTCAAGATGGTTCTGTATGTTTCTTTTTCACTCTATTAATGTGCTGAATAATAAATTAATAAATGTTTTAATGTTTCCCTTTTTATTCCTAGAATGATTCCACTTAGACATAATCCTGCCAAAATTGATTTGATTTAAATTTTAAAAAATTTTATTTCAGTGCTATCTTTGATACATTTCTATATTGGTATTTTTCCAGAATGCTCTTCTTTCTATGTGCTGGGGAACAGGTTAAACAGTGATTGTGTATAATTTTCTTTGACTATTGGAAACAATTTACATTTTAAGCCACCCAGGCAGTCTGATTTCCATCCCCTGCTTCCCCTTTGTTGCTAAAGGTTGAACACACAAACACACACACACACACACAGACACACAAAACCAGAAACAGTGTAATAGTCACTTATTTATTAACCATCCCAGATGAGGAAATGTTAACATTTTATGATTTTTTTTTTCTTCAGATTTTTAAAGTAAGGAAAACCAGACTATTTCAGATGTGTGGAGTATCTTAGATTTTTTAAAATATATGGGTATTTTGTCTGCAAAGGATAATACTTTTCTTTTTTTGAATCCAATGTATCTCTTGCTTATTTATTTTTGTTTCCTCTCCACTAGATCTCTAGTGATAAATGCTGGTGATAGAAGTACTCTGCCCTTCTTCCTAATCAAAATGCTGGTACAGTATAGTTTCACCATTAATTTTTGTTTTTTTGTAGTAGGTTTTTGGTGGATTCCAGGTTGGAAAGTTGCCTTCTATTATTGGTTAGCTAGATGTTCCTCTTCCTCTTCTCCTCCTAAGTACAAATGCTTTTCCTTAGGAGTAGTTCCTTGATAAGTTTTATAATTTATTAACATTGGGTTAATTTTTTTAAAAATTATTTTATTTTTAATTTATTTTATTTATTTGGTTACTCCAGTTCTTAGTTGCGACAGGTAGATTCCTTAGTTGCAACACGTGTGCTCCTTAGTTGTGACATGTGAACTCTTAGTTGCAGCGTGCATGTGGGATACAGTTCCCTGAGCAGGGATCGAACCCGGGCCCCCTGCATTGAGAGCGTGGAATCTTAACCACTGCACCACCAGGGAAGTCCCAACATTGGGTTAATTTATACAGTATAATTAACCTTTAAATTTCCAGAGCATCTGTGTTTATTTACCCACTCTCATTTTTAATTTTCATCATTTATTTTTTCTGCTCACATTTCCTAGATTAGGTTAACTGGAGGCTTGTCATTTTTTATTATTAATCTTTCTACAGGATTCTTAAAACAAAAACCAAATAAACACCATGCACATCAATTGCCATTTTCCCCAGAGCCTCTAATCTGCTGTATAACTGAGTTACACTGAGGTCAGTAGATTTTCAAAAACAGAGGGCTTGATAATATTGATGAAGTGTTCGTTAGACACAGTGTTACAGAGAAGCTCTGCCCACTTCTCTGCAGGAGGCTGTCTTCCAGCCAACTCGGGGGCCCCTCCTTCAGTGACTCACAGAGTGGGCTCCCCAGGGTGTCTACCGCGGGATCCCATACATTCTGTTCTCGTCGGAATGATTTATCAGCCATTCTGCAAACGCCTTTGATTTCATCTTGACCCAAGGTTTGCTTGAAGAGTTCATAAATATCTAAGTTGGCTTGTTGCTATTATTTTCTTCCTTTACTCAAGTTCGGCTGCTTGCCATTCAAAAGCCAATACTTGAGAGGCAAGTGCTGGTAGAAAGGAAAGTTGCTTTCATCAGAAAGCAGGCAATCTGAGGAGAAGGCAGACTCGTGTCCCCAAAACCAACTTTGAAGGTTTTGCTTAGCCATGATAGTTGGGGGAAGAATCTCAGTGAATCATCGAGGTGGGTTCTGCGTCCTCTCCATTGTGGCAGACTGGCTGACTCTCTCTTCAGATGTTGTCTTGTCCACGTGATCCCCTGCAGGTTTGCTCAGGGGACTGCTGGGGGTGAAGAGCTAGTCATTCTTTAACTACTTAATGCTTCATGCTTACTTCTTTTAATCTAGGAAAGGAATCAAACAGGTTAGGCAAAGCATGGTGTGCATTCAGAGGAGAACAAGTCAGAGTTCAGTTAAATCGCCTAGTGATCTCATTCCTGTAATTAGGTTCTTTTAAGGTTAGAGGGGAACAGAAATGGGAAAAGAGGACAGGGGCAAAAGAGCTGCTTTCAGTATTACTAGATTGTGGTCCAAAAGTTTACTCTGTCTTATTTCTTCTTCAAGGATTTATTGACGTTTCCTGTGGACATCTTTCCTGAGCGGTTTTGCACATTGAAAAAGTATAGTCTTTGTAATCTTCAAGTTTCATGTGTAGAGCAAGCTATTAAGTGAACTGTGTGACTTATAATTTTCACATTCTCTGCAGCTGCTTTCTTCCTTCCATTCTTCATGCACATGATTTGTCAGAAATAAAAGTAGTATGTAAAATATTTCTTGTTTCTAATGTGTTCTGCCCAGTTTCTCCTTATTTCTGTGTTTCAACTTTTGCTTTATATATTTCAATCTATAATTCTATTTTTAATATTCCAGCTCTCTGCAAGTAAGCCCTTAAGAGTTTATAATCACTGTGTCTACATTGTACATTTTACTCTTCACATCCATAAATTGTCTTTCTCTTGTTTTGTTCTTTTGATCTTCAGCCTAACTTTTTCTTATATTCCTATTGCAACCCCTGCTTTCTTGACTGACCAGTGCCCAGTCTTTATTTTTACCCTTTCCAGTTTTCACATAGGGGTAGATTTTGTTTTCTGACCCAATTTGATAGTGTTTCTCTTTGAGTAGATGAGCTATGGCAGTTTGGGGTCCCACTTTTTATTCCACGTCTCTCTTTGAGGTCTAATTCTGCTATTCCTGTGACTTGAATAAAGAGTAGAGTTTATAGGCAGAAAGGGTTGGAGAGTATGGCGTCGATGTCTGGGATTAAGCTGTGCCGTACGATATTTGTGTGACAAATTTCTTTCATCGTTAGCAATCATATTCAATGTGCACCTAGTTCGTTTCAGCTGAGAAGTGAAATCATTGTCTCCTCAATAGAGTCCTATATTTTGTAATGACGTGGTAGTAAATCAGAAGACAGTGTGAGTTTTGTTAGCCAAACTAATTACATTTTTAAGGTTTTTCTCATGCTAATTCCCAAGACTTCCTGCTGCTCTGGAGTTCATTGTTCCCTCTTCATCAGCACCCTTAGGTCAACCTCCGCGGAGGATGCTGCATATTAAGCCAGAGTGCTATCTAAGATAGCACAGATTGCTTTAAAAGGAGTGAAAATGGAATAATGTAGGGCAGCTGTAAGTGAATGGCTATTTGTTTGTTTTTCAGCTACTCTTGGACCTGAATCGCCTGTAGCTATTTTCATCTCCATTGGTCCAACCTAATCAGAATAGGTTCAGCCTGCCTGCCTTTCGCGGCAGGAATTGCTTTCAGGTAGAAGACAAGGAAAAACCAAGGATGGGTTTGAACAACCATATTAAATCCTCTCTTAACTTTACAAAAATAAGCTACAGCAGCCAACAGCAGCAGTGCCGAATAGGAGCAGTTTATACACGAGGGCTGTGCGGGAGAAGCGGTGCAGAATATGACCGATTGAGAAAGAATATTCTATTTTTAAATTTTCTATAAAGTAGCGTAGGGACTGGATGTGGTGGGGCTTGGGGATGGAGAAGTATGTCTTTGCATCTGTCAACTTCGACGGAAGGATTAGGGTATTTACGGCTTCTTTGGTGAATGCCACCTTGGCGGGGAGGCATTTATGGCCAGTCTCCCAAAGTCACAACCCTTCCTGCAGCCAGGTAACAATGCAGAGCAGGGCCCAGAGTGATGAGCTGGGGGCGTGAGGGGCCCCTGTTCCGAGGCGCAGGCTGGCCCTGGGCTACCATAGGCAGGTAACGATGGTCCCAGCGAATGGACATCCAGTTGTGTTTAGGTCTTTCAGTCTCGGTTGCCAAGAGAATTCAGAAAATCTGCATCTTCATGTAAAAATCTCTCCATTTTTCGTTTGGCAATTTTTTTTAAACGAAAAAGGGGAAAAACCCCACTGTTAACCAATATCCTACATGCTCAGACACGTCTGTAGGCTTCACAGGCTGTAGCTGTGTTGATTAAAGGCCAGGGTGTGTCTGGCTGTTGTGAAATTGCTCAGAGGGCAGTATGTACCCGTCCCCCCTTCCTTGAACCTCTAAACATGGTTTTGCCCCATCGCAGGCTTCCGCACACCACTCCTTTGCCTCTGTGTACCGCGGACAAGACGGAATTGTTGTTCCGTATCTGGAGTCCTAACCAGGCACCTTCATGAAGAGAGAGACCCAGGAGCTCAGGGGTGCCTCGGAGTCTAGCTCAGGGCCTGGCACGTAATAATCTCCATGTAGACTCGTTGAAAGATGAACCTTTTTTTCCTTTGGTGCTTTCATCTTCCATTTTCTCCATCCTTGGCACCCTTTCTGAACCCCCTCCCCCTTAATGTAGGAGTTTAGCACAGCAGTCCCCAACCCTTTTGGCACCAGGGACCAGTTTCGTGGAAGACAATCTTTCCACAGACCGTTGGGATGGTTTCAGGATGATTCAAGTGCATTACATTTATTATGCACTTTATTTCTATTACTATTACATTGTAACATATAGCGAAATAATTATACAACACTCACCATAATGCAGAATCAGTGGGAGCCCTGAGCTCATTTTCACTTGCCGCTCAGCGATAGGGTTTTGCTACGAGTCTGCAAGCAATTGATTTATGATGGTCTCGCAACCACTGCGCCACCAGGGAAGCCCTGAGAGAGTAGATCTTAAATGTTCTCATTTAAAATCTGAGCCCTGAGCTTGTTTTCCTGCAGCTAGATGGTCCCATCTGGGGGAGATGGGAGACAGTGACACCCGAAGTGTGTTGTTACGTCCGGTCTACTCCATAAGATGCAGCTGAATTGTCACTCGCCACTCAGCGATAGGGTTTTGCTACGAGTCTGCGAGCAACTGATTTATGATGGTCTCTGTGCAGTCACACCCCTCTGCTCATGAGAATCTGTATTTGCAGCCGCTCCCCAGCCGCTAGCAGCACCTCAGCTCCACCTCAGATCATGAGGCCTTAGAGTCCCGTAAGGAGCGTGTGACCCGGCTCCCCCGCACGCGCACGCGCACGCGCAGTTCACGGTCGGGCGCGCGCTCCGGTGAATCTCGGATGCGGCCGCTGATCCGACAGGAGGCGGAGCTCGGGCGGAGACGCGGGCGACGAGGAGCGGCTGGGGACACAGATGGGGCTTCGCTCGCCCGCCCGCCCGCCCGCCGCTCCCCTCCTGCTGTGCGGCCCGGTTCCTAACAGGCCCCGGACCGCTATGGGTCCGTGGCCCAGGGGTTGGGGACCCCTGGTTTAGACCATAGGCTTCGGTTCTAAACACACCCTCTTCCTTTCAACTCCTCCCCGCTGCTCCCTCCATCCCCCTTTACAGTCTTGGAAAGATTAGTAAAGTCGATGAAAGTAATCAGTCAACAGTCTATAATAGGAATAGAAAAGAGTTTTATTTGAGCCCAGCTGAGGACTCTAGCCCGGAAGACAGCCTCTCAGATAGCTCTGAGGAACTGCTCCGGAAAAGCATGGTTTTCGGCACAGTTTTATGTCTCGTCAGAACAAAGACCATCAAACGAGTCAGGAATACATTCCTTCAAGGTTTCAAGAAAACCAGGTCAGCACATACACAGCGAGTCAGCGTGGCCTTGGCACCTGGGAAGGGAGTCTTATCATTGAAGGAGGACGGACCAGCATTGGGGTCCCAGGAAGGAAGGCGTTTCATCTTTATTTTATTATTTAAAAATTATTACTATTATTATTTTATATTTTATTTTTTGCTGCACCGCATGGGTTGTGGGATCTTAGTTCCCCGACTGGGATCGAACCTGTGCCCCCTGCAGTGGAAGCTCGGAGTCTTAACCACTGGATCGCCAGGGAAGTCCCAGTCTTTTTTTTTTTTTTTTTTTTTTTTTTTTGCGGTATGCGGGCCTCTCACTGTTGTGGCCTCTCCCGTTGCGGAGCACAGGCTCCGGACGCGCAGGCCTAGCGGCCATGGCTCACGGGCTTAGTTGCTCCGCGGCACGTGGGATCTTCCCGGACCGGGGCACGAACCCGTGTCTCCTACATCGGCAGTCGGATTCTCAACCACTGCGCCACCAGGGAAGCCCATCAGTCTTTTATTTTTAATGTGGACATTCTTTACTTCTGGTCAGTGCACCCTTTTCTTTAATTAATAATGAAAACAAACAAATGTACCATGTCCGTTTGATAGGACACAAACAGGCTGTTTTAGTTAGCATCAAATTCACGGGAACTCATGCTTAAGTCAGAATGACTTCACACCTCAATGTGGGAACATTTCTTTTATCAGTAGCGAGATGTACCCCCTCGTGAAGTCTGTATCTTAGCATCTCTGGAGCCTCAATTTCAAGTACATGACGATGGGCTTTCTTGTGGGAAACATTCAGGCACCAGGAGGGAGACTGGGGGTTGGGCCTCATGTCACGTCGCATTTTTGGAGTTCGATGACCATCAAGGACAGTTTCCAGTCTGAAGCTGGTGTAACAGATAAGCACGTTAAGCCTGAGGCAGTGTGTCCTGTGACCGGAGTGTTTTCGTGCCCGCGTCGCGGGGCACAGTGAGCTTTGACAGAAATAGGATGGGCACTCATATGAAAAGCCTCGCACAAGGGGCCGAGTCAGAGCCCCCAGGCCGCAGAGCTGAGTGCAGAGGACCTGTGCCATCCCACCCTGGGTGAGCCTCACAGAGGCTAGGGAGAGAGGGCTCCCCCCTCTTTCTCGACAGCTCCGGGCCCATTGCCCCGATAATCCTCAACATCAGGGCCCCCCCTTTTTTAAATTTTTGGGGTACGCGGGCCTCTCACCGCTGTGGCCTCTCCCGCTGCGGAGCACAGGGTCCGGACGCGCAGGCTCAGCGGCCACGGCTCACGGGCCCAGCCGCTCCGCGGCACGTGGGATCCTCCCGGACCGGGGCACGAACCCGCGTCCCCCGCATCGGCAGGCAGACTCTCAACCACTGCGCCACCGGGGAAGCCCCATCATCAGGGCCTCTCGATTCCTCTGCAGCAGGAGTGGAGAAACACACATGATGGTGAGGGACCAGGCAGATCGCGAGAGTGAATGATGTGGGTAAGCGTGAGACCCAGTGAGTGAGAACTGGGCTGATGAGGAGGAACCTGGCGGTGGAGGGCACTGTGTCCCACCAGGGGCAGAATCTACCCTCCGCGGGCACAGCTGACCGGTGCAATGCCGGCCCAGCAGAACTCCCCGCACCCGAAGGGCACCTGAAATCTATATTTTTCTGTGAAGTCTTCCAATTGGCTGCACCACACGGCACACGGGATCTTGGTTCCCCTCCCAGGGATCGAACCTGTGCCCCCTGCAGCGGAAGCTCAGAGTCTTAACCCCTGGACCGCGAGGGAAGTCCCCGAAGCCTTCCAGTTCTTAACCACTCATTTTTTTAAACGTCGTGCAGACCACACAGAAGCATTTGGTATTTTAGATTTGGCCTGCAGGTCACCGGTCTGCAACTTCTGCTCAAGCCAGAAAGCAGCACCTCTGCACCAGGCAGCCCTTGGAAAGCCAGACCCTGCCTTCCTGCTTAGTCTTGTCTCCCCACGAGCCTTCATTCCCTTTCAGAGACGCTCCCCTCGGCAGAGGGGACGCCCGGCAGTAAGAGGCCCCCTGAGCTCGCATTGGCGCCTGTCTCCCATCCCCTGCTTCCTGCAGGGCACAAATTAGATGGGGCTGTGGCTGAGACTCTTTCTCCACTACTTAACCTTTTGTGCGTTTTTTTTTGCCCAAATTGGACTCATTCCAGGCAGTGAAATTAGTACAAATTCAATTAGTTTACATATGTTTCTACTAATTATCGTGGCTCTTTTCATTCCTTTAGGGAACTGAAAAACACTTAACCTGTTTGGCTCTGTACAATGTTTATATTAATAAATATAATACATCAGTTTAATCATGTTCATGTCTTGTTGCCAGGCTGCAGAGATTTTTTTTACAAAAATGTGTTACTCTGTTTTTCCTATATGGGATAAATGAATCCTGTGGTAACTCTGAAATTGAACATCTTTTTTTTTACCCTAACTGCAGACTGGATATTTTTACCAAGATAAGCGTGGGACCCAGAATTCAGAGTATCTGCAGCCTTCTGGGCTGTCCAGGGCAGTGTCCGTGGACAGAGCTTTGGTGAAGCCCTCAGCCATGATGGCTCCCCCCCCGGTATGGGATGCTATGGGCGGAGACTGTGGATTTACATAACTCATTAATCGTGTCTACCAAGTGTCCTAGAGGCATTTGGGGGTCTTTATTTTATTTATTTATTTATTTTTTTGTGGTACGCGGGCCTCTCACTGTCGCGGCCTCCCCCGTTGCGGAGCACAGGCTCCGGACGCGCAGGCTCAGCGGCCATGGCTCACGGGCCCAGCCGCTCCGCGGCATGTGGGATCCTCCCGGACCGGGGCACGAACCCGCGCCCTCCGCATCGGCAGGCGGACTCCCAACCACTGCGCCACCAGGGAAGCCCTGGGGGTCTTTAATGATAAGTTCAGAGCAGTTAGTTTTAGAACCTTCTGAGGCATTTCTCTTCCTTCACCTTCCCAACCCAGGGGTCCCCCAATCATATTACTCTAAGATTATAGTCAGTGATGTAATGAAGCATCCGTGCAGGCAGACCCAAGGTTCAGGCAGCCATGGTGAAGGGTGAACCCAGAAGGTCCATGGGAACAGGATGCTCTGAGTAGGGATTAGCTGACAGTCGTATGTCATGTTGGTGGGAAATTAACATTTCTCAATGAAGTACTATGGGATTAGGGAATTACTAGGGAATTATCCCAAAGAACAACAGATGCCCCCGAAACATGGAACTGAAAACATTTAAAGTGGCTTAGGGACTTCTCTGGTGGTGCAGTGGTTAAGAATCTGCCTGCCAATGCAGGGGACATGGGTTTGAGCCCTGCTCCGGGAAGATCCCACACGCCACGGAGCAACTAAGCCCGTGCGCCACAACTACTAAGCCCACGTGCCACAACTACTGGAGCCCGCGCACCTAGAGCCTTTGCTCCACAGCAAGAGAAGCCACCGCAAATGAGTAGACCCCCACTCACTGCAACTAGAGAAAGCCTGCGTGCAGCAACGAAGATCCAATGCAGCCAAAAATAATAAATAAATTTATTAAAAATAAATAAATAAGTAAATAAATAGATATTTAAAGTGGGTTAGACCTTTGGCTAAAGATGTAAGTGGGCGAATCCAGAAAGCAAAGAGGAGAAAAGTAAAATATCTTCAGAAAAGATCCTCCATCCCTCAAATGGTACCTGGCTGGATAGAAATTTTAATCAAAGTTGAAGAAAGAGAAACAGTAAGTAACAGAATGAAATGATTTGGTTACATAATAGATAAAGAGTATGGTGTTAAGGATGCAGAGGGTGTGTACGGTTTTGAAAGAAAATGTTGATACACAGGACAAATAAATGTTAGAAGACATCTCTTTAACATTTGAGAAAGGCAGACTTCATAAAGTAAGAACTGGAAGTTGAGATAAGGTAGCAGAATCGGATGAAATTGGGGAAAGCAAGAATTAGAAGAGCTAGATTGGGTAGGAAAAGTGTTTATAGAAATGAAAACTACAGAAGCAGTAAATGCTATTGTAGGGAAACTTTTTTTTTTTTTTAACAAAAACACAAATTGTAACAAATGAGTCTGTAGCAAAAAATCCAAAGTATTATTAATTTAAACCCTGCTACCCTGATAAAAAGGGATTGGGCCTAGATGTTTTATATGATGTTTTCCTGTGATTTTTAAAGAAATGTTCATTTCCATTGTATATAAACAAATAAGTGGAAAGGAAATATAAATATGACATAGGCAAAAATAGCAAAAATAAAGCTCTTTCAGTGAGTCTTATGAGGCCACATAATCCTCAAATGAAAACTGAAAAAATAGTAAAAGAAATTTTAAAGAAAAATCTCACCCATAAAAATAACTGTAAAAATCTCCAGTAAAATACTGACATGTCAGGCTTCCCTGGTGGCACAGTGGTTGGGAGTCCGCCTGCCGATGCAGGGGCGCGGGTTCGTGCCCCGGTCCGGGAGGATCCCACATGCAGCGGAGCGGCTGGGCCCGTGAGCCATGGCCGCTGAGCCTGCGCGTCCGGAGCCTGTGCTCCGCAACGGGAGAGGCCACGGCAGTGAGAGGCCCATGTACCGCAAAAAAAAAAAAAAAAAAAAAAAAAATACTGACATGTCAAGTGGAGTAATATAATACATTAATAAAACTAAAAACTTAAAAAAATCTGCAAGAATGGTATAATATTAAGAAATGTGTTGTTAAAGGTAACTTTTTAATTGCAGTATAGTTGATTTACAATGTTCAGTTAGTTTCAGGCATACAGTAAAGTGATTCTGTAAATATGTATATACACACATATATATTCTTTTTCAGTCTTTTTCGTTATAGGTTATTACAAGATATTGGATATAGTTCCCTGTGCTATATAGTAGGTCCTTGTTGTTTATCTATTTTATATAAAGTCGTGTGTCTCTGTTAATCCCAAACTCCTAATTTATCTCTCCCTCACCCCATTTCCCCTTTGGTAACCATAAGTTTGTTTTCTATGTGTGTGAATCTGTTTCTGTTTTGTAAGTAAGTTCATTTGTATCATTTTTTTAGATTCCAGACATAAGTGATATTTATCTTTCCCTGTCTGACTTACTTCACTTAGTGTAATAATCTTGAGTTCCATCCATGTTACTGCAGATGGCATTATTTCATTCTTTTTTATGGCTGAGTAGTATTCCATTGTGTATATATATACACATTGTGTATATATACGTACACACACACCACATCCTCTTTATCCATTCATCTGTCGATGGACACTTAGGTTGCTTCCATGTCTTGGCTATTTGTAAATAGTGCTGCTATGAACACTGGGGTGCATGTATCTTTTTGAATTAGAGTGTTCCTCTTTTCCGGATATATGCCCCAAAGTGAGATTGCTGGATCCTATGGCAACTCTACTTTTAGTTTTTTTAAGGGTAAAGGTGACTTCCTGATCTATACCAGCAACAATTTTGATTAAATCCAGTAGTCGTGTCTGATTTAAAGAAATAGAAACAGTACGATAGGAATAGGGTGACGCTTTCCCAGAGTTATACACAGTATCTGAGTCAAGTAGCCACATTACGTGTAATGGCAAAATATAAGTAACAACGCAATGAAGGATGCCCATTGTGGACACAGTGATGTATGTAGCAGTGCTTTCGTACGTGAGGACGGTAGATTTTGTGCCGTGAAATACCATTTTGTCAGAATCACTTGTGAGGCTGGTCAAAACTATTTTTTTTATTACTGTGTGTATTTATCAACGTCCATAGGTGATTTACTGTAGAGGATACAGTACGATCTGGATGACCCAGTTCTTCTTACCTGGCCATGGTCGTGTACACTTTCTCAGGTGTGAGATGTGACTTGTACCTGGGAGCGTCTGCATTTCAGCAGGTGCACAGTGCATGCCTCGGGGTGCCCTGGGCTTTGAGCATTCCTCTATCAGGGCTGAGGCTAAAATCAATCAAGAATCTGTATTACAGTCAGTGCAATAAGGCAAGAATGGAAAGACTAAGAATGGATTATAAGTTGTTATTAATGTCTTTAATAGGAAGAAGTATAAAGAATACAAGCCAATAATTCACCTCCCTTTGGTAAACCTCCTTCATGTTAAAAAAATAATAACGGGAACACACATACAAGATTAGATTACTCAAATAAATGTGTGTACACTGGTGCTAAATAAGAAACCAAAGCCAATTTTCTTCAGCCTGCCCGCTCACATGAAATGAAGTTTAATAGTATTCTTTAAGTTTCTTCCAGAAATGCATATATGTGTGTATATTCTTTTTACTTACATAAGGGGAAACTAATTGTTGAGAGAAGATATGATGTCTTTCTAGAGGATTAGAGAAACTCAGACATCTGTCATGTTGCCCCCAAATAGCAACAATTACTTTGCAAATAACGTGGAAAAAAGATCCCACTCACAAATAACAAAAATATAAACGATCTAGGAAGAACTTAATAAAAATGCAGAAAATTGAAGGAACTGGTTCACAAAACTAAAATCTGTTAAACGTAAATGAAGGCAAAAAAGACCACTTATGTGAAATTAGGGAAGGGGCAACATTATACAGTCTTAATTTTCTGGAATTAACCTATAATTTTACCTTTCCAATCAAAATAGCGGTGTTTTATTTAAGGGTAACTTGACAAAATAGTTCTGAAGTTTATTTAGATAAACAAATGACTATATGTAATAAGGCAGATATTTAAAGGAAGAGTAATTTTGAAGACACTTCACTGTAAGATATTAAAACACACTTTAAAAATAAATAAGATACTGTAGTACAGGCTTAAGAATAAGAAGTGCAATAGAGTAAAACAGAAAGCCTGGCCATAATGTGTGTATATATAAAAGAACAGCTTTAAAAATGTCTATAGCTCTGATTACTTACAAAAATTACATATATTTAAAATACCATATTTAAAATTTTAAAAGTGTCTTGCTGACCTGTGTCAGCACTTTCAAAATACCTGACAACAACTTACAGTGTGGTTTTAACAAGTAGTTGTAGAGCAATGCTAACAGAGAAAAATAAGACCGCATATTAACAGGCAAATCACAAAATAATCTAAACTAAAATCTGAAAAATATTGTCATTCCTTATTTAAACTGAAGAAATAGGAGTGAGGTGGGGCCGTTCTCCCCTAACACACTGACAGAGGTTTAGGGACCTAACCTGCAGTAGAGTGGAAAGACACTCCCATACTCCTGCTGAGAGTGGAGCCTGGAAAATCATACAAATATTTCAAAGGCAATACTTAGGAGAGACATTAACATATTCCTGCCCTTTCATCCCACAGCCCAGCTGGAGAATTCTTCTGATGGAAGAAAAATTGGATGATACGTATCCACTTTCAAACATATTCTCGACACCTTTGTTTATTGTAGAATTCTTGAGGGCATGGGGAAGGGCTCAAAATATACTAGTAAGTAAAAATGGTGGTTCTAATGCACACATACACGTACAGGGCTAAGAATTCATGTGTGTGGGTATATATAATGTCACCTTATATATATATATATATATATATATATATATAGCCTAGAAAGAAACATTCGGTAGAAAGTACAGCAGTTTGCCTCTTGGTGGTGGATTATGGGTGATACTAATTTTCTTTGGACTTTTTAACATTTTCGAGACTAAGTGAAAATGTAATAAATTCTAGTCAGAAAGAAAATGCCGCATATGAGCTTCCCTGACCCTTCCCTCTGATAATGTCTGTTCATCCTTCAGTCTTCACCTTAAAGTCACTTTTTTTTTTTTTTTTCCCTTTTTGGCCAAGTCGTGGGCGGCATGTGAGGATCTGGGTTCCCCGACCAGGAATCAAAACTGTGCCGCCTGCAGTGGAAGCCTATGGAGTCTTAACCGCTGGACCAGCAGGGACCACCCTAAAGTCACTTTCTTAAAGATCGTTTTCTTTTTCAGAAACCCCCAATCCTAGTGAGAGTTCTTCAGTAAGTCCCTTAAGGACCCGTCTTTCTTTTGTAGCGGTTAGCACAGATTTTCTTAGGTATGTATGGGTGTGCTGATTTGTTGAATATGCCTGTCCCTCTCCACGAGACCGTGTGTTCCGTGCTGCTGGGGACTTGGTCTGGTCGTTGGCCATACATTGTACTTAGCGCCATACCTAACAGCTACTAGGTAAACATTTACTGGATGAAGAATGAACGAGTGAGTTGACTGCTCACTCCAATGGCTAACAGTTCTGGAGTGCTTCTCATGTGCTGTTCATTTAACACATCCTGTCTCATTTATTCCCATAACGACCCTGTACATGTTGCTCCCATTTTACAGGTGAGGAAATTGAGGCCCCTTGAGTTGAAAGACCCTAAGAAGATTACACAGATGGCAAGAGGGATGGTTTGAAATGAACTCCAACGCCGGGGCTTCTGATGGTTTTGCCCTTCAATAACTGACACAATGAAAAGGAAACAGATATCGGTGCGCGTACCTTACGCTAGGCTGCGTTGGGGGAATCAGCTCTAAACTGTGATGTTTAGTCCATCCAGAGATGAGTAGAATGTGGGACTTTTCCACCCAGAGTAATTCAGACATTTACTTTGGAGCCTGAGTGGCTCTCTAAGAGATCGGTTCACTTACCCCTGTAGCCGAGCACTGTAACAAATAGCAAATAGTTTTCCAACACCCTGGAAAAATCAAAATGGGATACCTCTCCTCTCTGAGGGAGAGTGTGAGCAAAGGAGGTCCCATAGCTTCTTCTGGTCTTTGCCCTAATGTGTAGCAAAATAGGGGGTGTGTATCGAGCATGCTTTCTAAAAAGCATGTCTGTAGATTGTCTGACTCTGCTGATGGCTGTTAGAATGTTTGCTTTTCAAATTGATTTTTTTCAGCCAGGATTCCAGGCATCAGTGGCTAAAAAAACTGAAAGCTGGGCAGAAATGGAAAGATTCATTTGGTAATTAGATTTTGAGAAAACATGACCTTGGTTCTTGGAAATGTGTGGGGAAGCACAGATTGGCTACCCTGGAGTTAATTCAGTCTATTTCTCCCAAAGAATAGGGTGTTTGTGATTGGAGCGGAGAAAGAGTCTAAATTAAAATACTTCTCCTTTGTATTCTAAAGTGGTCAGGGTTGGAGGCAATGATAGTTTTTAAAGCCATTTGAAACATTTTTCACCACCTCTCTGGCTTGACAGAATTAGTAGCTGTATTTCTCTCACTCCTTTGTTCTAGAAGCAACAGTTTATTTGAAAAAAGATGAAACAGGGTTTATAACTTTCTATACTGTTCAAATGTTCCACGTAATTAATTGTTAGAGGTCAATCTCTCTTGTTGTCAGTGTGCAGGTAAGATTCCATGAGTTTGATTTTGCCATTTTGCGTTTTGATCAATATATTTCAGAACTTGTTTCCTGAAGCAGCTCATAAAAATGTAAGCCTCTGTGATTCTAATGAGACAATTTCCACTGATTTTACCCTCTTCTCTGCCCTGTTGCCTTTGACCAGACACTGCTAATTTGATTGTGTCTTGCCAGGCAGTTTGTGCAAGCTGTTGAAATGAAAGAAACATATGCAGTTGACCTTAAACTTACGTCGTGTCCAGTGGAGAGTGAAATGGGGATATGTCCCCAGAATATAGATGACAGAAAGGAAATACTGGATTAAAGGTCCCAGTACATTTGACCCTTGGATGGTTGGCAGTTTACAATTTTTTCCTTTGAAAATAAGTTCAGAAACTTCGAAATCAAGATAATCTGATTCTCTGGAGAGTTAGTAAGATGCAATTCAACTAGTATCTGTTAAGCATTCTTTTTCTTTCAGGTACTGGGCTCGCTGGGGAGGACACAAGGTGTTTATTTGTAGAGAAAACAGAATTACGCCAATGATAGCAAAAAGGAGTCTGTGTGTTCATTTATAGAGTGTAGACACGTCCTGTCCTGATAGACCACCCAGGATGAAAGACACATTCTGCTTCCTAGTGGATTTCTAAGGGTTATCGAAAAATTTCCATGGTTACAAGAGCTTGAGAGATGGATAAATTAGGAGTTTGGGATTAACACATACATACCGCTCTATATAGAATAGATAACCAACAAGGACCTACTGTATAGCGCAGGGAACTCTGCTCAATGTTTTCTAATAATCTATAATGGAAAGGAATCTGAAAAAGAATATATATATGTATATATGTAGAACTGAATCACTTTGCCGTACACCTGAAACTAACACAACATTGTAAATCAACTGTATTTCATTAAAAATAATTAAGATTGTGAGGCTCCTTATTTTGTGGTTATAGGGCAAAAATGTAGAAGACACCCACGATCCTTCTCGGTAGATCCCCAGTCCATTGACCTGACCCCGTCTCCATGACCCCATCCATCCCCAAAAGCCATCATGTCCTTGCTGGCTAGTGCCTGAGCCTCCTATGGGGGCTCCTTGCTGTAACCCTTGTCCTCCACACTTTATCAGTCGTTGAAAAGATGTGTCAACACATAAACATAAGGAGAGTGCAGATTCTTTTTTAAAATTCTGTTTATGTGTTTGTTTATTTAATTGAGGTACAGTTGCTTTACGATGTTGTATTAGAGTCTCTGTTGGAGGAGATTTTGCAGGTTCTGGATTATCCACCCCTCCCTTCCCCCACCACCATGGTTTGCAGTCAGATTTAGAGCACAATTCTAACTCCTTACCGTGGCTCACTGCAGGAACGGATCTCTTTTTATCTCCCAAACTTCTCCGATCATTTGCTCATCACTCACGACGGTCCAGCCCCACTGGTCTCTCTGTTCCCCACAGATGCCAAGCTCCTGTCTGTCGATTTGCTCTTCCATCCACCTGGAAAGCTCTTTCTCCAACTCCTTCCATAGCTTGATTCCTTGTCTTTTACATCCAATACCAACTCCTTGGAGAAAATGTTAGTTCCTTGAGTTGGTGACTGACAAGTCCCCTAAAACCTAGCACAGTGTCTGGCTCAACGTATATGCTCCATAAATATTTGTTCTCTGGATGGATGAACCAATCATGCCCTAGGTTGTATTTCTCCCTCCTGAGTTGAATCATATTTTGGTTAAATATTTTGTGTGTGAAAGCCTTCTTGAAGACCTCAGATGATCTTCTGCTTTGAGTATGGCGATCTCTGTGTGTGTGTGTGTGTGTGTATCTATCCATCCTGCCGAAAAATAATGATTTTTTTTTCTTTTGAAAATGAAGATGGGCAGTAATCTCCCATCCTTGAACTTCCAAGCTTTGATTCATGTTTCCTATTTTATACAACTACATACGAAGATTATTAAGGTACACACTTTTGAGGATGTTAGTCCACAAAAGGCTAAATTCCCACCCTCACAAAGCTTCTCACCTCGTGTTTGGAATTGATCCCAGGGGCGTTCATTGGAACACAGGAAATAGTAGTTTAAACCGAGAATTCTAGAAGGGATCTACTCTCAGCTACTCTTTGAGAAAATCCAGTTCCTTGGATAAAGAAGATGTGGTACATATATACAAGGGAACATTACTCAGCCATAAAAAAGAACAAAATCATGCCATTTGCAGCAACATGGATGGACCTAGAGATTGTCATACTGAGTGAAGTGAGTCAGACACAGAAAGACAAATACGTGATATTGCTTATAGGTGGAACAAAACAAAAATGGGTACAAATTTACAAAACAGAAGTAGAGTCGTGGATGCAGAAAACAAACTTACGGTTACGGTTACCAGGCGACAGGGGGAGTGAGAGATAAACTGGGAGACTGGGATTGACCTATACACACTACTATATATAAAATGGAGAACTGATAAGAACCTGCTGTAGAGCACAGGGAACTGTACTCAATACTCTGTAAGGGCCTATATGGGAAAAGAATCTTAACAAGAAAAAGAAAAGAGTGGATATATATATATGTATCACTGATTCACTTTGCTGTACACCTGAAACTAACACAACATTGTCAATCAACTAGACTCCAGTAAAAATTAAAGAAAGAAAGAAAATTAATTCCTGAGTGTCTGTGGGTGTAAAAGAGAGAAAAGCAATGCCCATTTCTGGCAACCTGCTGACCCTTTGTCATGGCTTTGTTTCACCAGCTATTGAGTTCAGGAAAGGCACTATTTGCAGGCCTTGGTTTCTCTTATGCTCAAATTTGTGTAAATTTCCTGTGTCCTGAGGGCAGTTACCTGGATGCTTGGGGAGGGGAGGCTGACCTAGGGGTCTGGATTGGTGTACAAACCTTGAATCACTTCTCCTGTTCTCAGGCCCCTGCTGTGCCCCCCACCTCCCCTGGCCTGATGTTTCTAGGTCTGGGCCTTTCTGGGATGAGCAGGGAGCATCTGCTCTCTCCAGCACTGCCCTTCTCTGTGGGCATTTAGGCTGCTGACTTCTCTGCTCTGGAAACACAGTTGCCCTAATTGCTGCATCAGCCTTTTATCTTCCCCAAGCGGTTACCATACATCTGATGCTGTCTGTCCTCGTGGCCGGCTTCCTTTTCCTCCTCAAATTCCATCTGGTCTTGTTCATGGGGTTTCAGGTGAGCGGGGAACAGAGATAAAAACCTATGGTTTACTCCACGCTTTACCAGAAGCGTCTGGAATGGTGTTTCCTCTTGGGAGGAAAGTGGTCCTTTTTGAAGTGGGTAGGACTGGGATTTTAGGGAAAATCAATTAAATGTTGTTACTACTTTGGGGAGAATTTGGACAAAGGAAACTTAACCTTTTTCGGCAGTGAGATTGAACTGCAGGATTTTTGGAGACCGTCTAGCGCTAGGCTTCCATGTACCGGGAGGAAAGAGGCCCAGAGAAGAGAAAAGATATCCCCAAGGCCACAAAAACGGTTCTTTGGCAGAGCCGGTGCTAGAATTCAGAGAGAGAACCCTAATACCGTCTGTAAAATGAGGAAGGCCCTTTCTGTGGGATACATCCTTTTTACTTCCCTCCTTCCTTCCTCCCCGTGGTCTTTTCCCCTCCCTCCCTCCCTCCCTCCCTTCCTTCCTTCCATCAAGTCACTGGTAGCCAAGATGTTAATATCTGTAAATTTAAGGTCAAGCCTTAATGAAATGAAGGCATTGTGGAGTAACGTGGCTAGAGTTTTTAACTCTTCAGGTTCCGGTAGAGATTTCACAATGAAGCGGAGTGGTGTTTCCTGGGTTGGCCCCCCCCGGATTGGGGGCAGGCAGAGCCGTCTGTCCAAAGCCACATGCAGTTCAGGACTCCCCCATCCGCTCTGTGTCCTGCCCCGCCCCTTCTTTCACTGTCTCGCCGGGAGTCACCACTGGCCCGTCCCTCGCAGGTGTGCTTGGAGCTCCGGCCTACACTCTCTTCCTTCCCTCTCTTTTATTTTCTGTGACAACATGAAACCATCCAGTTGGATGTGGAATGAAATCATTGCCCTGGGGTGAAGGAAGAAACATGACACGAGGACATCATGCCCGGGAAAGTTTGTCTTTGCTCCTGTCAGGGAACTGATTAACTGCACGTCCCTTTCTGTAGGTTTCTTTCTGGGATATGGGGTCCTTCCCACACCTCGGCAGCTCTGATGGACACACATCAGCCGTGAAACGTAACAGCCCACAAATCAATAGAGTCAGTAGAATTGAAAAACAAAAAGGCTTGAAGGAGCTAGCTGTCAGGAAATTCCATAAAAATTAACTTCATTTCTGATCACCAGGAAGTCAGGTACATATTGAAAGGTTTGTGGAGCAAAAAGGCGCGGTTTCCTGTGCCTCAGGGACTGCCTGCTTTGCTGAGACAGAATAACACGGAAGCTTTTAATCTTGTGGCCATTCAAATGCCTGCGCTCCTGCAGTGAGCTGTTCTGGTCAGAGGGAAAGGTGGGCTGGGGGTTTTGTTGTTATGCAAATCACCTTCAGGTCAAAATTCTATGTTTCTAATGCCCTGGTCGTCTCTTAGGAACTGGTGAAAGAGCATAGCTTTACAGATAGATCGGCCCCATCAACTTGTATTTTATTGCTCACAAAGGAGCTTTGTAATATATGCCTTTCTCACCAACTCGTGTCGTGTGTCCATGCCCTTGTTTTGTAACATTTTTTCTTGTTCTAACTTTGCTCAGCTAAGACAGCGATGGTTCATACTTTTAGAATATAAGCACCAGTTTTTACTTTTCAGCTGAAAATCTTAATGCTAAGCCCAGTCCCTAACAGAAAGGTAAGTGGGCGTGCTCTGGTCCAGGCGATGGGAGCAATGTTCATTCACTCATCCTGAGGCCGTCTGTTCACAAAAGCCGAGAAATACCGGACAGCTGCAGAAGTGCGGGCCCTCAACTCCAGGCTTAAACCCGCGGCATCATGCAGTGCAGTCTGCCGTGCGTTCATTCATGCATGCATTCATTTATTCCTACATTTGTTCGTGAACCCATGCATCCGTGCATTCATTGCTGCACTCACTCGTGCATCTCTGCACACATGCACACATTTATTCCTGCATTCACTCATGAGTTAATTCATTTACACGTTCATTTAGTCCTACATTCATGTATTCCTGCACTCATTTATCCCTTCAGTCATTCACTTACGCATCCATTCACCACAGATTCTTTGGTACCCACCGCATGCCAGCCACTGGTCCAGGCCCTGGATACACACCGGTGAACAAAAGAGATAAAAATCTTGGCCTCCATCCTCATAGTCTGGTGAAGCGGGACAGAAAAGCAAGTGAAATATACAGAATGTGGGATAGGGGACAGGAAGTGGGGTGGGTTGGGAGGTGCTTGCACTGGTACATGTATTAATGCACGTGGATTAGAGCCTGAAGGATGGGGGCTGATCAGGGAGTCTGGGGCTTCCTGTAGCATCAGAAAGAGATGAGGATAAAGCACATACACTGATTAGTTCTTTTTTAAAATTTATTTCTTTGAAGTGTAGTTGATTTACAATGTTGTGTTAATTTCTGCTGTACAGCAAAGTGACTCAGTTATACACATATATATTCTTTTTCATATTCTTTTCCATAATGGTTTCTCACAGGCGATTGAATACAGTTCCCGGTGCTGTACAGTAGGTTCTTGTTGTTTATCCCTCGTCTGTATCATAGTTTCGCACTCACTGACCCCAAACTTCCGATCCATCACCACCTCCTCTCCCCCTTGGCGACCTTAAGTCTGTACTCTCCGGATGTGAGTCAGTTTCTCTTTTTTTCTTTTTTCTTTTTTTAATATTGGAGTAGAGTTGATTAACAATGTTATGTTAGTTTCAGGTGTATGGCAAAGTGATTCAGTTATACAGATACATGTTACATTCAGTTATACAGATACATGTGTGTATTCTTTTTCAAACTCTTCCCATTTAGGTTATTACAGAGTGTTGAGCAGAGCTCCCTGTGCTCTACAGTAGGTCCTTGCTGGTTACCCGTTTTAAATATAGCCGTGTGGACATGTCAATCCCAAACTCCCTAACTATCCCTCCCCACCACCCTTCTCCCCTGGTAACCATAAGTTCCTTCCCTAAGTCTCTGAGTCTCTTTCTGTTTCATTGATTAGTGCTTAATTCTGAGGCACAGAGAGATGGAGAGGGGTGGGTGGGGGAGGGGAAAGGTCTTTTGCCAGCAGCCCAGAAGGTTTTGGAGCTTCTTCCTTCCACCTGACAACGGTGATGTAGAGACGGCAGAGGACGCAGCTATTCCAGAGCACGGACACTGAGCCCCCTGCAGCTCCTGCCAGGGGAGGCTGGAGGCTGGGTGGGGGTCCTTTCCAGAACAAGATCACTTCTTGTTTTAAAATTTATTTATTTTATTTTTAAATTTTGGGCCACATTGGGTCTTTGTTGCTGCGCGTGGGCTTTCTCTAGTTGGGGCGAGTGGGGGCAACTCTTCATGGCGGTGTGTGGGCTTCTCACTGCGGTGGCTTCTCTGGTTGTGGAACACGGGCTCTAGGTGCGTCGGCTTCAGTAGTTGTGGCTCGTGGGCTCAGTAGTTGTGGCACTCGGGCTCTAGAGCACAGACTCAGTAGTTGCGGCTCATGCTCTCAGTAGTTGTGGCTTGTGGGCTCAGTAGTTGTGGCTTGTGGGCTCTAGAGCACAGACTCAGTAGTTGCGGCTCATGGGCTCAGTAGTTGTGGCTCGCGGGCTCTAGAGCGCAGGCTCAGTAGTTCTGGTGCATGGGCTTAGTTGCTCTGTGGCATGTGGGATCTTCCCGGACCGGGGCTCGAACCCGTGTCCCTTGCATTGGCAGGTGGATTCTTAACCACCGCGCCACGAGGGAAGCCCTAGAACACGATCGCTTCTGAGCTTCCTCCTGTCCCCTGCTGATGGCCGTGAATTCACCTCAAGAACAGGAGAGCTTGTGTCACTTATCCAGGTCTCTGTGGGGCCTGATGCTGGAGGTTCCCCGCGACGTCCTGCAGGGCCTGCTTTCTGAAGCTCCCAAAGCATCTGCTCACACAGTAACATTAAGAATTTTGGTTAGTTTCCAAAATTTAAAAATTGGGCGAGTACATGCAAAAAATCTGGATTTCTCTTTCTTCGCCAGCCACCAGGCAACGGTAACAAACGGTTCCTCGTGACGATAACCAGCCAGAACGAAGATTCGGTAACTCCTCTGGAGGGCGCGTATGTCCCCACCTTTCCCATCTTCTTTTAGATGAAGTGGGACGCGCTTAACGTTTGCTTCCTGCCTGCAGGAAGCAGGAAGCAGCGTGAAGCTGAGAAGATGCGGCTGGGGGTGGGGCCGGGTGGGCACCTGGAGGTGCGTCGGCTGGATCTGGTGCCGCGCACGTGGCAATTGGAGGAGCCGTAATTTGGGGGTCACAGAGATCGGTTATGTTTTAGGAATTCTGATCTACAAAGCAAGGGTGGAGGGCTGCTTCAGATTTTTAAAAACTGCCTACCGATCACGGACTGTTGTTATTCCAAGTGATAAGATGATTCTTTAAAATCTGATATTCACAGTTACACTGATCTAGAGATTTTTAAAATTAAAGTACAGTTGACTTACAATGTTGGGTTAATTTCTGCTGTACAGCCTAGTGACTCTCATACATATACATATTCTTTTTCATACTCTTTTGCATGATGGTTTATCGCAGGATATTGAATGTAGTTCCCTGTGTTCCACAGTAGGACCTTGTTGTTTATCCGTCCTATAGATAATAGTTGGCATCTGCTGACCCCAACCTCCCAGTCCTTCCCTCCCCCACCCCCGTCTCCCTTGGCCACCACCAGTCTGTTCTCTGTGTCTGTGAGTCTCTTTCTGTTTTGTACAGGAGTTCATTTGACAGTCACACTTAGTTTAAAGAGGTGATTTAAATGTTTACAATAGGAAAGAGCTTGGTGCATCCTTTAGCCAACATTTATCCCATACGAAATATTGTATTTGTCCAATCGGGCCGCCGTAACACAGTACCATAGACTGGGAGGCTCAAACCACGGAGATTTATCTCTCTCAGTTCTGGAGGCTGGAATTCCGAAACCTGGGTGCCAGCCTGGTGGATTCTGGTGAGGACTCCCTTCCCGGCTTCAGACGGCCACCTTCTCACAGTGTCCTCACGGGGTGGAGAGAGAGCTCAGGTGTCTCTTCCTCCTCTTAATAAGGACACTGATCCCGTCATGGGGCCCCACCCTCCTGACCTCATCTATGTCTGGTCCTCTCCCAAAGGCCCCCTAACAGATACCGCCACGGGGGGGGTGTGAGGGCTTCCATGTATGCATCTAGGGGGACACGATTCAGTCCTCGGCAGCCATGGAGGAAGAGGCCACGTTTTAAAAGGCTGCACACAGACACCGCGTGGGAAGACTTATAAGTCTGAACAGAGTCAGTGGTTCTAAAGGCCACTCTGCTTCATGTATATGCAGTGTTCATTGGAAGACGTAGCAGCTGAGAGGCTGCGGGGTGATTGGCGTCCAGAAACACCGTTTATTTAGCACCTTCTCTGTATCAGGCAGCGCTGTGTGTGATCCTAATCCTGACAGGAGGTAGGTACTATTATAACCATTTTACTTATGAGAAGACTTGATCCCCTAAAGGTTGTTTGCGCCCAGACACCCCACCCAGCGAGTGGCAGGGCTGACCTCAGGACCAGATCAAGGAAGGTGGTGGGTACATGAGTGGTTCAGGCTGTGGGATGCGGCGGCCAGGCTCGGGGCTCCAGGAAGCCTGGATGCTGTCTGCTCAGCTCACGGCTGTAATCCCGGCACCTGGCACAGGGCCTGGCACACAGTGGGTACCCAGTGCATCTTAGCTGAAAAAAGGCTCTGAGCCCGCTGATGCAAGGGATTTGGGATTGTCTCGTGAAAAGCTCGTGATTCTGAAAGCTCACGGTATGTTGGTGGCAACAGAGATGAGCTTTGCCGCTAAGTGGGCCGAGAGGACGTTATTCAAGCAGAAACGGTGGTGGGTGTCGGTGCCATAAAATTGACACTACCGGTGTGTCGCCTGTGTCACGTGGCGGGCACCGGAGACGGCCTTTGAGGATCAGCCAGAAGGCCGTGGACCACCCTTCAGGAAGTGCCGCGTGCACACGCGATGTGACGTTCTGCGCAGGGTGACGTCCTGACTGTCGGTGGTTTATGGGGTTAAAATGCAAGGCCTCTGCTCTGGACCCCGAGGAATGTTCGCCGCAGGGAAGCCTCCTAATGATCCTGACGAGATTGCTCTTCAATTCACCCAGAGGTTGTTTGCTAACAGGAGGGAATTAAAGCATGCACTTTCCAACTTCATTGATTTAAGTTTAAATGTGTGCTTTCAGACGCAACAAAGATGAGAGAAAGAGAAAACGGGAGAAATTGCGTGGCCGGCACATGGGCTGGCAGTGGGGATATATTACCTTATACCATGCCGGGAGAATAAATACTTTTGAAAATTGTGAATGATAAAGAAAATGGATTAAATTTAAGAATTGAAAAAGGAAGAAGAAGAAGAAAAAACCACCATTGAGGGCAATCACACCCCCTGCGCACAGACGGGAGATGCTTCGTTTTCTTCCTTGAATGAGCTTCCTGCTACTCAGAGAGTAATTTTCGGATTTCAAGATGAGTTTTTCCTACAAAATGGGCACTAAATGAGCCAGTGACTTCACCTGGAGATGTTCTAAAGACGCTGTTATCTCCTCCGATCTTGGAAGAGGAAAAAGGTAGATGAAAGCAAGCATGAAGATTCTGACTCTGTTGGAATTACAGAAAGACTTTCTGATCATTTATAATGTTGTGTCTTGCTGAGGGATTTCAAAGATCATCTACGACCCTTTCTTGCTTCACAGGCAAAAGTGATCCTTGCTGATAGGTCTGGCACAGGATACCAGCAAGCACCGTTCAACCAGTCGTTAAATATTCTTAATATTCATACTGTTTACACACTGGCTTTAGTGCTATCCACCGGCTTCACTTTTCATAAAACGCAAATACCGAGCTTTTGACTCCAACCAAAATATTCAAATTTGAAGTTATTCCAAACATGGGGTTCAAGTCAAACAACTGTCAGAACTTGACGACAAAAGACCTGTATTCCAATTGCTTTTGTCTGCCACACTTGCCCTGCACATCCGGGCCCTACAAATGAAAATACTTGAACTTGGACTATAATTCCAGTTTGGCCACACATGAGCCCTGTGCACTGTATGAGAAAAAGGCGATTCCAAGCACTGTAACACATGCGTGGGAAGGTTCTGAGAATAAAACACAGATGATGGGGAGGAAAGCAATTTATTACCAGCAACATCCTTTGCAGACTGAGATCATATTTATGACCCTATTTTTGACCATTTGCATCTCTGAACATAGGACTTGTTTAGTGTTTTTCTAACCCCACTGACCCTCTGAGGCAAGACCAAAGCTCACCAGTTTTCAGTTAGCTGTGAACCCCGCACTGAATCAGACCTATCCCTGGGCTCTCAGAGTTGTCTGTTTGGAGGGCTTTGGAACGAAAACCATGAGTCTGATAGGGTGGCTCTTTCCAGAAACCTCTCGCATGAGTCTTCAAACCCCAGAGCTTCAAGAAACTGGAGCGACCGTTTTAGAGAATCAGAGGATACAGGGTTTCCAAGTTTGGGGTGATACTTACTAGCAAAGTCTTCACCTACCAACCACATGACCAAGGTAACGGAAACAAACAAAAAAGCACCTGGTTCTGGAAACATGCTTGGGGGTTCCAGTGAACAGGAATTGAGCTGCATTGTGGAGCACTTGCCTCTAGGTTGGAATTTTCAGAGCACAAAATGCATCAGGTCTCCATGTCCCAGCCTCCCTTGCAGCTATAGGTGAAACTGTGTGACTCATTTCTGGCCACGAAGATATGAGCAGGAGTAACCCATGCCACGTCACTGACATTGATTGGTAAGAAATAAGCATGGGTTCCCAGGATCTCCCTTTGTTCCCACTGTCTGGGGCGCAGGCAGGATTTCGGGGATTGAAGCTGGGCATGATTTTACAGCTCGGCAAACATTATGCCATTTAATTCTCACGCAGTCCCACTGAGATAGGTTCTATATTTATCCAGTGTTTGCCAGTAAAGAACAAAGGCGCAGAGAGGATGAATCATTTGCCCAAGGTCACACAGCTAGAAGGGACTAGAAGCAGCATTCAAATACACTTTGCAGGGCTCCCCTGGTGGCGCAGCGGTTGAGAGTCCGCCTGCCGATGCGGGGGACGCGGGTTCGTGCCCCAGTCTGGGAGGATCCCACGTGCCGCGGAGCGGCTGGGCCCGTGAGCCGTGGCCGCTGAGCCTGCGCGTCCGGAGCCTGTGCTCCGCAACAGGAGAGGCCACAACAGTGAGAGGCCTGCCTACCGCCAAAAAAAAACCAAACACACTTTGCAGAACATTTGGTCCTGTCCAAAATGTCCATAAGACGTTTGGTCCACACCAAAAGGTCCTTGAAATTTGGTCCTATCTAAAAGGTCCGTGAGCATATTTGGTTCAGGCCAGATGGTTTTGGAGAGGACCGTATATCAAGGACCTTTTGGCATGGACCAAATGCCTTATGGACGTTTGGATAGGACCAAATATCTCCTACCCCCAATACAAAGGGTCCACCTGCAGAGGGCATGGTCTGAAGTGCTGTGCTACATGGTTCCACGTATTTTTACCTTGGGGATCATGTGATGCATTAATCTTTTCATGAATGTCCTTCTGTCTTTTTCTTCAAGAATTATTATTGCATTGCATATGAGGCTGTGTTCAGAAAGGCTATGAATATTTTGGACTTTCTGTGTTTTAAATTCAGGAAGAGCTCCCTTCTCTAGTGTGGGTGTGACGGCTGATAGCTTACCAGGATCCTTTCTCACCTTCGTCCTTTAATAGTATAACTCCCAAGTTTTAGCTGGGCACTTGGATATAGTTCAAGGCTGCATTTTCTGACCTTTGTTGTAGTTTGGTGAGCCCCTGGGATTAAGCTCTTGCCCGTGAGAAGTGAGAAGTGATTTAAAGTGCTTCCTGGATCTTTGCTTCCCACTGGCCGGGACTTAGATGTGATGGTGGGAACTGAAGCAGCCATTTTGGACCCAGAGATGGAAGCCACATGGTGAAACTTTGGAAATGCCTTACTAGCCCAAGGACCCCTATGTGAGAAAAAATGTAAACTCGTGTTGTATAAGTGCTGTATTTTGGGGTCACTTTTTATAGTACCCCAACTAATGCCCTCAGACATTGGCCTCAGATCTGGCCCTCTGTAGAATTTTTCCTAGGCTGCTTTGCAAAGTCTGTCTCATTTCATGCTTTGGAACTATTTCTATGACACACAAGTTAGAAATATTATTAGGTGTGCATGGACTAAGACAGATGAACCACCTTAACATTTATAGATAAAGGGCCAAGAAAGACAAATGTGGTAATTTCTGTGTTGTTAGTTTCTACTGGGAGGCTTAAGAAACTTAAAACCAAACCCTGATCTTAGGATGTTATAGATTTTAAAAGAAATGTATTTTGCAACAGAGCCTTTGACTAAATAACCCTCTACCATTCATGTTGCACCCCTCAGATATTCCTTTGAGCCCGCAAAGCTCAAGATGCTTTCACTTGCCAAGGGCGAACGGCCATAGCAACCCAAAGAATCCGCTCATTCATATATTCAAGAACTAGTCAGAAATTCATTTATTAGGAACATTCCTGATAATGGCTGTTACAGGAATATCACTAAATTCCGTGTTAATCAGCTCTCTCCCCAGAAATGTGGTTATTAACACCCTTTGCTATAGATCAAAGAGAGATTCTAGCCACTGTTTCAATTTTCTCTTCAATTTAATGATGATAAAACGTCCTGGATTAATCGTCCTGAGGTCCTTTATAGTTATTTATCTATGTAGCAGGTACAAGGGCTGTGGAAGCTTGAAATTCAGTTGTTATGGCTTTTGCCTGGAGCTAACCTCCCTGTGTAATTCCCTCCCCTGTTCCCGTGGGTCATAAACTCAAATGCGCACAGAGCCAGGCAGGTAGAGTGAATTGAAGTGAAGCAGGCCAGGTGGAAGCATGGTCTCCATGGAGATGCATCCTAGCTAAAGGAGGGAGCCGTTTCTCCATCCTGATGGGAGTGTGGGTCCAGGCTTACCGGTCCTTCTCTCTTGTAAGAAGACAGACATCCAGATTTTGATGGGAAACCTGACTTTTAAAGGTTAGTAACTAATTTCCACAAAAGATTTTAAAACATTTTAATCCCCCCCCCCAAAAAAAAAAAAATAACCTGTGAGCTAAATTAAAACCCTGGCTGCCTCTTTAAGACCTGCCAGCCTGCGGATGCCTAATGGGTAGGCAGGTCAGAGCTCACACAGTGACCTGCACATAGTAGGGCCGAATAATTACTTGATGGGTCAGGTCACATCTTTCAAGTGAGATGGGTGTGTGTGTCCGAACAACAGTGAGTCCCCAGACTTGGGCAGGCCGAGCGAGATGCATCTCAGTCGACTTGAAGCCAGGTGTGCGGGGATGAGGTCAGCAGGAAGTGGTATATGCGGTAGGGCATCTCTGAGGCAGCAGGATCTTCCTCGCTTTGGAGGGGATGCTCAGCTCTTCACACAACGTGCTGTGTCTCCTTGGGCAGCTCTGGCTTCTGGGCCTGATTCCTCCCTGATGAAACGGGGCTGAGAGTGCTACCTTGGAGGATGGCGATGAGAATGACGTGTAAATGCATGTGGTCCCACAATATTCAATAATTATTAACAATGATAATAATACTAGTAATAATTATAATAATAATACTGAACCATAAGTGTATGAGACTTGCCAGCACAGGGGCTTTGATTGAAAAATAGCAGAGGGACCCTTAGTAAGGCAGAGCCTTCTCACAGTTTTTCCCAATATCTGTTCTTCTTCCTTAAAAATAGGACCCTAATTTAAAAAAGGGCATGGCCGCCTAGAGTATAAACTGCCTTCCCTTGTAACTAGGTGTAGTCATTTGATTGCAAGCAGAAGTGTCAGATGGAGACTTCCAGATGTGTCCTTAAAATGCAAAGGCCTTTTGTTAATCTTCTGTCCTTCCTGGATTCGGGATGTGATGGCTAGAACTGATGCAACCACCATGTTTCATGAGAATTTTTAAAGACACAGGTGGGAAAAGATGGAAGGAGCCAAGTTCCCTTCTGGTCATGAAGGCACAATTCCAGTGCTAGAATGCTTAGCAGTAGAGGACATTTACATGACAGACAAACTTGTTGAAACCACTGTCCTTTTTTTGTCCATGTGGCCTTTATTATTGTCCTTGTATTCACAAACCGATCCATTGTCCTGTGTGGCAGGAGCTGTCTGATGATGAGGGACGAGTCCAGGTGTGGTTGAAAGAGACATGTTAGAACTCCCAGCCCGGGGCTTCCCTGGTGGCACAGCGGTGGAGAGTCCGCCGGCCGATGCGGGGGACGCGGGTTCGCGCCCCGGTCCGGGAGGATCCCACGTGCTGCGGAGCGGCTGGGCCCGTGAGCCTAGCACACACACACACACACAGAAACAAAAACAAAACTCCCAGCCCAAAATTAAAAAAAAAAAGTAGAAAAATTTAAGCTCCTCAATGTATAGCAGCTTCTTCCACACAGCATCGTGTCCCCAAAGAGGTCAAAATAAAACATATCTGGGTCAGAGTTCAAGGTACTAGTTTTCCCCTTCATCCTTTCCACACATTTATTTAGTGTAAAAGTCTCAGATTGTCAGAAAACATCCCAATGCCACCGCAACTTGCACACAATTTTCTAAAGCATCTTTGATGCACAGGATCGCTGTACCCAGTGGGGTGACTGAGTCATATGAATGCGAGCCTGGTGGTGCTGAGTGTCCCCAGGAGTCTTCCAGGAATAATAAACAGCTGGAGATATCTACGGACAAATTCTCCAGATGCTTTTTTTTTTTTGGTACGCGGGCCTCTCACCGCTGTGGCCTCTCCCGTTGCGGAGCACAGGCTCCGGACGCGCAGGCGCAGCGGCCACGACTCACGGGCCCAGCCGCTCCGCGGCACGTGGGATCCTCCCGGACCGGGGCACGAACCCGCGTCCCCCGCATCGGCGGGCGGACTCCCAACCACTGCGCCACCAGGGAAGCCCTCCAGATGCTTTTGACCAGTGTGTTGGCAACGGAGTTCGTTCTAGATCAATGCAGATTCTCAGGACTTTAGGATTGAGCCCAGAGTCTACCCCTGCTTGTTGGAGCATCGTGCTTGGGAAGTGTGTAATCTGGGTAGTTGAGCTTGTATAGCAAATTAGGAAAACCTTTTAAAGTTGAAAGAGGACAATTTATTTCTTTCTTTATTTTAAAGTTTCTTTTATTGAAGTATAGCTGATTTACAATGTTGTGTCAATTCCTGCTGTACAGCAAAGTGACTCAGTTATGCATACATATATATATATACACACACATATTCTTTGTCACACTATTTTCTACTGTAGTTTATCACAGAATGTTGAATAGAGTTCCCTGTGCTAGACAGTAGGACCTTGCTGTTTATCCATCCTAAGTATAATAGCTTTTGCCTCTACCAACCCCAAACACCCAGTCCATCCATCCCCCTTCCCCCCTCCCCCTTGGCTACCACAAGTCTGTTCTCTATGTCTGTGGGTCTGTTTCTGTTTCACAGAGAAGTTCATTTGTGTCCTATTTTAGACTCCACAGATAAGTGATATCCTATGGTATTTGTCTTTCTCTGTCTGGCTTACTTCACTTAGTATGATCATCTCTAGGTCCATCCGTGCTGCTGCAAATGGTATTATTTCATTCAAAGGGCAATTTATGACAACAGTTTTCTTTTTTATGCTGGGGGGGAGGGACAAAGGGTTTCCGCCGGTTTGTCCTTTTTTTATAGATTCTTTGTCTGAGGTTGTTAAAAATGAGACAGACTTTGTGGAAGGATTTTTTTTTTTTTTTTTTTTTTTTTTGCGGTACGCGGGCCTCTCACTGTTGTGGCCTCTCCCGTTGCGGAGCACAGGCTCCGGACGCGCAGGCCTAGCGGCCATGGCTCACAGGCTTAGTTGCTCCGCGGCATGTGGGATCTTCCCGGACCAGGGCACGAACCCGTGTCCCCTGCATCGGCAGGCAGATTCTCAACCACTGCGCCACCAGGGAAGCCCTTGTGGAAGGATTTGTAACTGGTCGTTGCTCATTTTGCTCTTCAAATTTAAATTGTTTTGCACTTGAGATTTTTGTTTGATATTTGGCGGGCACTTGGCGATAGTTGATGATGCCCTTGTGTTTTCTGAAAGCGCGGTAAGAAATTGGCATATTACAAGAGAGGAGGAAAGTCCTCGAGAGGTGCTTTATAAAGTCTCCCAAATGGTCCCATATTCACAGCATATGAAATAGTTACTCTTTGGTGGTTCTGATGCTGGCAAGTCGGAGGTGGAATGGGACAGGCCAGGTGGCTGTTCTGGTCCAGTGGAGAAGCTGTCGATTGTCGAACTCAACAGATGTGTTTTATTTGTCCTCACAGAGTTGTGTCTTCTTTTAACGTTGGGATTAATTGCCATTAAAAAAAATCTATCAGTGTCACATAGGGAAAAATAAGGGTGTCTGGCTTCTGTATAATCATCAGCAGAGTCCGAACTTCTTCTCGAGATGGGGCATGAGCTCCAATTCCCGGCAGCTCCTACCTGACTAAGTTTTCACCTTCACAATATTAGACTCACCCTGAAACCCTAGGAAGCTGGGTTTGCCTTCCCGCTTAGCTAAATGGCACAGGATATAACAGTAACAAACGTCACAAATGACATTTTGTCCTGGGGGAGTCTTACAATGTATAGACCCACTCAGCTATTGCCCAGAATTTTCTAAAATGACAGAATTGAACATATATATGGTAGAAATTTAAAAACACCTTTGGTAATAAAAAAAGACACCCCGGTGTCTGACTTGGTGGTTGGAAGTGCCACTATTTAAAGGTATAGACTTACTTTCCTACTCAAGTGTGTAGAGGTCGATTAAAAACAGCTAAAGAAGCAATGGACTTGATGATTAAAGAGGATGTCTTTTTTTCCTCCCTGGGAAGAGGGAATTTTTTGAAGCCTATTACCTCAAAATGCCGCTACAGACCTGACAAGTTATTCTTGTTACTTTTTTTCCTAGTTAAGGAGCAAGAACTTGCATAAATCATGAAGGAACTCAGTCTTTTCCTTCTTAAGTAGCCAATTCAGATATGTTTATCAACAAGTATGCTTGAAAAAATGAATTGAGCAATTTTGACAAAACAGCGAACAAAGTAGAAGCAGCGAGTTAAGGCTTCCGTTTTTCTGTGATGTATAAGGTTTGACGGGTTGACATCCTTCTTCTTTAACTAGAGTAGCTAATAGCCAGGAAGTGTTCCGAGCAGGGCTGGGCTATTCCACTGTCAACCACTGGTCCCTGAGAAAGAACCAAGAGGGAGAAACTTTGGGAAATTGGGGGTGGGCGGTCACTACTATTTGAAAATAACGAAAGAACAAAATTGTTGGAAGGGGCTGAGCTTTTCCATCTCAGCTTCTGAAAAGACTTGCCAAAGAGTGGTCCTAAAATCTCTTTGGTAGTAGCCCTTTGAACTCTCAAGCATCAGATGTGTTACAGCACGTGCCCCGGGGGCGGAGTTTGCGGCCCTCCTAGGTGTTTCAGGGTTCCTGGGATTGAAGTCAAGGCATAACGAGTATTTGGCATCTTGAACGAGATTCAAAGCACCCCAGCACAGGAATATCTTTTCCTTCTTCGTTCCCAAGATTTTACTTTTACGGAGCAAAGGGTTTAAAGTTATATACCCCCCTTTCAACCTTCCTGGAATGATTTTTTTTTCAAATCAAAGCACAAATACAAAAGTCATTACAACTCCGTTTCGAGGCTCATTAGTCGTTGGATCTTGGTTTCTCACCAAGACAGAAGAGAATTATTTTTTCTTATTGTTGAAGCAAGGTAGCATACAGTACACTCAGTATCAAAAAATATGCATATATGTGTGTATATATATATATACACATAGACACATGCATATGCACATATATATAGACACACACATGTATATGCATATTTTTATGTGTATATTTTTTGCCATAATTATGACTGGTGTGTGTGTGTTTATGCAACAGATTTAATGCCTCTAGTAGCTGCTCTATGGCAAGAGTGCAAAGGAAGGGGTGTCCCTGGGGACGAGAACGAAGTCACTTTTAACAGTGCACATATGACTTGATGTCATCTTTGTGGCTTTATCCTCACTTCCTTGATTTTCTCCTGCGTTTATACTTTTTGTATTTATCTACCCACGTGTCTGCTACAGACGCGGGTTGCTTTCCATCACTTGGTTAATTGGCCTCAGTTTCTGTCCCAGAAATGCTAACGGCGGCAGAAATGTGACAGCCCGGAGAATCCTTTAGCAACACTGAGCCGGGAACAGAGGCGATTTGTACGTCTCTCCGGCAGCCTGAGAGCGATTCCTCTGTGCAGCCCGGCTGGGTTCCAGAAGCCTGATTCTTTGGCGAATTAAGACGTTCCCCTCAGCAAGGTACTTTGCAAGGTGGATGCCTGGAGTGTGCGGCTGGGATGCCGTCAGATGAGTTGAGGCAGATGTTTGATTTTGGGGGGCGCTGTTTACACAGAGCCCTGCTTGCAGAAGAATGGGGTTGCGGGGTAGGAAAGAGCGCGCGAGGAAAGGAGGGATGCTTGGAATAAAGACAGGATGTAAGTCAGAATTATGGCAACACCTCTCTCACTAGTCGCTGGCTGCAGAATACAGGTCTTTTCCTCTTTGGATTATTGAACTTCTGTGGGGAATAAGGTGAAGCACTTATGGAGAGTGGTTTTGTTTTTGTTTTTTTTTTAAAGGAAAAAAAAAAGACGTGAGGAAAGGAAAGGAAGCTGCAGTCCAGTCAATCGCACAGCTCTAACAGTCACGGCTAACGTTGACTCAGTGCTTTCCAGATGAATGCGGGCCTTGTGCTGCTTCTTTATCCTGTTCATCAGCTTGATCCTCTGAGGTCTGTGAAGTATATGAGCCGTCATTACCCCCACTTTTGCAGATGGGGAAACTGAGGCCCAGGGATCGCTCAGCTGGTCCGAGGCCGTCCTGTGGGAAATGGCAGGGACTGGTTGGAACCCAGTTGATTCTGGAGGCTGAGCCAGCGACCAGTCCAGTGCAGTACTGTGTCTCCTGTTTTTGCCACATATGCGCGTATTTTATTGTAGCCACAACCCTTGTGTCTGTGAGTTTGCTTTGTGCTTTTGTTTCCTTCCCACGTCGTCACAAACTCCACCTTTCTGTTCTGACTGTAATCACTGTGTCACTACAGCAATCGTGTGTGTAGAGTGTCTGCCCAGGTTACTTTTAACTCCCTAACTTTTACCACCAATTTTGGATTTTCCATCCCAGCGTATTCTCCACCCCATCCCAAAGTGATTTCAACCACAATGCAGCAAATACAGTGACACCCCACCTGCTTGTCTAAGATGGACCTCACCTTGGGATAACCCCTGATTTAGGTAGCATCCATGAAATTCCCTTCCTGGCAAACACAGACTTGGGACCAAGGCCCATGGGCAGTCACCGTTCATGAGTTTGGACCCAAGGCGGATTTTCCTAAGAGCTATAGGGTGGGCCTGTGAAGAAGAGGAACGTGGGCTATAAAAGGAGAAAAGAAGAAAGAAATGAGTTCCAAAGAAGTAGAGACGAATGACAGGAAATGGAGCCCATGGACACATGTAATGGGTCCCCACGAAAGCATGGTAAATTGTCACTTCCTTGGGGACACTTTGCTTTCACCTCCCCGATTGGATCAGTGCCCCACTTGATGCTGTCACAGCACCCAGGAAATCTCAACCCTAGAGATTAGGACAGATGCAATTTTCCATTGATTTGTGTGATTATTTGACTGATACTCTTCTCCTGCTTTTTGTTCACCATGGTATCACCAACCTCCACCTCATAATGAAATCAAACATTTACTAAGGGTGTATAATGTTCCCAGCACCAGGCACAATTTTTATAGGCATTAAAAACTCACGATAGCCCACAGAGCTACGTTATATTATCCCCATTTAACTGCTGAGAAAATGGAGATGTTAAGGAATTTGCCCAAGTTTCCATGGATTGTAAGTGGTAGAGCTGGACTTTCCACCCCATCCACCTGACATTGGCGTCCCAGCTAACACAGACATATTTTATCCAGTGATGTGCTCCTATTTGTTGAAACTTTCTTGCATTCATGGACATTGAGATTGTTTCCATTCTTCCTTAGTCTGGATGATCCTAGTCTGAACCTATTTGGGGTGTACAAAGACACCCTTAACCTACACCCTTCAGCCTCTCAAGCCTTCTTTCTGTTCTTGAGAGAAGACAAACTTATCTCCACCTCAGGGCCTTTGCACTGGCCGTTCCCTTGCCTGTAATATTCTGCTACTTCCACATCTTCACTCACCCAACTCTTCCTTGATAGCCAACCCTCCACTCAAATTCCACCTCTTCAGTCAAGGCTTTCCTGAGTCCATCGAAACTGGATGCCCTTATCTGCTCATCTGTCATCTTCCGTTGTCTTCTTAGCTCTGATCATTCTCTGTTTGCTGCTTTCTCCTTTTCTCCCGTCTCATTCCCTCCACTGCAGTACATCTGTCTGTTCGCTTTTGCAGCCCTGGCACACCTGGTACAGTAACGTAACACACAGTAGGCTTTCCACGTTGAACTTGTGATTACTTAACTATATCTCTTTGGATTTTTGTGCAATTATTTCATCGGAATGAATCCCCCGGGAATGGGATTATTCTGCCCAGAGGACATTTGTGCCCCAAATCTCCAGGCCCCCAGCACGGCCAATGCACAAAAAAGCAGCCTGTGTTCCTTCCCAGTTCCCTCGCACAGTCCCCTGCCTCTCCCCCATAGGCTGTTCTGCCCCAGAGATGAAAAGAGTTCTGTTTCCTCTTACTTCTTTTTCTCAGTGGCACAGCAATGAATCTTGTGCACTCTGTCAGCATCTGTGTCTCCTCCTTTCCTCAAAGATGCTAAGGAAGATAAATGATGGGGGAGAAGTCCCAGCTCCAACTGGCTTAAGAGCAGGTCCAGGGACCTGGGCTCACCCAGCCCTTGGAAGTTTCAGCAGCACAGTTAGTTACACAGTCCTGGGCTTCTGCTACCTTAAATAGTCCTTTCGGGCTCTGATAGGGCTTCCTGTTCCTTTTAGAAACATCTAGATTCTGTTTACGTGCAAATGAAAAAAAAAAAAATGGGAAGAGACAATAACTCACGATTTAACCACATGTATGCTGCCCGAGCTGCTGAGTTTTCAAGGGTCCATTGCAGACAGTGCCTCTGGATTTATTTATTTCCTGCAGGATATTGGATGCAACTGTGATGTTGGTGTGAAGCCCTTTCTGCACGTGGTGGGCGGGATTTAGATATTTGGTACATTTGCTTTCTTTGAAATACTTCACTTGTTCCCCATCTTTGATCCTCTGGCTCTTTTTTCAAATTAAATGGCCCAAGTAAATGGGATCCAAATCATTAAATCATCCAGAATTCTAAATCCAAATCATTCCAAGTCATGGAATCCAAAGCGTTCAATCATTTGGACTTCCAAAATCGAATCATTCCAAGTGTCTGGAACCCAAAACATTAAGCACAAACCAAACCAGACCAAAACAGAAGACTTTACCATCCTCAGGGGCCTTCGGTGCCGTGTGCCTCTCAGATCTTAGTGAGACGCAAGTATTCAATTAAACATAAGCCACCCTACTGCAGCTCGTCCCGAGGGACGTGTTCCCATGTCACGTCCTCACGTCACTGAGAGAATTTCTGTCTCCAAGATGATACATAAATGTGACCGAAATAAGGAGATCAGCCCCTCCCATTGCCAGGAGAATTGCGTTGTGTGCATCCTAACTCACTTAATGTATCCTTAATGGTTTGTGTTCCTGGACAGCTGTGTGAATTCTTTACAACCTTCAGTATTTACTCCCCTGGGTAAATAAACACCCCTTTATAGACCCCCAAACTCCTGCCGGACGAGGACTGGCCTTCCTTCAGATGTGCATGTGGTCAGCACCCCCTTTGTAATGGCCGTCCCAGGATCTGTTAAGTTCCAAACGAGTCCTTCCCAAGACCTCATCTTCTCTCCCTGAGTGTCAGGGGGTCTTGCTTCCCTCCCCAGTCAAGGCAGTGTTTGGAGGGAAGTCCTGTGTCCTCACACAGCCTGAAATTGGGCCGTGTCAGGAAGTGAGGGGCGGGGGCACCAGCTCACGGCTGATGAGCATCTCCTCTTCCATCCCATCAGCACAGTTCTCATAAGATGAAAACGTCTTTCTTTCAAACCCCAAGTATATAATCGTTTCCTCTGCAACCGCCAAGTCTATAGAGCCTTGCTTATGTCCACCATGTTGACTGTATTTTATGGGCAGGCGATGTTCAAAGATAATTGGAAACAAATGTGATTTTCTCCTTGGCTGGTGACTTCAGAACCAAATTGCCAACATAAGATGTAACCCCAGCGCGTCCTAAAACTTGGCTGAAATTCCGTAATAGATTGCTATCCCGTGATGAATGCTTTTGGCTCGAAAACTAGAAAGCCCTTTTTATGGGCGTCGCAAGTCAACAGAAGTAGATCTTTCCATCCGCACAGAAGTCTTGGAGGGAGGCGATTGCTAGCATCATGGTAGCTGCTGACGGGCCATCAGGTCCCAAGCTCTACCCTTGTGTTGGCTTCTTCCTCATCCTGGTCACTTGGCGATCGCAGAGTGACTGATGCATTTCCAGGCGGAAAAACGTGGTGACAAGGAGAGATCACCTCACACCCATCAGGATGAGCACTACTGAGAAAAAGGAGACCCAGCAGAAGCGTTGGGGAGACGGAAGGCGCTTGTGCACGCTTGGTGGGAGTGTAAATTGGTGCAGCCGCTATGGAAGAGCGTGTGGAGGTGCCTCAAAAAACCACATATGGAACTACCACAAGACCCAGCCATCCTGCTGCCGGGCATACACCCCAGATAATCAAAACCAGGGACACAAAGAGATACTTGAACGCCCACGCTCACAGCAGCACTATGCATAATAGCTCAAGTGTAGAAGCAACCCAAGTGTTCATTGACAGACGAATGGAGTAAAAAATGTATGTACATACAATGGAGTAGCATTCAGCCTTAAAAAGGAAAGAGATTCTGACACAGGCTATAGTACAGATGAACCTTGAGGGCATTATGTTAAGTGAAACAAACCAGAGACAAAAGGACAGACGCTGCACGAGGACAGATGCTTGCGTGAGGTTCTCAGGGGTGGTCCAGTTCATGGAAACACAGAGAAGAATGAGGGGGGCTGAAGATAGGCGGGACCATGGGGAGTTAGGGTTTGATGGGAACAGAGCTTCCGCTCTGCAAGATGAAGAGAGTTCTGGAGAGGGATGGCGCTGAGGGTTGCAGAGCAATGTGAATTGGACTTCAGGCCATGGGATTGTACAGTTCAAAATGGTGGAGGCGCTAATTTTTATAGTACTTGTATTGTGTATTGCACCACAATTAAAGATAAAAACAAGACACAGAAATAAAGAAACACACACACACGCACACACAGGGCATTTTATTGGGGAATGGGGGTGGATGTTAGTTAACACCTACAGTTGTAAAATAGCTTCCCTAGAATCAGATGACCCCAGGGGTTCCCTCTAGAATCTAGATAATATACACTTCAGCCCTGAAGCACACACATGTTTTCTTATAGCCAGAACCAGATCATATGCCTGCTTTTAGACCAGTCCCAGGCCAAGAATGGGTTCTCTTGCTGCCCAAGAGGAGCCCGTATTTCTTTACTACCTGAACAGATAGTTTATTTTCAAGGAATGGGTGGAGGTAGGTTATTAGCAGGCAATGAATAGAGTCTGCCATGTTACTTCATCACATACATACATGCACATGTGAATACGTGTGTGTGTGTGTTAGTATTTTCTCTACGAGGAATATGCTGCTGATGTCTCAGAATCTGATTGTTGCTGGAACATCTGTAACCTGTTCATATCCAGGGAAGAGACCACTGGTGAGAAAAGCCTATACTTTGTGAAGTTCTTTTTCAAATTATTTTCCCGTTGTGTGGGAGTAATTTTGCTTTTTCACCTTTGTTGACTCTACTATTTCATGAGAGTTTGGACTTGGGGTGGAAATTCAGGAGGAGAGAAGAGACTTTATAGTTTCCTAGTTTCCATAAACATTGTATTAATATATATTACATGCTTCTAATTCTTAGAAGGCAAAAAAAAGAAAGAAAATGAATATGATGAGATAATCACAGTTTACACTGTAAACACAGAGGGTTTCTGTTATTCCGAGCCGTTCCCAGCACTGTCGTGACTTACTGGGAAGATATTCATGGGCCGTCAGATGTCAATCTAAAAACAATAACAAAAACAGGACATGCTTTATTTAAAAATTTTTTAATTGAAGTATAGTTGATTTACAATGTATTAATTTCTGCTGTACAGCAAAGTGATTCGGTTATCTATCTATTTATCTATCTATCTATACGTTTCTTTTTCATATTCTTTTCCGTGATGGTTTCTCACAGGATATTGAATATAGTTCCTGCTCTACAGTAGGACCTTGTTGTTTATCCGTTCTGTATCTAATAGTTTGCGTCTGCTGACCCCAGACTCCCAGTCCAGGCCTCCCTCGCCCCCCTCCTCCTTGGCAACCACCGGTCTGTACTCCAAGGATATGCTTTAAAAGACTCACCTAACAAGAGGGCACAGTTAGGTGACACGTATGTGTAAAGCAGGCTCTGGTATAAGACAATGAGAAGCTGATGATTGACATTCCAGATGCCACACCCAGGGCAGCCGATGTTTTGATAATTCAGAAAAAAAGCCAGAAATCTAGATTTTTCACATGGAATTTCTCATTTAAAAAGTTGAGTTCTAGGGCTTCCCCGGTGGCGCAGTGGTTGGGAGTCCGCCTGCCGATGCAGGGGACACGGGTTCGTGCCCCGGTCCGGGAAGATTCCACGTGCCGCGGAGCGGCTGGGCCCGTGAACCGTGGCCGCTGCGCCTGCACGTCTGGAGCCTGTGCCCCGCAATGGGAGAGGCCGCAACAGTGAGAGGCCCGCGTACCGCAAAAAAAAAAAAAAAAAAAAAAAAAAGTTGAGTTCTAGTACAATTTAAAAAATACATTCCTATAGGTCAGCTTTGGCCCTGGGAGTCCAGTGTGCAACCTTTAGTGCGGTAACTATGAGTCGTGTTTCTTCTTATAAATTTAATTGTTAAAAACTGCACCTTGGGGCTTCCCTGGTGGCGCCGTGGTTGAGAGTCCGCCTGCCGATGCAGGGGACGCGGGTTCGTGCCCCGGTCCGGGAAGATCCCACGTGCCGCGGAGCGGCTGGGCCCGTGAGCCGTGGCCGCTGAGCCTGCGCGTCTGGAGCCTGTGCTCCGCAACGGGAGAGACCACAGCAGTGAGAGGCCCGCATATCACACACACAAAAAACCAAAAAACAAAAAAAAAACTGCACCTTGGAGTTGTGAGTTAGTGGGCTGTGAGTTCTGTCTGCACACAATAGATCCTTTTGTACTTTCCAAGCAAAAAGTGTAGGAAAAACGACGACTGTAGGAGTTCAATAGATGCGTTTCCACCCACCCTAGTGTATCTGCACGGGTGGCACAAAACATTGGATGCTTTTTCAGCGACTTGATGCGAGGGGCTGTGAGAGTGACGGCAATAGCTTTTCAATCCATCTCCCAGAACCGGGATAAACCAGTTGATTTGCACGATAAATGGCTAACGACTCCAGAAAGGGACTGCCTGGCTCTTGTGAATTGGGCCAGGCTCTAAGTCAGGAGAAAATATGCGTGACGGGAAGCCCCTGGAGTTTGCAGCTTTGATGAGGCATCTTCAGCCATCAGCATTGTCTGTGTCACCTACTTGCTTATGAAAGCAGAATGCTAATGCTGCACTTAAAGTGATCATAACTGCCAGCGACTTCAGGAGGGCGGGAGGGAGACAGCGTCAGAATACCCGCACCGAACAGGGACCTGGAACAGAGCTGGAATACTTCTCTGTATTCTGACGGAATAGTCTCTAATAGAAGCTGAGTCCACATCCTTTCCCTGGAAATAAACCTGCAGACCAGGGCTAAATGATGAGACTATTGTAATAGAGCCTGATTCTGGGATTAAAAACAAACAAACAAACCAAAAAACCCTTTTGGAGAAGCATTGGGTGATTTTTTAAAAAAAACTCAGCCTGCCTACCTTAAGCAGACAGAGGTTGTCAGCTCATGTTATCAGTGGGAATAGGAGATTGGATTTGAACTATTTTAGATCATCAGATATCCATCCCTACCCTCACTGAGCATCTTCTGTTTGCAAGTAGCAGAGAAGGCAAATCAAACGGACTTAAACAATGAGAAGAATTTATTGGCACACGTA
Organism: Kogia breviceps; assembly: GCF_026419965.1. NCBI lineage: Eukaryota > Metazoa > Chordata > Mammalia > Artiodactyla > Physeteridae > Kogia > Kogia breviceps. Next base: position 87,533,414 of record NC_081324.1, on the reverse strand, counting down.
ATTGACACATTTAGGGATAGCTGACATCAGGTACAGATTGATCCAGGGGTTTAACTGTATACACTGGGAGCTCTGGCTTCACTTCTCTCTGACTGTCCCGGTTCCGTTCTGGCCCAGGTGACCAGCTTCTTCCTCAGGCTGGTGTTTCTCACGGCAGAAAAATCGCTGCATTGACCCCAGCTCAGAGGGGAAGCGAGCGTATGCGTCCAGCACTTGAATAGTGTATCTTGATGTTCACCTGTTGGGATCCGTGTTGGCTGTGGGCTCACATGTGCACCCGTCACTGTTGGCGGGAAAATGCAATAGTCTCGTGACTTAGCCCAGGTCTGCAAGTTCGTTTCTGGGGAAGGGATGTGGACTCAGCTTCGGGGAACCTGTCGTAGCTGCGAACAGAAGCTGTTGGAAGTTAAAGGCGGACCTGGAGAGACATGGATGCTTGGGGCTGTCAGCCTAGCTTTCCTAAAAAGCAGGCTCCGAGGCAGAGCTTGCATGCTATCACGTTTTTGGTGCGTGTGGGAGAGGGTGGGCCGTCCAGCAGGGAGGATGGAAGTGAATCTCTCTGTCAGTTCCTTAATGACTCCCAAATATCACTGGATGAAATGCCCCTGCAATTCCAGGCTGTTATCAGCTCTTCCGGGGCAGATGCTTCGGAAGCCAGATCCACTGTGGTGCTACAGGTGAGTTCAGAGGTGCTGGGAGAAGCCGTATCCTCTAGGTTCACGGGGGTTGGTCCAGCCCAGGGGCTCATCCTGGGACCTGAGATGGGAGGGGGCAGCCGAGCGCAGAGTTCAGGCTTGTGGATTCAAGTCTGAGGATGGGGAGGAGGGTACGTGAACTTGGCCTTGTATGGGAGGCAGCCAACGCAGTGCTGGAGGGTGGGAGTGTCTGCTCCAGAATAAAGGTCACTCTTTCCGCTAATATTGCAGCAGATGTGTGCCACGTACAAAGCATTCTTTACATGTTACAATTGGATCCTTCAGCCCATGTTTACTGAGTTGTTCTTACCATTTTTAAGGCATTTATCTCCTAATGGACTGAAAGTGAAGATGTGTAAACCGTAGGATAATTAGGGTTTTTCCTAAATGCCTTCAGTGTACCGTGCACTATGCCAGGTGCTATGAAATACACGTATAATACAAATGGGCTCAGGCTGGGTGTGCTTATTTTGTTACTTAAATTCCTATATTTAAAGCACCTATTCCTCCCCCACCACATAATCCTATAGCCACATGCATCATTTTTTTAAAAAACAGCTTTATTGGGGTATGATTGCTCTCAATGCGTTCTAATATTGTAATGACCTGGATGGATTCAATGCCAAAAGTTTTAACTCCTGGAGTGAATTTGGCTGTTTGATTATATGTGTTTTTATCATTTTAAAATTTATTTTGACACTAAATATGGTTTATGAAAGCTATCCATAGGACAAGTAGTATAATATAGAAGAAAAAAAGAAGAAAATAAAAGTCACTTGGTATATATTAAATTCACATCGAGCAACCGTTGACATTTTGGTGCACATCCTTCCTTTTTTTCTATGCATATTTATGGATTTTTATTTATCTTGGATCATAAACACTAACTTTCCACTTTATGTATGCATTTTGGCATAACTGTTAGTCAAGATAGGACAGTTTCGGTTGTGGTAACACATAAATCGTGACTGTTAGTAGTTTCATACGGCAAATATATTTCTTCACCATGAAAAGTCTCCTTTATATAAAGTTTCTGGTTGGAGATTCTCTATTTGAGGAACTCCTCCATGCTCTGACCCAGGTATCTGGGCTGCTTGAATCATACAGTGATTCTTCTGGAACATAGGGCTTCCAAGATCAATGTGAAAAGGGTAGGTAGGGAGAGTTGGACATCTAAAAAGGTGTGATTTTTTTTTCTAGTTGATATTTTATTGAAGGATAGTTGATTTACCATGTTGTGTTAGCTTCTGGTATACAGCAAGGTGTTTCAGTGATACTGTTTTTCGTATTCTTTTCCACTATGGTTTATCACAGGATATTGAATATATTTCCCTGCAGTAGGACCTTGTTGTTTATCCATCCTATATGTATAATAATTTGCATCTGCTCATCCCAGACTCCCGAGCCATCCCTCCCCCCTCCCGCCTCCCCCTTGGCAACCACAAGTCTCTTCTCTGTATCTGTGAGTCTGTTTCTGTTTTGTAGATATATTGATTTGTACCGTATTTTAGATTCCACATGTAAGCAATATCATATGATATTTGTCTTTGTCTTTCTGACTTATTTCACTTAGTATGATCATCTCTAGGTCCATCCATGTAGCTGCAAATGTCAGTATTTCATTCTTTTTTATGGCTGAGTAGTATTCCATTGTGTATATGTACCACATCTTCTTTATCCATTCATCTGCTGATGGACATTTAGGTTGCCTCCCATGTCTTGGCTCTTGTGAATAGTGCTGCTATGAACATAGGGGTGTGTGTATCTTTTTGCACTAGAGTTTTGTCCAGATGTATGCCCAAGAGTGAGATTATTGGCTCCTATAGTAACTCTAGTTTTTTTTTGAGGAACAAAAGGGCATGATTTTGAGGACCAGATCTGGAACTGGCTTAATCACGTCTGTCCATTCCATGGGCTAAATCTCAGGCATGTGACCCTCTCTGAATCTCAGGATGGACTTCCTCTGTATCCAGAGAGAGGAAATGTCATGGTCCACAGTGACATTTAATGGTCTCTGGGGAGTTTGATTTTAGTGTTTTAGCCTGTCTTCTCTCACTGGTTTATTTACCTAAAAGCAACGTTTTGTCTGACGTTTCTCTGTTGTCAGTGGTGTGTCAGTAAGGACGTTGATACGCCTCAACTGTTGCTTATCTTTGATTTTTCCTTTTGGATAAGTCCCTACATGTAGGGGTGATAAAATAATAACAGAAATTTAATTCTGAGGTGTGTCTGGCACTGTAATTTTTGGATACTCTCTCATTTAATGAGTAAGTCGTTAGAATAATCTCCATTTTACAGATGAGCTTGTGCAGACTTTGAGCTCTTGTCTCCTGAGGGCCAAGCTTCCACTCTCAATGCTGGTTCAAAGGGTCTTTGGGCTTAAGAGCCAGTTTCTCTTTCAGAAAGATTATATTAATTTACACTTTTTCTATGGCATATAAAAATGACCAGAGGTGCAATTCCAACAAATGTTTTCTTTAGATTTTTTCCAAATGGATAGTCTCAGTATGGGAACATAGCCCAGTGGATAAGAAATGAAAGATCTGCTGGAAGGCTGAGATTTACTTAAGTGTCACTGCCCTTCTAGAGCTTTAGTTTATACATCTATAAATTAGTAGATAACCTTAAAAGATTTGAGGCTAGGGATGCTCAGAAGTTCCAAACATATCTTCCCCAAACAATAATTAGAAACAGAAAGTTCCAAGGCATGAAAGTGCCAATATTTCTAATTCTGGGTCCTTCAGAAAATATTGAGGTTGGAAGCATTTTTAAACAAGTACAAAAGCTGCCAAATGAGTTAAATTTCATGTCCGTTATTAGAGGAGTTGGCACCACCTTGGATACAGGTTACAATCACGCATTCCTCGTCACTCATACCAAAAATATCTATACTGTGGCTGCCAGTTGCCAGGCATTTGGATGTTCTAGGGATACAGAGGTGACTTCAATAAGAGTAACCCCTCACTCAGTGTTTATTCTAGTGCAGAAAGCAGACACCAAGTAAAAACAAGTCACATTCGTAGTGAATTTCTTTCTTTTGGTTATACACACACACACACGCACACACGCGCGCACACACGCATCTATTCTTTTACAGATTCTTTTCCCATTCAGGTTATTAGGTAATGTTGAGTGGAGTTCCCCGTGCTCTACAGTAGGTCCTCGCAGATTATCTGTTTTACATACAGTAGTGTGTATATGTTAATTCCAAACTCCTAATTTAATCCCCCCTCCCCTTTGGTAACCATGTTTGTTTTCTATGTCTATGAGTCTATTTCTGTTTTGTAAATAAGTTCATTTGTGTCATTTTTTTTAGATTCCACATAGAGGTGATATCATATGGTATTTGTCTTTCTCTGTCTGACTTCACTTAGTATGATCATCTCTAGGTCCATCCATGTTGCTGCAAATGGCATTCTTTCATTCTTTTTTGTGGCTGAGCAATATTCCATTGTATATATATGTACCACATCTTCTTTACCCATTCCTCTGTCGGTGGACACTGAGGTTGCTTCCATGTCCTGGCTATTGTGAATAGTGCTGCAATGAACCTTGGGGTACATGGCTCTTTTCGAATTACGGTTTTCTCCAGATAACGAATGTCAGTGGTAGCACAATTAAGGTCAGAAGTGTTCTAAGAATTTCCGGCAGTGGCGTTTGCTCTGTTCCTCAGGATTTCCCGAGCACATGCCAGGGAGACCAGATCATAAGGAAGGAGTGAGGATCACACAGGAGGCAGGGAGGTCACGCGGGGTACAGGGAGTAACATCAGCAAATGCTCGGAGGCGGGAAGGAGGCCGGTGTCCTGAACAAAACAATAAAATAAAGAAGACCCGCGTGGATGACACAGTGAGGGCAGGAGGAGGGGGTGGTGAGGAGGATGAAGGGGGGAGGCACAGGAAGGTCCTGGGGGGACGCATCTCGGATTTTCCCTAAGCTGTGGATGCTCTCGGAGGCTTTTCTGCAAAGCTGAGGCACGATCGTGTTTGCGTGAAAGAGCAGCAGACAGTAACGGACTCGCGCTGCATTGAGTGGTTTCAAGAAGGACCACACGGGGTTGGCTGGGGAGGTGACGCGGGTCAGGGTGATAGAGCGGGGGGAGCAGGGGGCGGAGTTAAGAGGGAGGACTTGGCAGGCGAGTACTTTGAGAAGGAAGGAAAAGCAAGTGACAAGGGGGTCCCCGGGATTCCCACCCTCTGCTTCGACAACAGACAGGGGGCAAGAAGCACTGGGGGGCGGGAGGGATCCTGAGGCTGGCTTTGGACAAGTTGCATCCGGGATGCCAGCAAGACGTCCAGATGAAGCTGGTGAGTAGGCAGCTAGACACGGGGGTCTGCAGCTCAGTGGCAGGATTTTGGCTGAGAAAATGAATTTTTGAGTCGTTGGCATATAGATGGTATTTGAAACCACAGGTACATAACAAACTTCAACTGTCAGAACAAACTAAACCGGCCGCCTTTTAGCAGCGACCCTCTGCCACAAAGGCTGAAATGAAAAGAAAAAAAGAAGACGTCTCATACTGGATTATTCCTTAATGCCGGGATCCCATCCTTCCACAGGTGCTATTAATCTTTGAAATAATGGCCAAGTCTGCCTGCTAGTAAATGGGGGCTGCCTTTAAATCCCATGTTTGGTGTTAGAACTCTTTAGCACATGTTAGGAGTGATGAGTTAGATAACACAATTGGATAGTGGTCTTATTCTCCCTTTTCCCTTGACTCTGACTTTAGCTTGTATTCATTTTCATAATTATTGCAACAGAATGTGTGTGTGTGTTGTGAAAAGAGATATATATATATATATATCTTATATATATATATACACACATACATACATACATACATACATACATACACACAATGGAATATTACGCAGCCATAAAAAAGAACGAAATAATGCCATTTGCAGCAACATGTATACAACTAGAGGTGATCATACTAAGCGAAGTAAGTCAGAGAAAGACACATATATGATATCACTTATATGTGGAATCTAAAAAAAATGATACAAATGAACTTATTTCCAAAACAGACTTGGAAAACAAATTTATGGTGCCCAAAGGGGATAGGGGGGAGGGATAAATTAGGAGTTTGGGCTGAACAGATACACACTACTGTATATAGAATAGATACCCAATAAGGACCTACTGTTTAGCACAGGGAACTCTACTCAATATTCTGTAATAACCCAAATGGAAAAAGAATCTGAAAAAGAATGGATATATGTATATGTATCACTGAATCACTTAGGTGTACATCTGAAACTAACACAACATTGTCAATCAACTATACTTCAATATAAAATAAATATTAAATTTAAAAAAATAAAAGGAATCTGCCCCCAAAAGTAATTTTTGTGTGTGTTGAATCCACATATCTGTAATGATAAGACCTAGTGTCTTCTAAGGAATAGCCATCCATTAGAAAAGGGATGGGGAGAGGTTGAGAGAGACAGGGAGGGAGAGATGCCCGGGGAGGGTGAGAGACAGTGGTTTCCACTGGGGAAGGACGTGTCAGAGCCCTCCCAACCTTTCAGGCCCTGAAGGAGGCAGGGTGGGATGCCAGCTGCTGAGGGTGGAGCCCTGTGAGCTGTCATGCTGGGCTTCTGGGCAAGTGATAAACAAACTTGATTTGAATTATTCTGGCACTGAATAAAAGCATTCCTTAGAACTCTGGTTCTGTTTTCTTTTACAAATTTTGTTTTAAATTGTAGTAAAATATGCGTCGCATAAAATTTACCATCTCAACCCTTTTTAAGTGAACACGACAGTGGTACCTTCCCAGTGTTGGACAACCGTCCCCGCCATCCATCTCCAGAGCTCTTTTCATTTTGTAAAAGTGAGTCTCTGCACCCATTCAACACTGAGTCCTCCTCCCACCCTCCCCCAGACCCTGGTACCCGCCATCTACTTTCCGTTCCCGTGAATCTGATGGCTCGAAGCACCTAGCTGTAAGTGCAATCACAACAGTACATGTCTTTTGGTGTCTGGCTTATTTCACGTGATCTGATGTCCTCAAGGTTCATCCGTGTTGTAACATGTGTCAGGATTTCTTTCTTTCTTGAAGGCAGAATCACATTCCATTGTGGGTGCATATCACGTTTTACTTCGGTTTTGCTTGTGATAAGGACACGTCACGTGAGATCTACCCACTTAACATTATAAGTGTGCAGTGTGGTATTGTTAGCTGTGGGCTCTGTTTCCAGAAGACCTCTAGAAAGAACCTGTTCATCTTGCATAGCTGGAACGTTATACCCACTGATGAGATGCCCTCCACCCCCCGTCCCCTCCCCTCCTAGAAACCATCGTTGCTTCTCTGCTTCTGGGAGCCTGAGTATTTTAGGCGCCTCCCAGAGGTGGAATCACACAGTAGTTTTCCTTGTCACTGTGCCCAGGGAGATAAAGTCGTTGCGGAAGGACAGATAGGACTTGTGTTCTTGGTTTTATTTGGACGTGTATATCACGTGGCCCAGGCACAAACAAGATCATGGGTACTACGGGGCAGTACTTGGGTAGCCCAGCTATGCTAGAGAATCTCCCCCATGGTTGTCTGGGGTGGGGTGACCAGGACTGGGACCTGAGAAAACCTGGCTGTTGGAGGAGAGACGGGCGTTCATAGAAGGTAGGCTTGACCTTGAACTTGTGGCAGGAATGGGGGGGAAGTACGGTTCTGTCATCTTCTTACCTTGTCCAAGAAAGAGCACGCTGCCCTCCAGTCTCCCTCTGAATTCTCTTCCCTTTCTTTCCAAATTCAAAGTCATAAGCTACTGTAGGGTGCCGGAGAAACTCCCTTTTTTTTTTTTTTTTTCACCTGATAAAACACAGAAGAGGCAGAAACAGATAACTCGTCCCTAGAGGCAAACATGAGTGTGGGTGACACTCGCTTTGTTTACCTCCCAAATCCCAGTATGTGAATGAGTATAATTGATCACGGGGGCTCAAGTTCTAGGACTAATACCGGTACTTTATCCCCTGTTTTTAGTGTCTAAATGCAATTGTCAAAAATGTACTAACATCACTGCTCATAAAAATATACCATGAACGCATGTCAACACTTACCATGAGCGTGACACCCCTAGTTCGTAAATGAGGAAACCCGGTAGATGGCACGGTTGGCTCTGAGCACCTTGGAGGAGCTGCATTTTCACGGGCAGCTTGATAAAGTGATGTTACGTTGAGCTTTTGCCGAGTTAGCTGCAAGGCTGGTGAATGTCCCACGGGGCATTAAGCCGTAACCCCAAATTAATGTATAGCTTCACTGCGTACAGACCCCAGGCCGGTAGTAAATAACCAAGCCAAACGTGGGTGCCTTCTAGATAATTAAACAGCCCTTGGGCAAGCCTGTTAACCAATGATAGTGGAAGGACAGAAGTCACGCTCTTGCCTTGTTGCCGAGTTTTGGACAGTATTTCTCAACAGAAGGTTGTTGCTGTAGGAAAATGCCCACCTGTCTCTGTGCTGTCCTGGTGAAAAACGCAGCAGATTTCCCAAACCCATGTCTGCTCGATTTCCTTAAGGCACCACAAGATGCCTCCAGTGCCCACATAGGTGTAAGTTGGAATGGTTCTCGATTTCAAGGGCCAAGTCTTTGTCCAGACGACACGCTACTGAAGACGGAATTGCTGTCTGTTTATTCTCCATGTTACACAACCCTCCGCCCCAGTGGAGGTGATTTTTCAGGCTACTTAATCAAGCGTAAAAGCACCGTGTGGTTTAAATGCAATCTTTGAGGGTTTTCTGGCCACCTCCTTTTTCCTTTGGGTGGGATCGGAGTCCCAGGTCATGGGGCTTCAGCTAGATGCACGTTATCCCCTCCGGATTCCAGCCTCTTCCACCTTTGCGTCTGTATCGGCATCTTCGGAGGGCATCATCTTCCTGTCTGCTCCCTGGCTGCCTGGTCCAGATCTAGTTCTACCATAGGGCCAGACCCGTGATTCCAACAGAGCGGGGACCCTGGGAGAATGGATCTCCCCTTCTTCTTTGGGGTCACCGGGCTGTTAGTGGTGTTGCCTCAGTTTCTCAAGTGTCCTGACTTGACAGCCATTCATATCAGCTCTCTGGTTCTTCTTGTCCTGGAGAAGCGGGGGACTCCGGGGGGTCTGAATGCCGCCCAAGATTCCACGTGGAAATTGAGGGCACAGATTGCCTCTTCTCTGGGACCTCCCCAGTCTATCTGGAAGGGGAGGGGTTCTGTCTCACCTCCCCCCAGCTTCCCTTGGAGGCAGTTCTTAGGGGCAGGAAGAGTAAAGTACCACTTCATAGACTCTCTTTCCGACGTCTGTTTTCTTCTTCTTTTCCTTGTATCTATTCCCCTTCCTCAAACCAGAAAATTATCTTCTAAGAGTTTGAATAAAGCACATTATTCTTCAAAACCTATTGTATAGGGCTGGGTGGCCCTTGGTTTTTCACACTCAAAGGGTTTGCTTTTACTCTTTGCATTAATGCTGTAACAGAAAGGGGAATTTGAAGCCTGGGAGTATCAGGGCCCGATGGAGGGGTGTTGGGGGGCGGCGGGAGGGAGGCACCAGGACAAGGAGTAAAGGAAAATGTTACGACAAAGACGAGAAAAGAATTACAGGGCGGCGTATGCATCAAGGCATAGTTAAAGGTATTTTCCCACTACGTTGAGCACAGTTGCCTTTCATCATAGAGAGTCACGTATAGTCGTCAAGTGGACAAACGCGCCTCATATAATAGGAAACACGCAGCAGATGTGCTATTTTAATTTCCTTTTGTTGAAATTGATGAATCTTAATTGTGTCATTTCCAGTACTTGCTGAATATCCTGTGATTGTGTGTATGAGTGTGCGTCTCTTTTTTCTGTTAACTTGTCAGTCTACCCTTATTTTTCAGGAAAAGAAAGCATTTCAGGTTATTCTAAATTGTTTAAATAAATGTGCTTACTGATTTGTGAAACTCCAGGATTTGGTCTGCAGTGTTCTTACGAGAACCTCTTTGTCATTTGGAGAACTTTTGGAAGGCCCATAAAGAAATAATTCTTGCTTTTAATCAACCGGAGGAAGTTCAGGGGAAAAGATTCTTTCTTTCAGATCTGAATAGTGCAAGAGCTACTGGCGTTAAAGGACTTTATCCATTACATTGTGTTTCTTGAATTTTTCGATATCGCAGCGCTTTTGGCACTTCCTGGACAAGGGCGCCGAGAAAGGATGCCCGTGGGGTGTTCAGTCCGGGAGGTCCTGCTGTTCACACGAGGTGCAAAATCAAGAGGAATTTCGGAGGACTCTTACCCTTAAGTTCTGAGGGTGGCTGCACCGATAGAAATGTTCCCCGTAAGTCTGGGTTTACAGACAACCATCTCCAGCGCTTTTGAGAGATGAGTTTCACTCTACCTGCCCTAAGCAAATCCTCCTCAGGAGCAAAGCAGCCGTGCCCGTTGGTCTGAAAGTTACATGTGACATACGGGTTGATGGAGCTCTGTGGCTTTTGCCTGTTGAGCGTCCATATGCCCCCATTCCTTGGGTACCATCCTTCCTCCGCTGGACGTGGGCTCGGCGGACTTAGCAGTTAAGACACCTCCCCGCTCCCGGCCAGGAGCATGGGGTCCAGCCACTGCTAGACCAACCAGAGGCTATTTCCCAGTAGAGTGGCCCCAAACCCAGAAATGATGGCGGATTTGTTTAACCGCAGCTGGGGCACCTTGGAGGTGGTTTCTTCCGGTTCTCACACCTGAATCCCACAAGCTGCTCAGGGCTCTGTCCTTGCCAGGTCAGGTTTTGTTTCAGTGGCCGCTGCTCTGGGACCAGTTCCAAGGAGCGTGTGTCGGGGGTGGAGTAGGAGGGCTCCCGCGCCGGCGGGGTGCCCTGCAGTTCAACTCGGCTCTGGCTCGTGTCTACCTGGAGACGCATCAGCTTCCACCGGCTGAGGGCTCGGTCCCACAAGACCGGCCCCCGGCTTCAGGCTCCAGTCACAAGTGCAGGTTGTCGCCTGTGCCTGTCGCCGACCGGCTATGGATTGTAGGTTCCAATGACCCCCTCCTTGGCTTCGATGAATTTGCTCGAGTGGCTCACAGATCCAGAGAAGCACTTCACTCACTAGATCGCCAGTTTGTTATAAAAGGCTGTAACTCCGGGAACAGGCCGATGGAAGAGGTGCGCAGGGCGGGGCACGGGGAGAGGTTATGGATCTCCAGGCTCCGCTCCCCCCAGATCTCCACGCGTTCGGGAACCCGGAAGTTCTCCCGGTCTAGTCTCCTGGGGTTTTTATGGAGGCTTCTCTACAGAGGCGTGACTGATTACATCATTGGCCCCTGACGATTGATTCAGCCTCCAGCCCGTCTCCGCGTCCCTGTGGTCAGCGCGGAGCTGGGGCTGGGGTGGGGATGGGAGTGACTGAGGGTCCCAACCCTCTCATCGGTTGGTTGGCTCCACTGCCAGCCAGCCCTCACCCTCGGACGTGGTCCAGAAGTCACCTCCTTACTGTCACCAAAGATACCTTTCCAGCTCTCCTAACAGGAGATTCCAGGGGTCTTAGGAGCGCTGGGCCAGAAGTGGGGACAAAGACCAAATGTGTAATTCTTCTTCCAAATATAACAATATCGCAGCGATCAGCCCCTGGAGCCTTTGGATTGCGGTTTAGCCACCTGCTGCTGCCTCCTGCTTGTAGCTAGAGAGTCCTGAGCCCTGTGTCAGCGGGCAGCACCCTCTGGATGCAGTCTTAGAGTCTTGAAACTTCCAAGTAGCGTCACAGGATAATGTGACAGAGGTTTTCTAGCCACAAAGAATTTAAGGCTTATTTTCCCCAGTGTTCTAATGCATGAAAGTTTGGTTTGCTGGCTCTTCCTTCAGAAATTCCTGCTATCAAGATATTGACAGAATCAGAGCCTTTTCTTAGGATGTAAGAGGAGAAGAGTATATACCAGGTGCCACTGGACCTAAGTCTCATATTCTTAGCATTTCTTTTTTAAAAAATTTATTGATTTTATTTATTTTTATGGCCGCGTTGGGTCTTTGTTGCTGCCCGCGGGCTGTCTCTAGTTGCGGCGAGCGGGGGCTACTCTTCGTTGCTGTGCGTGGGCTTCCATTGCGGTGGCTTCTCTTGTTGCGGAGCACGGGCTCTAGGCGCGCGGGCTCCGTCGTTGTGGCTTGCAGGCTCAAGAGTGCAGGCTCAGTAGTTGTGGCACACGGGCTCAGTAGTTGTGGCTCGCGGGCGTAGTGGCTCTGCGGCATGTGGGATCTTCCCGGACCAGGGCTGGAACCCGTGTCCTCTGCATTGGCAGGTGGGTTCTAAACCACTGCACCACCAGGGAAGCCCCCTTAGCATTTCTTACATTTGTGTTGTCTTCCAGTGATGGAACACACACATTGTGTGTGTGTGTGTGTGTGTGTGTGTGTGTGTGTGTGTAGGGGTGTAAAATTGTAATCATAAGCCTTTAAAATATAGCAAACATTTAACTCCTTTTTAACATTCCAACAATACTGAAGTCATCTCGTTTTTTTCCCCCACATCTGAGAAGGTGGGAATATAATTCACTTAAAAACATCTTCACGGTCGCGTGTGTCGGGGAGAGGCGGGCAGAGCGGCTGCAAATTGATGTTTCTCTCCTTGTCACTTTAAAGAATTAGGATTTTGTTAAGCAAATAATAGTTGAAGTTTGGTGACACATTATGCAAAATTAATGTATGAATTAGTCTCTGATGAGGCTGGTTTTAGTTAAGATCACAAGGCAGCGTGAGGACAGCCAAGGTGAAAGAGTGAAATTATTCTAAAACCAGCTTCCTGTCCAGCAAAGCCACTTGGAAATGGCTTTAAGCTTTCTAAGGAAAACTCTTCAACAGAATACAGAGTCATCACCGTGTTAGTAGGGAAGTTGCAAGTCCTTGTCGACAGATGCAGATGTGGCCTTGTCAGACAATCCACATGTAATGCACAAAATACAAGCAGGTTTTTCTGTGCGGCTTATCATAGTGATAATGTCCTGTTGATGTCCTGTTGAGTGTGGTAATGGTGCTGTCTGTAGCCTTGGCTAAGGTGGTGCGAAAGCAAACGACTTCCAAAGTTACCTTCATGTATCAACCAGCATTTTATTTTATTTTTTAAATGTTTAATATTTAATGTTTTTGGCTGTGCTGTGCAGCATGCGGGATCTTAGTTCCTGGACCAGGGATCGAACCCACGCCCCCTGCAGTGGAAGCTCGGAGTCTTAACTACTGGACCAAGTAGCCAAGTCCCTCAGCCAGCATTTTAAAGGCAGGATCCTGCATCCCTGGCTGTGAGGAAGCTGATGAGTGCTGCGGGGTTGGGAAAGACAGGAGTGATGGGACAGGTGAAGGATGGGAGACGACGCCCTTCATCTCATGACGGCAGCAGGTGTCCAATCATGGCTGAGAGGGAACATGGCCCCAACACAATTTCTAAAAATGCGAAACTCCTGGTTTTTAAAAGTTAACCAGGAGACATCCAGATGGCCAACAGGTACGTGAAAAGACGCTCAATATCACTAATCATCGGGGAAATGCAAATCAAAGCCACAGTGAGATGCTTTTAGACTCCGTTGTCTTTTGCAACATTGTTTCATTTTAACAGGCAGAGAGCGCCCAGTGCTCTGTGCCTATACTGATTTAACAGCCCTCTGTTTTGTTGCTTTCTTTGTTCTAAAAAGTGACCCATTTATTCTACAAGTATTTATCGAGCATGTGCCATGTCCAAGCCCTGCACTAGATGCACAGGAAACAAATTCGTGGAGATTACATCCTAATCGCGGGGACCAGACAATACACAGATAAATAACTATATAATATACACGCACATATAACTGACGCTTGAGCAATGCGGTGGAGGGGGTCGGGGGTGCCCACCCTCCTTGAAGCTGGGAATCCGCATGTAAATTAAATGGCTACAGTCGGCCGCCCTTTATATCTGCTGTTCTGCCTCCACGGATACAACCAACCAGGGATCTTGCAGTCCTGTAGTATCTAGTATTGAAAAAGATCGGTGGTAATGGACCCTCGCAGTTCAAACCCATGTTTAAACTCATATTTCCTCTATCTGTATCGTCTATATCCTTGTCTATATCTCTCTCCAAGTATGGTGGTAGCGCCAGGTAGAACAGTAAAGCAAGGAGGTGAGTTAAAGTGTGTCTGCGTGACTTTAGAATGTGTGGAAGTGAGAAAGTACCAGATGCGTTTCGCCTTGGAAAAGGCAAGCGGATGAGCCATGTGGATGCCTGGGCAAAGCTCACTCCAGGTGGAGCAAAGGCAGATGCAGAGGCCCGGGTGGGGAGGGCAGCTGGCCATTCTGGTCAGTGGGCAGAGGGCAGTGTGGCTGGCTGGAGGGAGAGGACAGAGAGTGGCTTGGGCCCGGGAACGCTGTTGCAGAGGCAGTGCCGCTTCCCTGGAAGGGATTGGAGAGCCTCTGGGCTTCCCTCAGCTGACTTCCAGTTTAGCCGGCTCCCTGGCTGCTGGGTGGAGAATGGATTTCTAGGGAGGAACGGGCCGGAGGGGAGGGGGGGACCAGTTAGGAAACCAGGTAAGAGAGGTAGCCCTGGAGGTGGGAAGAAGTAGTGGCATTGGTACATCTTTTAAAGATGGAGCCAGCAGAACTGGATGGTACGTTTTACGTAGAGCCTGAGATGAAGAGTCTTTGAGGGCACTGAGCTAGGGAAGGCTAGGGTTCTGTCCACGGAGGTGGGGAGGCTGCGGGAGAAGTGGGCTCTGGAATGGGGAGACCAGGACTGTACTCTGAAATTCCGTGAACCATGTGTCTCTCCCACTACACTGGGGCATCTGTAGGGTATAAAGCATTTTGCCCTCGCCACCAGATACTGAGGCCTTGGGAGGTCCTCAGTAAAGGATTACATAAATGATGGAATCTCTTTCCTCTCAGCAAGAATGGCTTGGGGGTGTATATGAGGAATAGTGTTTCTTTATTGGGAGAGAAAAAAATAAAACATTAGTTTTCAATATTACAAAGAAGCTCAACCCACTGATCTCACCCCCAAGCTTTATGGTTCTTTTCAAGTTCTGAGTTCTCCTTGATGTATTTTTTTTTTTTTTTTTTTTTTGCGGTACGCGGGCCTCTCACCGTTGTGGCCTCTCCCGTTGCGGAGCACAGGCTCCGGACGCGCAGGGTCAGTGGTTGTGGCTCACGGGCCCAGTTGCTCCGCGGCACGTGGGATCCTCCCGGACCGGGGCACGAACCCATGTCCCCTGCATCGGCAGGCGGACTCTCAACCGCTGCGCCACCAGGGAAGCCCCTCCTTGATGTATTTTGAGTCCCGCGGCATTTCCCCATCTCCTATTTCACGATGCTGGTCCAGGACAGTGACATCTTTTTTCCTTGTTAACGTCCTCATCGGTCTCCCCGCACTTCTGCTCCTGGCTCCTTAGAAGCCATCCCCCTCCCAGTTCAAATGAAATCAAATCCCTCTCCAGCTTAAAATCCTTTGATGGCTTCATTGCGGTCAAGAGAAGACGCAGGTTCTTTTTTCTTTTTGTTTAACTTTTTATTTTCTGTTGGACTAGAGCCGATTCAAAGGTTGTGGTGGTTTCAGGTGCACAGCAGAGGGGCTCGGCCATACGTATCCACGTGTCCTCTCTCCCCCAGATGCCCCTCCCATGCAGGCTGCCGCATAACGTTGAACAGAGTTCCCCGTGCTCTACGGTAGGTCCTTGCTGGTTATCCGTTTTAAATATAGCCGTGGGGACGTAAGACGCAGGTTCTTGACCTGCAAGGTTGTGCGTGACCTGGAACCAGCCGATCTTGCTGTGCTCCAGTCACCCTGGCTTCTCTGACTGCATTGTTCAAACCCCTTGTTTCCCCATGGCCCTTGTAAGTGTCACTCCTGGAGCTGGAAAGTTGATTACTTGACCTTTTTCATCCATCTGTAGATGTGGTTCTCGGTCTTGGAACGCTCATTCCCTGGCCTGGCTCTTCCAGGGCAGGTGCCTGAGTGATGGGCGCACGGCCCCCTAAGAGCTGCGTCCGCACCGGGCCCACCTTAGGACACCCGCAGCATCCGCACTCAGTAGGGCCGGGTGGTTCTGATTGGAGGTGGGGAAGGACGGTTTATGGGCTAAAGGTAGAATCAAAGACCTCTGTTCTACACGGAAGAACTATTTAGGTCATCCTTATCTTTGGAAGCTGCCCTACAAGCTCATTAATTTGCTTCTTGTTTTATTTCTTTAACAAATGTCTTATGGAGTGTGTGCCATATCCTGTGTGTTGTGTGTCCTGAGGGACCTACAGAGCAGAGCAGCACAGATGCTGTTCTTTATGATGACGCCAGCAGCTGACACTCGCCAGCCGTCATTTACGTGCCACACCCGACTCTTAAGACCCGACACAGGCATCAACTCATGTGCTGTCCTCTGGCCACCGTTAGGATTTCCATGTTGAAATGCAGAAACTGAGCAGTGGGGAGATTAGTGAGAGAGGTGGAGGGTCTGGGCCCACGCAGTCTGGGGCGCGACGTCTCAGTTTACAGTAGCAGAGGCCCAGGAGACGCTGGGGATGGTGCAGTGAGAGGATTGTCCACGTGGGCTGGTCGTGAGAAGGTGGCAACTACCACACAGCCTAGAAGACACTCCCAGATCCCTGAGCAGGGCCACCTCGGCTCTTGGAACAATGACTAGGTCTGCGTTTGTGGGTGTTGACTCTATGTATCCATCCGTCTCTCCATCTGTCTATCATCTGTCTACCTTTCTTTCTATCTACCTATCTATCTGTCATCTAGCTATCGGCCATCCACCATCTGTCTATCTGTGTCTGTCTGTCCATCTCTGTATCATCTATCTACCCATCCATGTATCCATCCATCATCTATCTACCTATCATCCATCTATCATCGATCTATCTATCGATCGATCTATCTATCTCTATATCTATCTATGCATCTGTCTATCTATGTATCTATCCGTCCGTCTCTCCATCTGTCTATCATCTGTCTACCTTTCTTTCTATCTACCTATCTGTCATCTAGCTATCAGTCCATCCACCATCTATCTGTGTCTGTCTGTCCATCTCTGTATCATCTATCTATCCATCCATGTATCCATCCATCATCTATCTACCTATCATCCATCTATCTATCTATCGATCTATCTGTCTATCTATGTATCTATCTATCATCCATCTGGAAGCGTCACTATTGCAAGGAAATGGTCTCAAGATGAACAAACGCTATGGGGTAGAACTTTGCCTACCCAGCCTTTCTAGCCAGTCCTCCCGATTGGTTTTGAAGGTGATGTTATAGAGATGGACCCAACTTCCCTGCCTCAGTGCCGTTACATGTTTCCCCCCCAGGTCTTTACGAGTCTCCAGTTTGAGGGTTTCCTCCTCACTGCGGTCTGCTCAGGGTGGAACCAGGGTGAGCTGGATGGGGTGCCCTGGGCACTCAGTCCAGCTCCTGCAGTCCAGGGATTGTGCTGGAGAGTGAACGCCTCCTTGTGTTCTGAGCTCTGGGCCCCTCTCTTGCCTCACCCTCCTCCAGCCTTGAAAACCTGGAGAGGCGTTAAGACTCTGGGATATGTGCGGGCTGCAAAATCCATACTCTTTACACTTAGTGCTGCTTTTTCCAGTTACCCACAGGCATATGTATTTGTCATGGGCTCCGTTTCAGCCTGTCTCCACTTGCTGCGGGCAATAAAAATCTCCTTCCCCACCTACTTTTAATAATTAAATAGGAATTTTCCAGGAGACTCTGGAGGAGAATCTTTAAATGTAACAATAATGCTTTCCACACAGATTTAAGGAAAGTACCTCCCCGGAGCTATCTTAACTCTGTAGCATTTGCGATAGTAAACATTTAAAAACTAACATTCACTAGGATAGCGAAAGCTAACATTGATTTCGTGCTTGATATGTGCTGGGCACTGTTTGAAGAATAATAATCTTTAAGATAATCTGTGAGCTAGTACCCCCATTGCACAGATGAGGAAGATGATTTTGTCTTTAATTGAAGTGTAGTTGATTTACAATGTTATGTTAGTTTCAGGTGTACAGCGAAGTGATTCAGTTATACATATATATGTGTATTTTTTCTTCTTCAGATTCTTTTCCATTATAGATTATTACAAGATATTGAGTATAGTTCCCTGTGCTATACGGTAGGACCTTGTTGTTTATCTATTTTATATATAGCAGTGTGTATCCGTTAATCCCAAACTCCTAATTTATTCACGCACCCTTTCCCCTTTGGTAACCATAAGTTTGTTTTCTATGTCTGTGAGTCTATTTCTCTTTTGTAACTAAGTTCATTTGTGTCATTTTTTTAAGATTCCACGTATAAGTGGTATCGTATGATGTCTTTCTCTGACTTAATTCACTTGGTATGAGAATCTCTGGGTCCATCCATGTTGCTGCAAATGGCGTTATTTCATTGTTTTTTTATGACTAATACATATATATATATATACACCAAAGATAAAGGTGGCTTACCCTCACAGCCTGGCTAGCCCTCAGGCAATTTACAACATGACAAATACCTGGATTAATTACCTATTGTGGCAGTAACAAATTTCCACAGATTTAGTGGCTTTAAACACACTTTTTTTTCTTTTCGCTTGCATTTCTGGATGTCGGAAGTCTGAAATGGGTCTCAGTGAGCTAACATCGTGGTATCAGCAAGGCTGTATTGCTTCCGGAGGCTCCAGGGGAGCTGACCATGTGTCTCCTATTGCCTCCCTCTCTTAAGGACCCTTGAGATCACATCGAGCCCGCCCTAATAATCAAGAATAATCTCCCATCTCAAGATTTTTGACTCAGTCATATCTATAAAGCCCCTTTTGCCCTGTTAGGTAACGTATTCACAAGCTCCGAGGATTCGAAAGTGGATTTCTTTGGTGGAGGGGAGGGAAGGGATTCTTCTGTCTACTATAAAGCCTGAGAACAGATTAGGACTTTTCCGACACAGGAGGGAGGCTGCATGGACGTGGGCAGGTTTTCTTACCATGAGCAGAGACACGGAAAGCAGGTGTCTGAACCAAAATGAGCCAAGGTGGTTGTGATCAAAGACTCAGGATAAGAGGTTGGATTTTTACCCGGGGACTGGACAGAGCTTCCTGAAAGCCTTCTCGGGGATGCTTTCACGGCGTGTTTCCCCCGTCACTTTAAACAAAGGCCGGTGTGTTCATTTTCTCAGTTGTGCAGGGTCAGAGTCCTTGGTCTAACTTCGCAGCGGGTTTCTCTTCTGAAGCCAGAAGGCAATTGAAATTGATGAGATTCTTGCATTCCAGTGCTTCAAAGAACAGCGCTTGCATCAATTTCAGCCTCTGGGATGGAGGCAGTCAGCAGCGTCACCAGCGCTGGAGCTCGGGGCCTGCGGCAATGCGTGCCTCCACCTGACAATTTGTTTTAAAGGATTCCGAGGGACGGAAGATCACAGGCACCCCGGGGAAACTGACTTCTCGTGGAACACATTGCTGGTTTTGTTGGAGTGGAGTATGTTTTCTGCAGCGGTACAAGGAGCAAATCTTAATTGTTTGTAAGAACACAGAAGAAATGCATTTTCTCTACAGCCGCCTTTTCTCAGAAGGCTGTCCTTGAAACTTTTCAGTATTTGAACCTAAAAACGTGTTTTGGTTGGAAGTCATTCTAATGTACCTGCCACAAGGCACTTCCCTGTGTCAGGAGAGCCCACCACGAGAGCATTTAATATTCTTTACCCAGTGTGGTGGCCAGTTTTAGGTGTCAACTCGTCTGGGCTTAGGGATGCCCGGAGCACTGGTAAAACGTGACTCCTGGGTGTGTCTGGGAGGGTGTCTCTGGAAGAGACTAACATTGGAATTGGTGAACTGAGTCAAGAAGATCACCCTCCACCCGCACGGGACGGTATCATCCCACCCTTCGATGGCGTGAGCAGAAGAAAACGACGGAAGGAGAGCGAACCCTTTCTCTCTCGAGTTGAGTTGAGACATCGTCTTCTCCTGCCCTCAAACATCAGTGCTCCTGGTTCTCAGAGGTTCTGGCTCAGAACAGATAACACCACCTGCTTTCCTGGGTCTCCAACTTGCAGAGGGGTCCTCATGGGACTTCTAACAGCATGAGCCCCAGTTCCTGTAATCAATCTCCCTGTCATCTGTGTCTCTATCTATCTATCTATCTGTCTGTCTGTCTGTCGACATATTTATCATCCATCCATCCATCCGTCATCTCTTATCTATCATTTATCTACCTATCTGTCCATCTATTTATCATTAGCTGTCCATCCATCATCAATCTATTTTATTCATCTATCATTTATCTATCTACCCACCCACCCATCCATCATGTTATCTGTCATTTTTCTATCCATCTATTTATTATCTGTCTATCATCTGTCTATCTATCATCTATCTATCTATCTGTCATCTATCATCTATCATCTGTCTATCATCTATCTATCATCTAGCTATCATCTGTCTTCTATCAATCATCTATCAATCATCTATCAATCACCTATCAATCATCTATCTATCAATCATCTATCATCTGTCTATCATCTGTCTATCTGTCATCTATCATCTATCATTTATCTATCTATCTATCTATCTATCTATCTATCTATCTATCTATCTATCTATCATCTATCTCCTATTGGTTCTTTTCTCTGAAAAGCCCTGACTGCTAACTCTCGGCTCATCATTTTGTATGCTGTGTGATATGTTAAAGACGCAGATGTTATTCGTTCAGGAACAAATAACCATCCCAGTCACGGCCCTGGAATCGGCTTTCTTTAAAAGTCTCTGAGGTCAGCTGTGGTGATGTGCCATTTTCTTTCAAGGATGAAAACGTCAAGACTCTGCCCAGTGTGTCAATATCTCAGACATTCAAAGCTAAAACGGCACCTTGAAGACTGTCCTCATTTTGTAGATAAGCTACGGAAGTCCCTGGGACCTTGCGTGGCTCATCCAGAGTGACCGAGTCAGGACTTCAAATCATATCGCCTCATTTCTAATTCAGCGGCCTGTGCAAAAAGGCCCAATCCTGATGGCCTCAGTGGTCCTCCAGCAGGGCCGCCATGTTGCAGAACTTACAACTTGAGTCACAGCTGAAGTGCTTCCTCCTCTTAGATTTCCTGCCATCCTGAGAGATAATAATGATCTTCTCCGCACTTGCTGCTGTCCTGCATTTACTTATTGATCTTTGTCAATGTCTTATTGGCGATTTAAGAGTCTTTTGAGACCTGGTTATTCTTTCTCACATGAGGAGTAGCTGGTAAAGGGATGTGTCTTTATTGTTCTGTAACAATGGCTTCTATTTATTGAGGCCTAGCAAAGTGCCGGACACTAGTTTTCATGGGCCAACACATTAAATCCATCAACCCTAGGATATGGTTGCTGCTAATCCCCTTAGTTGACAGAGGAGAAAACTACTTAGAGAGGTCAAGACAGGTCCCTAAAGTCACAGAACGAGCAGGAGATGGAGATGAGATTTGAAGATTTGAGGTCAGGATCTGAACGCGCCAGAGACTTCGCCCTTGTAACTTGAGTCAGCTTCTGTTCTGAGCTCCTTTCACCGGTGGGGGGCGGGGGGAGTGGGCCCCCAGCTGGCCCAGTGCCAAGGCTTTGTCCTAGTTCCGGGGAGCATGCATTGTGCCCAGGAGTGTCTAGGGTGGCCGTCTGGGTTCCTCGTGTCGTTTGCCTACACTTGCATCTTCTGAAACGTTCACCATCCTCCCTCATCCTTGCACATCCATCCGCGGAGGTTCCCCGCGTGTGCACGGGGCTCTTTCAGATCTAGTGCCCTTCTCAGCCGGATCCTTGCTTAAGGCACGGGTTATTCTAAGAGGTGAGGTTCTCCAAGCACTGGCTGCCTTTGGCTCTCTGAGTCTTTGGCTGCCTCTCTCCCTGGGGTCTACCCCAATTCAGAGCACAGGCCTGCCCAGACAAAACTCTAATTCACAAAGATACATGCACCCCTATGTACATAGCAGCACTATTTACGGTAGCCAGGACATGGAAACCACCTAAATGGCCATCGATAGACAAATGGATAAAGATGATGTGGTACAGATATACAATGGAATACTACTCAGCCATGAAAAAGAACGAAATAATGCCATTTGCCGCAACTAGAGGTTATTAGACTCAGTGAAATAAATCAAAAAGAGAAAGGTAAATATCATATATCACTTATATGTGGAATCTAAAATATGATAGAAATGAACCTGTCTATGAAACAGAAAGATAGTCACAGACATAGAGGAGGCGCCTGGGATTGCCAAGGTGGAGGGGGTGGGGAAGGGAAGGAGTAAGAGGTTGGGGTCAGCAGAAGTAAAGCTTTTATACACAGGATGGATAAGCAACAAGGTCCTGCTGTAGCGCACAGGGAACTATGTTCAGTATCCTGTGATAAACCATCATGGAAAAGAATATGGAAAGGAATATATATGTATATGTATAACTGAGACACTTTGCTGTACAGCAGTAATTAACATAACCTTGTAAATCAATGATACTTCAATTAAAAATATGTAAAAAAAAAAAAAGAAAGATATCTCAGAACTTAAAAAGAAAAAAGCACAGGCCTGGCTTACTTCATGGGGCAGGGGCCAGGTCCCTTCCAGAGAGGCTCCATCAATGTCTGTGTTCCTACCCATCTCTGCCCTTGGGAACCTCACTGAAACTCATCATCTATGGCCTACACCGTGAATCCTTTCCCGTCTTTTATAGGACTTTCATTTTAACAAACAAAAACAAGGCAGAGGGACTTCCCTGGTGGTCCAGTGGTTAAGACTCCATGCTTCCAGTGAAGGGGACGTGGGTTTGATCCCTGGTCAGGGACCTAAGATCCCACATGCCGTGCGGCGAGGCCAAAAACTTAAAACAAACAAACAAAAACCCCGAAAAACAAGGAAGAACTTCCTGGGCTCTGTCTTCATCTGAGACAACAGCAAGAAATGGTGTATCTCCTGTCAGAAAATGGCGGCCGACTGTACCAAGGGTCTTCAGGCATTGGGCGGGGAGATCAACTTCATATTTCAAATATTATCCTGCTACACCTGTCCTGTATGTTTCTGTTTGTGGAATAGGAAGTAACATCCATCAATATTTCAAGAATTTGTGCTGTTCCATCTGGGAGACACTTTACATCAAAGCCAGGGTAGAAATTCACTGGGAGATGGCACTGATACAAACCGTGCTTTTTCCAAAGCTCTTCAACAAGGCTGTATGTTGGACATAAGTCAGGACCCCCCAATATGAAAGTGACATCCATCTTTAATGTCCTAATTAAATCGGAAGACCCGAGGGTACCTTAACGGTGCATAGAATGAATCCTTGTGCTATAACAGAAAGTGGCAGAAAAGTACAAATACATTCCCATCCCATCAATTTACTTTTCCAGAGTGAACCGTCTATTCATTTTATAATAGAACCACCTTTACTATTTTTTAAAGGAATTGAGTGGTTTTAAAATGATTTTTTGGTGGGTACAAAAAAGACTTTGTAGCACAAGCCAGAAGATAACGTATTTTTCTATCATGCTTTCATTTATGCTCTGTTGTGTCGGGGATGTGAGATCTTCGAAAGCCCTAGAATATTTTTTCCAGTCATCAAGAATTAGGTGTCAATCAGTAGAATCAGTATGTGTAAGTGTAACAAGGGTGCTTGTTACGCTGGAGTGATGAAAACTTCGGTAGCTGCTGGGGTAGAAATGGACATATCAGAAAAGACAGGGGTTTCCAGCATTGAAAACAACCGTCTTTGGGTAGATAACCCCGCCTTACTCATTTGAATTGCCCAGGCCCAGCAGAGATGCCTGGTATATAATAACCACTAAAGGTGTGAATGTTTGCCGAATGTATTATAGAAGTGTTGATAAGATACGTGAATATCTTAAAAGTTTAAACCACGAGAGGCACACAATTCTTCTGCATTAGTGCATGAGTCAACATTCTAGAAGGAAAGGGGCAACAGGCTCCAGACGGATGCTTGCAGGGCGTGCGTTGATGGGGTTCGTGAGGGAGGTGTGATCAGAGTTCAGGGGCCAAACCCTGGGGCGGCGCAAGTGGGCGGACTCACGGACGCCTGGCCTGGGGGTGGGGAAAGGGGAATTTGAGACTGGGACCCGGAGAGGGGTGGTTCCACCGGAGCTGAGGTTCAAAGGGGAGCGAGCACGGAGGAGTCTCCCCGCTTCTTCCTTTGCTTCCCCTCCCGCACCTCCTGCTGGTCCCTTCCGCTGCCCGGGCTCAGCCGAAGCAGACGTGATGCTCGGTGCATGCCGTCCACATCGAGCGGACGCGTGCGGACAAAGATGAGCGAGGATGCAAAGCGTCCATGTCCTCGGTGTTCCTTGGGCTGGTTAAACGGCGTGTAGTTTCCTGGCGCTGTATCCTAAGGAGAGCTCTGCTGTGTGTGAATTTCAGTGGGCCCCCATGGGTGTGACCCAGACAGCCTGCGAGGTCCCTTCTCTGTCCGGGTAGAGGTTCTTCTTCCTCTGTCGCAGCAGAGGGCACTCCGGGAAGCTGGCTTTGTCAGCGGCGCGTCTTCTTTGTCTCTGGCGCTCACAGCGGGGGCCGTGGGGCGGGAGGAGGGCTCGTGCCTCCTGCCTCTTGCGGGCCCCTGGGCCTGTCCCCCTGCACACACCCCTTATCTCGGCTGGGGGCTCATCAGTTCTTCGGCAGACGGGAAGTCTTCCCTCCTGGGCGCCCCCCTCACCTGTCCCCCGTGGTGGGGATTCAGACGTGGCTGAAGCGGTTCTTTTTCTGCAGGGCCAGCCAAGCCTCTGAAGCAGGACAGGGCAGGTGCGGGGCTGGGACCCGTGTGCGTGTGCGGGTGACCCACCCATCCCCTCTCACACCTCCTGGGGCCTGGCGGGCATGAGGTGGAGGCCGTCCTGCCGTCCCGCCGTCCTGCTGTCCTTCTACCTTGGAACCCTGCCCTCGGGCCGGAGCCTTGCGCCCCTTCCGGCGGAAGGACGGAGGGCTCTCTGGGCCCATGGCCCGACGGAGGACGGGGGCAGCCGGCGTTCCTACCAGCTCTGGCCCCCCTTGCCTCCTGCCGGGTCACGTAGGGTGAACGGAGCCCAGTGGGCCGCGGCTTCGCTGTCTCCTAACGGCGTCTTCTTGCAGAAGGAAACTGGGTTCTACTCCTCAGATGGCATTGACCCTGTTCTTTGGGGAATTAAAATGCCTCATACGACTGTGCTCAGAAGAAGTTGCTTTTGACGTGGGTCTGCGTTTGTGATAAAAGACAGCGAGTCAGGGAGCATGGGTGTGACTGGATCATTTAGGGTGGGCCACACCGTCTCCAGGGAGGACACGTCCCCCCGTAGACAGTGAACAGCTTACCCCGCCACGTGGGTGTTCCCGTGTCTTGCTGCCACGTGTTGGGATTTTTTTTTCCTGCTCTTCTTTATCTCTGGAGTTTTTAGTATAAGGCTGTGTATCAAATGCTCGGTGCATGTTGCGTTCACACAGCCTCCCGCCCTCCCTCCTTCCCTCCCCCCCCTCCTTTCCGTTCCTCCTCCTTTTCTCCCGCAAGAGCATCCGCTCTGTCCCTGTGTCTGGGGGACTCGGGCTGCCGACAACGGTTATTGTAAGTCCAGCCGTTACGCAGCAAAAGGACTAAGGCGGCTGCTTAGGGTTGGCGGCAACGTCTCTCATCTCACTGCTGCTTCTTGGTATTTGGTTGGATATCGTAGCTGAGACGATTCAGGTTAAGATTTTGATAAATGAACGGGGGAGTCACTGAATCCGCTTGTTCAGTAATGGCCGATCGATACGGCGATAGAGACGCTGCAGACCGTCGCATGATGGACGGCCCTGTAGATTATCGGGGGGCAACCTTTTTTTTTTAAATTTCAGTTTTGGTTGCAGATGAATCTTGGTGACGTCGCCGCAATGGCCACGAACTGAAGAGATGAACAAAGCGCGGAGCTAGGTTTCCCCCAACAGATCAGATAATGGGCAGCTGCTCTGTGTCGCGGTGAGACCACGATGACTATTTTTAATGTTGATGTTTGGGTAACTCCCTTTATTGCTATTTGTTTTTTTTTTTTTTTTTGCGGTACGCGGGCCTCTCACTGTTGTGGCCTCTCCCGTTGCGGAGCACAGGCTCCGGACGCGCAGGCTCAGCGGCCATGGCTCACGGGCCCAGCCACTCCGTGATATGTGAGATCTTCCCGGACCGGGGCACGAACCCGCTTCCCCCGCATCGGCAGGCGGACTCTCAACCACTGCGCCACCAGGGAAGCCCTGCTATTTGTATTTTATTTGCCAAAACTCAGTTATTTTGTTCATAGCAGAAATGTCTAGGTCCCTTGTGTTTGGAGGAGGTGCTGCAAATTCAGATTCCATAGGGGCCAAAGATGAAATGTATCTGAGTGAAACTAACAAGTGTAAGGTGGAAAGAATAGTGTCAACCACACGGCACGTGGCACTGGACACCGTCGCTGAAGAATTGTAGGGAGTGGTAGGCCTGTGGCTAAGTGAGAGATTGGGGTGCCCTCTAAAGGGGCCGCGAGCTGCGTCAAACCACTTAGCCCAACAGTGGAAGCTCAGTTCAGAGATTCCTTATCTTCTGATAAGAGATATAAGAAGTTAAGATTTCCTCGTGAAATAGCCCAAGTGGTCAGTGTTGGCAGCTAACTGGAAAATATGAAAAGGGTACTTGGTAATGTGGGGAGACGTTTTTGGTTGTCACACCTGGAGAAGATGCTCTTGGCCCCTGGCTGGAGGCCGGAGACGCTGTTAAACATCCGACTTCACAGAACAGGCCCCCCACAAAGAACATTCAGCCCTAAACGTCAGTCGCGTTGGGATGAGAAGCTACGTCTTAGGTTGATTTTGAGCAAAAGCCACCCAACGCATCAATGTTTCTCAAAATATCAGTGTCTCAGACTTTCTTTCTCTTTTAAGAAGTACAAATCCATTTTTATATAAAGTAAGGCCATTTTCGTCTGTCTGTGAGCATTTTTTAATCTCGGGGTTTATATGTGGCAAGTTTAAGTTCTTTCAATATAAACACACACTGTCGTCCTCCGTTGGAACAGTAGCTCCTCGGGAAGCCTGTCACGCCGTCGCCGCCGCCCGCCTTCTTCCTCTCTGACCAGTGACCTGATGATCCCTTTCCCTGCCGTTCGCTTTGCTACCCCTGGAACGTAGTATATTTGTTTCAGAATTACCCGATGTTTTATATTATGTGTGCAGTGCTTATGAAAATACTTGGGGAGAGAGTGTTTCAGATACGAAATACATTTTTCTCCTTGTGAGTCGTATCACTACAGCTAGTAAAAGAATATTTATTCTTGCTTCTGCAAAACCCGCATTTGGGGAAACTACATGTGCCCTACAACAGAAGGATGACACTGTTATAAACGAGCAGAGTCTGTAAAGAGGGTGACTTCTGCTGGGCACGGACTTCTTTAGAGAAACAGCAATAAATACCGTTTGTCTTCAAGGTGGTCTGTTACCTAAAGGGAAGAAAATGGCGGATGCAAAAGAACAGTGTGCCGGTAAGAGTGGAAATCCAGAGGAGGGCGAGATGACATTCCAAGGAAAGAGAGAGAGGGAGAGAGAGGAGGAGAGGTGGGGGCTGCCACCCATCATTCGTGCGTCAGGAGGACCCGGGAGGATGAGATTATGGAGCGGGGCAGGGACTCCACACAGTGAGTGACCACGTTCGGTTTGCTGCATCATATTCACCCTCCTGCCTTCTCCGCCAGCCCGGTGTCCCAGGACGATGGCCCTCGGGGTTGCCAGGAGGGTCAGGTTTACTCCTGCAGGCATCACGGTTGCGCTCTCTGCCGGGGCAGTGGTGGCGGTGGCTCCCTCTAGCGCTGACCCGGAGTACTGCAACTCCCCCGGTGAGTTTTGCTGCATCGAAAGCGCCACAGTAACTCCGTTCCTTGTGTGCTGCGGCTTCCCTGATACAACGATCTGTGCGACTTTCCTAGGAGCCCAAAACGTTCTAGCCAAACTAAAAATACTCCTTGATATTATGGAAGTATTATTCTAAAAGTAATCCTTTCCTGTGGAAAACAGTCACACAAGTGTACGAAGATACCTACATAGGGAGGTCCGTTACAAACAGTGTTATAAAGAAGAAACTGGAAATAGTCCAAAAGTCTACCAGTAGAGGGTTGGTGAGTTAAATGTAGTAGAACATTATAGTACAAAGTGTGATTGATATATACTGATATAGAATCTTTATGTCCCATAAATAAAAGTAGATTGAAGAAAAAGTAATACTTGATCGCTGTGGAAAATAGAAAACGAAAAACAGATGAGCAAAAATAAGAAAACGAGCAAATCAGTCATAAATTCGATACCCAGTGAGAAGCCATATCAATATTTAACAATAAATGTTGTTTATTGAAGTATAACGTCTATAAAGGAAATGGAACAAACGAATCATTATAAATAATTAACATATCCAAGAGATAGAAGTAGTGGCTGGGGGCTGGGGAAATAGGGAGAGGTTGGGAAAAGGGTAAAGACTTTCAGCTATAAGGTGAGTGAAGTCTGAGGAACTAATGTAAAACAGTAATCGGAGGTTCTAATGCAATGGCGACTAAGGATGATAACATTGTATTATGTAATTGAAATTTGCTAAGAGAGTGGAATTTAAATGTTCAAATGTTTCTGTTTACTTATCTATAAATACATTTCTTATTTATATGTAAATAAATAAGTGTGTGAAGTGATGGATGTGAACTAGGTGGAAGGAATCCTTTCACCGTATATAAGTGTATCGAATCATCATGAGGTACCCTTTAAATATCTTACAATTTTATTTGTGGATTATACCTCCATCAATCTGAAAAAAGGGGAAAAAAGAGAACTTCCTTGGGACCCTAGTTACCCTTTTCTGGTCACTGTCCCCTTTTGTCAAAGTAGCCGTCATCCTGAACATACTTTGGTTTCGCCTGTTCTTGCATTTTATGCAAATAGCATCCTGTACTCTGTAGCTGTTTGTGTATGGCTTCTTACGTGCTACATGCTGTTCATGAGTTTTCTGTTGGTGGTTGTGTCTGTTCCAGCCTTTTGCCTACCTTATTATTGGGTTTTCTATTTTGTTACTCTTTTGTTCTTTCAGCCTTGTTTATATGCATAAGTATACCGGGCTCTGCGTTTCTGTTTCCAAAAATGTAATATCAATGTATGTTGGTACATACATGTATGATGAAAATATCCCCAGACCATTGCATGTTTTTATTCCAGTGTGTCATTTGAGCAGCTGCCGAATTTATATAACCATTGTGCTTTACTCCGCAATTAACGTACTGGAAAAGGCTCTCTAACTGCCAGACACTGTGTGACAATCTGGGGATAAATGGTGAGCAGGATGAAGTTCTTGCCCTTCGCAGACAATTAAATAAGCAAAATGTGATAAAAAACTAAAACTAAGAGAGGGAATGTTAACAGTTTCCTTAAACAGTTCCTGTTGCCATGTAGTTAGGTGGTGGGCAAACAATTATGGCGAATTTCGAGTATTTTTTTTTCTGAATTATAATATTTGGGATGTGTCACTTTCAAATCCTTGTAACCTTTAACTTTTAATATTTTGTTGTCATACTGTCACATGGGTGATTCAGATTTATTCTAGCATCTAATATCTTAGCAACTGTGGAAATAACATTGATTCATGATATTTTTTATCTATGAGGATTGGAGTCCCTGTCTTTTGCATATGCACTTCCTTTGCTATTTGATTGTCTCCTGGTCTCTGTACTATATTACCACTGAGAAATAGTATATTTGTTTAGATGTATTTGGAAATTTTAGTTATGATGTCTCCATATGAAGCTACATTTCTGTGAGTAGAGAAACCAAATTCTCCAACACTTTAGAACTTCATCCTCTTTTTAAAAAAAAAAAAAAAAAGTCCTAAGAACACTGCGGGTGGATGGGAATGGAGAATTTGCTGGGAATTAAATTCTAAATTAAACAAGTCATTTCCATTTTTTGTTAAGATATGGAAGTGTTTTTCTTTTGTCATATCCGTGTGCCCAAAGAATATAAGCTCTCATTTTGGGTAAACTTCATTTTAATTGAGTTTATAGGGTGATGGATTTGATAAAGTATGCTGTTGTTCATAACAATTAAGAATCTAAGTAGCAGATCCGGAATAATAGAGGGAATGTTGCCTGGAACTCTGTGGCTGCTTTGCACAATGAACTGAACAAATAGTAATTGCTGTAGAAGTTCAGAGAGAAATGGGGTCAAATGAGGTTGATCAGAAAGAAAGCTTCACTGAAGAGGTGGAATGCGACCCGATTCTTTACATTCTGAATAGAATTTTGGTGAAAGGGGCAGAAACGCATTTCAAGTGGCTGAAACACCCTGAAACAGTAGGGCAAGAGGGTGTTTTTGGACGGCATTTGTGGCTTCTGTAAATATATTCTCTTTATCCATGACCTCTTCCATTCTCATTAGGTCCAAATGCAAGGGCCGCGTGAATAGAGCAAGCATGATACCTAATTAAGGGTAATGGAGTCTCGTGGGTTTTTACTCTTCAAGGGGAGCTGGCATTGGCTCTCCCCTTGCTGGCCAGTGCTGTTCCTGTTCTGTCATGAATGACAGGTGTTCTTAGTGCCAAAGCTGTTGGAGTCATCGTCTCTGACATTGGATGGCCAGCTGCTCCACTTCTATCTTCTGAGTCTTCCATCGTGCTTTGCGATGGGGGAAGAAATCTGGGGAGGATGGGAGGGGCGGTAAAACAGGCAAAATTGTCTTAGCTAAGTGCACTGTGTATCCCTCTTGGCGTGTCTAATCCGTCAGCAGAACATCTGCCTTAAACCATATCCATATCATGGCCACTTCTCATCACCAGCACTGCTGCCACCCTGGCCCAAGCCACCATCCTCTCACCCGGATTACTGCCACATCCCCGTCGGGGCCTTCTTCTTCATCCTTTCTCCCTCCACCCTACCTAGTCTCCCTGTAGTAGCCAGAATGATCATTTTAAACATCTGGGGCGGGGGTTGTGAATGATCTTACAGCCTAGAGATTAAAAAATCAAATGCCCGTCGGGGTAAGTATGTGACATAAATGAGGCATAAGGGCTGGGTGTGGATTGTGGCCAAGTAGTGAATTCATGCCCCATCTAAAGGACACAGCTGGGCTTCCCTGATGGCACAGTGGTTGAGGGTCCACCTGCCGATGAAGGGGACGCGGGTTCGTGCCCCGGTCTGGGAGGATCCCACGTGCCGCGGAGCGGCTGGGCCCCGTGAGCCGTGGCCGCTGAGCCTGTGCGTCCGGAGCCTGTGCTCCGCAACGGGAGAGGCCACAACAGTGAGAGGAGGCCCGCGTACCTCAAAATAAATAAATAAATAAATAAATAAAGGGCACAGCTCTGTGGCTTGTTGCCGTATGGTGAGGGATTCACAGATTTCTCACATCATGCAGTGTTTTAAAGAAAGTTGTAAAATCAAAATTTTTATTTGAAATCTTCTGTTTTATCAATATTGGCTTTAAGAGCTAATTGTGAATTTCAATAACACCATGCAGAATCAAGTAAAACAGCCTCTGGAGCCAGATTCAGCCCAGGTTACAACATCTGCTGTGGGCAGTGGGGAAGAGTTTTAAAAAAAGAAGTAACAGAAAGACCTGTGATGGTGACATTCTTCTACCATCTACCTGGGCTTCCTCCTCAGCATGAGTTTGGGGAAATGACAGTTTCCTCTTGGAATAGAGAGGAGAGCCGGTACCCGCTCTGTGACTTCTCAACTGCAGCTGCCCCTTTGCCAGGTGAAGGCAACCTTGGAATTTTTTTTTTTTTTTAAACTAGTCTCCACCTGGGAACACATTCTTTCTTGTTTGCCTTTTTAGAATTTTACTCAAATTTGCATTCCTAACTCTTCTTCTCTTGAGAGTAATTTCTTTTTTTTTTTTTTTTTTTTTTGCGGTACGCGGGCCTCTCACCGCCGTGGCCTCTCCCGTCGCGGAGCACAGGCTCCGGACGCGCAGGCTCAGCGGCCACGGCTCACGGGCCCAGCCGCTCCGCGGCACGTGGGATCCTCCCGGACCGGGGCACGAACCCGCGTCCCCTGCATCGGCAGGCGGACTCTCAACCACTGCGCCGCCAGGGAAGGCCTGGAATTTAATAAGTAGAGTTTTTTCAAAACAAAGAACTTTTTATTGAAGTATAGTGGATTTACAGTGTTGTGTTATTTTCGGGTGTACAGAGGAATGATCATATATATATATACATACATACACTTTTTCAGTTTCTTTTCCATGATGGGTTATTACAAGATATTGAGTAGAGTTCCCTGTTCTATACAGTGGTCCTTGTTGGTTACCTATTTTATGTATAGTAGTGTGTATATGTTAATTCCAAACTCCTAATTAATCCCTCCACTCTCAAGTTTCCCCTTTGGTAACCATAAGTTTGTTTTCTATGTCTGTGAGTCTGTTTCTGTTTTGTAAATAAGTTCATTTGGATGATTTTTAAAGATTGCACATCTAAGCAATATCATATGATATTTGTCTTTCTCTGTCTGAGTTATTTCACTTAGTATGATCATCTCTGGGTCTATCCATGTTGCTGCAAATGGCATTATTTTGTTCTTTTTATGGCTGAGTAATATTCCATTGTATATACGTACCACATCTTTTTTATCCATTCCTCTGTCGATGGACACTTAGATTGTTTCTTAGCTATTATAAATAGCGCTGCTATGAACATAGGCATGCATGTATCTTTTTGAATTAGAGTTTTCTCTGGATATATGCCCAGAAGTGGGATTGCTGGATCCTATGGCAACTCTATTTTTAGCTTTTTTGAGAAACCTTCATTCTGTTCTCCACAGTGGCCGCACCAACTTACATTCCCACCAACAGCGTAGGAGGGTTCCCTTCTCTCCGCACCCTCTCCAGCATTCATTATTTTGTAGACTTTCTAAAGATGTCCATTCTGACCAGCGTGAGGTGGCACCTCATTGTGGTTTTGATTTGCGTTTCTCTAATAATTAACAATGTGGAGCATCTTTTCTTTTTTTTTTTTTTTTTTTCCGGTATGCGGGCCTCTCACTGTTGTGGCCTCTCCCGTTGCGGAGCACAGGCTCCAGACACGCAGGCCTAGCGGCCATGGCTCACGGGCTTAGTTGCTCCGCGGCATGTGGGATCTTCCCGGACCAGGGCACGAACCCGTGTCTCTTGCATCGGCAGGCGGATTCTCAACCACTGCGCCACCAGGGAAGCCCCTGGAGCATCTTTTCTTGTGCCTACTGGCCATCTGTATGTCTTCTTTAGAGAAATGTCTGTTTAGGTCTTCTACTTCTGATAGGTAGAATTTTAAAAAGGGGATTTGAAACGGGCTCGTTTCCTTTCCAAGGGGCCAGAACCTGAACTCAGGGAAAACAGAATTTACTCCCAAGTCAAAAGTGCCATTGCTTCCCCGGCATCGGATATGCTTACGAGGACCGGGTCCCACGGGCTAGGCTGGCCCCGCCACGTTTTCCCAGGTCATGACTGCCCCTCGCCCTGTGCCGTCCACCTTCCAGAGTCCTCCCAAGAGAACGCAGCTGATTGCCGAGAGAAAGAATTTCTGGGAAAAACTGAGTGGACTGCACATTCATTATAATTACTCCTAGTAAAGAGTAAAACTCTGAGCTGTGCTCACTCAGAAACAAAACTGGTTGGCAAATGAATTGAGAAACAAGAAAAAATATGCTCAGATGTGAATGTCTTTGATGACGCTTTAAAGAAAACAGGGCATATGTTATTTCTGTTCTGGTTTTAGCGAAGCTTCTGGACTGATAGATTCCCTAGGCATGGTGTCACATTGCATTCTTTACTTTCCGCGTCTGTGTTCTTTTTATGAGGGAACGAAGTGCGGGACTCCTGGGAGACCCCTCTCCGCCCGCCCCCAGCCCTGACAGTGCTCTCAGCGGGCTGCCATCCTTCTGGTTTCTTACCCATTCTTTCAAGAAAACTTCTTTAACATGCTCTACAAAAGAGATGCAGAAATAGAGACAGCATAATGGTCCTGGTAGAGAAATGCTGACAAGCTGGATACAGCCTATGATCAAAAAAGAATATAATTTCCTGATTGAAAAGGATGGGTGAGGGAGAGTAAGAAGATTGCATACACCAGGGCAGGGTTAGCTGCCTGCAATGCTAATAGGGGTCTTCTTGCTCTTTTCTTCCCCCCCCATCAGTTCAAAAAATATGTCAGGCTTTTAAGGTCGCAGTTTCAAAATTTCCTCCAGTGATACCTATCAATCCTTCCACACTTAACGTGCCACGTTTGAGTGGTTAATTTAACTTGACTACAAGTCACTTTAGGGAGAAAAATGTCTTGTGCTGAGTAACCAGATCTTAGTGATCTGAACCATGGGTGGCATCGAGGGATAGTGCAGAGAGCCACAGGGTCTCAGCCAGCCCTCTTACTCTCCCTCTGACCTGGACATGCATAGCCCTCTTATTTTGTGCCGCTTTGTTTTGCTTTCAGCCTTGGTCTCTGAGTCGCGAAAATGGGGACAATCACCTTGTCCTAAGAGATCGAAAAGGGAACCTCGGAGACCATCTGGTCGGAGCTGCTCGTCTCAGCTGCACTTCAGGATCCCCTGGAAATATTTTAAAATTCTACGTTTGGGCTACATCCCTGCAAAGAAATCAGTATGGGCTCGGGAGTGGGTATTAGTGTGTCTTTATTTGTTTTTCCTCCCGTATATTTTATTATTTTTTTAATTTTTATTTTATATCAGAGCATAGTTGGTTTAACAATGTTGCGTTAGTTCCAGGTGTACAGCGAAGTGATTCAGTTATACAGATACACGTATCTATTCTTTTGCAAATTCTTTGCCCATTTAGGTTATTACAGAGTACTGTGCAGAGTTCCCTCTGCTATGCAGTAGGTCCGCGTTGGTTTTCCATTTTAAATATAGCTGTGTGGACATGTCGATCCCTTTCCCCCCACCCTTCCGGCCTGGTAACCATAAGTTCTTTCTGTAAGTCTGTGAGTCTGTTTCTGTTTTGTAAGTTCATTTCTTTAAAACGGCCAGACCTGCTGCCAGGATTGAGAATCCTGCTATGACTCAGCCCTGTTGTTAAGAGTCAGGGATGCTGATAGAACTGGAGATGGGAACGGAGCCCTCGTTCTTTGGGCAGATGTATTCAGCTAAGGAAGGATCCCCAGACCTCCTCCCTGAATTTGCGGAATTAGGCACGTTGAATGACATCTTATCGCCTCCGCCATCCACACTGAGCCACTGGGATTTGTTGTTGCTGTTGGTTCCTAACCCAGCTGCCTGCCCAGCAAGAGACCCTTTCGGTCATAGACTCCATTGCTTTAGCTTGGCTCCAAATACTTCAAGGGCTTTAGTCAGTCATGGAATAAAGTTCAGCGTCTTCATGGTGCTTGCCTGGTCTGGCCCATGGCTGTGTCTGACCTCATCCTCCTCTCTCTGTACCTCCTGCATCTCCATCCAGACACCCTTTTTAAATGTGCCTTTGATGAGCTGGGTGGGGCTGCTCCTGCCTCAGGGCCTTTGCACTTGCTGTCTCCCCAGCCCGGAAAGCGTCTCCAGCAGCATTTGTGTGACCACTCCCTAGCTTCATTTGGGTCTCTATTTGAATGTTCCCTACTCGGGGAAGCTGTGTCAGGGGTGTTGGCCTCCAGATTAAGAAATGGAGGACCACATGTTTCTTAAACCACCCCTGAGATAGTCAGGATGTTACCTTGTTACAGTGTGATATTCTGGCGGTGAAGGAGACATGGAAAAGTCTTTTGCAGAAAACAGACGAATACGTGGAGTCTGTCACTCATGGGACAGGTGCTTGTAGGTGGGGTGGGCGGTGGGGGAGCCTCAGGTGGGTGTGGCACCAGCTGGACAAGCATTTGGCATTTCAGTTTTTACCGAATGCTAAGCCACGAGCCAGTGGTGCGCGCTGCCTGGTCTGGATGGATTCTCAAGCCGATTGTGCGTTTTCAGCTGCAGCCTGCTCTCCAGGGACCACATCGTTTCTCCATGGAAGGGAGGAATTAGGAAACTAATGGCTTATTGATATGGGAGAGGGAGAAATCAATCAGATTCGTCAGTCTATGAAAAGCAGCCTGGGATCAAAATAAACGATCAGTCATCTGGGTTCTTGGGGATTTATCAGCTGAACACACAAGGGAGATTGGCCACGACATTGGGAGATCACAGATGGACTGGGATTCAGTTTACACCGCACAGCAGAATGAGCATCTGCAAAGGCAGTGAGATTGTGTTCATAGACAGATTAAGAATATTAGATTTCCCGGGACCCAGGTCTGTGACATAAGTTTCTACCTTCTGCATAAGAAGCATGGCCCACTGGAAAGCCTCCTGGTGGGAGGTTCTCACTAATGCGCCCTCTCATGGGATGCGTTTTGGATGGCTGTTCACATCCGTGTCACCATCAGGACTTTATTCTGAGGGTCTGTACGTGCAGGATGCACGATGGGTCCGGGCTTCTGCACATCTCACTCGCATCCTGTATAGTCATGTGTCACTGAAGCACCCCAGCTGGCAAACCCGGGACCCGGTTCTCGGTGATCCGCTGGGGAGGGATTAGGAGGTTCATCTAGGAGCATCAGCAGAGAACCCGCTGGCCGTGGAGCGCCCCCTCCCAGTTAGATTCCAATAGTAAGGTTCAAGGACCCACTAGAATGGCCCTCTCCTCTCTGGGCAGGACCCTAATTAGGTTCTTTTTCTGAGAAACACGGTGACATGGATTATTTCTGGGCACCAAGAGAAAGGTGACTGTTAGCAAATGCAAGTTTGTGCGCCCAACGCACAGTGAAACCAGACAAACAGCAAGGTTGGGGTTAGGAGCAGAGAAAGGTTTATTGCAGGGCCAAGCAAGGAGACGAGTGGCTTGTGCTTCCAAACCCTGAACCCCCTAAAGGTTTTCAGCAATGCATTTTTAAAGGCCAGGTGAGGGAGGGCTCACGGTTGTTTGTTGCAAACTTCTTGGTGCAGGAATCCTTTGTTTTAGCGGCTGTGCATGTAGGTCAGGTCACGATGTTCAGGAAAATCTCCAAGGCAAATATCATTCTCCGTTCTGTAACTTTTTATCTCTATATGAATGGAAAATTGTTGTACTCTTAAAGGTCAGAGCCTTGAGAATGGGTTTTCCTGTATATTTCAGACTATAAGCAACATTCTTGTAGCAAAAGCAATAGTATGTATACAAAGGTTAAAGTAAAAGAAACATCCAATATGGGGTGAGATTTGTTTTTTCCTATCACATGACAGCATCCGGGCATCCTGCCCTCCTGTTGTTTCCTATCAGCTTCCACACGAAGCACATGAGGATGTAGCCCCCTTGTGATTGGGTTCTTCAGCGAGTAGGACAGTGCTAGGTGTGCTTCTGTTCTTTACACATCTCTGTTTCCAGGACCATCACAGAATCGTGTCAACACTTTAAGTTAGAAAATTGTTGAGATTAGCCTGACATCACTCACATGTGCAACGTTTTACGAAAACGTTGTCTTTAACTCATGGTGTATCACACATCTAACATGGGTCCATTCCACACTGAGGAAGACTCCAAAATCTAGTCCTATTAGAACACTTACTGTATTCTTGATTATGTATCCTTAATGGCCCACTTGAAACTTTTGTGTGTGTGTGTGTGTGTGTGTTGGGGTGGGGGAATAATGGGTCTAGACCACTGGTTATAAAATTTGATTGGCAAATTCCAGCCATTAAATAGCTTTGAAGAAGGCAGTAAACAAACAAGCAAGTCAGTCTCCAAAGCCCTGTTTAAAAAATACTGACATACATTTAGAACCAGGTATTTCCTCTGTCAGCGTGAAATAAACTTGTCACCGAGAGGCATAACATTTAATCAAAAGTTTGAAATGATGGTGGGTAGTGT
This sequence comes from Kogia breviceps, assembly GCF_026419965.1. Classification (NCBI taxonomy): domain Eukaryota; kingdom Metazoa; phylum Chordata; class Mammalia; order Artiodactyla; family Physeteridae; genus Kogia; species Kogia breviceps. The sequence continues at coordinate 87,495,989 of NC_081324.1, read as the reverse complement.
TTTAGGCAGATACTTCACAGAAGGACCCAGGGCTCTCAAATAAGCACTTTCTGGTAGAATAAATAACGTAACGGACTCATTTTCAAAAGCATCTCAGCTACCCGATGTTTATAGAACTCAGTGCTTTAAAAAGCACTTTCTCCCTTATGGGAAACACTGTATGTTTCTTGAGGCACACAGAAACGTGTACTATATGAAGAAATATCTGATGGTAAAAATAAACCGTTGGGCTTCCCTGGTGGCGCAGTGGTTAAGAATCCGCCTGCCAATGCAGGGGCCCCAGGCTGGTCTGGGAAGCCCACATGCTGCGGAGCAACTAAGCCCGTGCGCCACAACTACTGAGCCTGTGCTCTAGAGCCCACTAGCCACAACTACTGAAGCCCGTTCCCCTAGAGCCTGTGCTCCGCAACGAGAAGCCACCGCAGTGAGAAGCCCGCGCACCGCAATGAAGAGTAGCCCCCGCTCACTGCAACTAGAGAAAGCCCGCGTGCAGCAACGAAGACCCAACGCAGCCAAAAATAAATAAATTTATAAATAAATAAGTAAACCATTAAGATTTTCCCTGTGTCTGTCATTCATCTGGATTCCGACCTTTCAAGAGAGAACTACTGAAAAATATCTTGTAATTGTGTTGTAAATCATGGTGTGCCTCTAGTTTTGTTTTTAGACTCGAGCATCTTTTCCATTCTAGGAAATACATTTTTCTATTATGGAACTGAGCTGGATCTAACAAATTTTCACCTCTGTTTTTTTAGGCTATGTCTTGACTATTTCGGTAGCTTCTGGTGGGGTTTCAACAGAATGGCCAGATTACCATTTCTGAAAACAGTCATATTTACAATATAGTAGCTCATGTGTATTGAGCAATTACATGAAATAACTCACGGAATTTTCTCAACAACTGTATGAGGCACATGCTGTTATTATCCCCATTTTAGGGATAAAGAAACTGAGGATAAGAGTTTCTTAAATGATTAAATTTAATTAAATGATTAAGTGATTCAATGATTTCCCAAAGTTACACAGCGAGCAAGACAGAAAGCTAGTAAATGGTTATACCGGGTGGGAGCCCGGGCTGCCTGACCTACAGCCTGTTTTCTTAACTTTCCCTTCACTGCCCGATTTTCATGTTCTATTTTTGTTTTTCTTAAAGTGGAGGTAGAAAATGAGTTACTTATTGGCTGTTTATTCCTTGTCTTATTAAAAGGACATAAATTAGGAGGAAAATAAATGAACAGTTTGTGCGTGTTGGGGTGTGGTGTTTTCTCTAACTTATATTTATCCTCAGAGATGAGTAGAAAGGAAATTACTTCTTTCTAATACCCTAATTAGTACTTTGATAATAAATCCATCCCCATTTTGCTGTGAAGCTGGGCATATTAGAGGTAAAGAGCTCACATTCTGGAATCAGACAGCCTCCGTCAAATCCAGGCTCAGGCACTTTCAAGCTCAGTGGGCTGAACATCTTCAATTCTCTCAGCCTTAATTTTCCTGACTGCTCAATGGGGTAATAAACTCCGTATTCTCGTACTACACGAGCGCCGAACAATATCAGATATAAAAAGTGCCTGACGCTTTGCAAACACATAAAGATATTACTTTCTCTCTCTTCCTTCTCTTCCTCACTTTTCCTGTAAAAAACACCTTTATAAGTAAACTGATTTCAGAGAAACCGAAGTGCAAAAGTGTGACTATCAGAGTGGATAAGATAAGGGCAACAGGCCTGTTCCAGTTTTAGGTACTTTAACTGGGAATAAAACTTTCACAGCAACATGATGTAGCAGACGCTAATAAACATTAGTTATTAATAATAGTTAATTAATAATAGTTATTAGTTATTCATAATGAACATTATTAGCTCCTTGACATCCTCTGGGGACCCTCCTATACCGCTGCCCCAGGGCCTCAGTCTGGGGACACATGTGGGGATGACTCCACCCGTGTCAGGGCAGAAATGTGGCCCAGGCCTGGCCGAGTAGCGAACATTCCATTTCCCGGACCGCTGTGTTTGGCTGAGTCACGAGCACATGACCCACGATTGGGCCAATGATCATCGGGCCTGGGATTTTAAACGGTTTCAGGAAGAGAAGCTACTGTTTTCACTGGGTTGGACCCTGGGAAAAGATAAGCCAGGAGCTGCTAGGGCTTGCTAGCGTCAGTGAGCCACCCTGAAAATAGGTCCATTCACTTTGGAGGAGACAGATACAAGAGATGGTGCTGCTAGTTTACCTGGACTCTGACTTTTGATGCCTCTGGGGCCTTTAGATTTTAGGGTAAAAGAAATTGCTTACTTGCCTAAGTTGCTTAGATTTGGATTTTCTGACAGCTTTCAAAAAAACAGACAAGCAAGCAAGCAACACTTGCCAAACACTTGGGCATATGCGTCCTGACCCATTTATGTGCAGAGACATATTTTTTTAAAAAATTTATTTATTTTGGCTGCGTTGGGTCTTTGTCGCTGCACACGGGCTTTCTCTAGTTGCGGTGAGCGGGGGCTGCTCTTCTTTGCGGTGCGCGGGCCTCTCATTGTGGTGGTTTCTCGTTGTGGAGCACAGGCTCTGGGTGCGTGGGCTTCAGTAGTTGTGGCACATGGGCTCAGAAGTTGTGGTGCATGGGCTTAGTTGCTCCGCAGCATGTGAGATCTTCCAGGAAGGGCTCGAACTCGTGTCCCCTGCACAGCACATAAGAAACCAAGTGCCCCTCTTCTCTAGAATGCAGATTAAGTTTCTTCATCTGCATATGGAGAGAAACAGCTTTCTGTGATGAAGGTGCGCAGCATGATCCCTTCTCCGGGCTGCCGCGTGTGGTTGTTCAGGTTGTGCACTGCACAAGCGCTCCCGTGCTGGAGGACTCGCGGAGCTAAAGGCCAGTCTGTGTTGCACTCTGTGAGCTGTGCTGGCTGCCATGAGACCACTGGCCTGGACAGAGGGACACGTTTCTAATTAACACAAAGATGTCTTGCATGATAGTTGCAGGCCTAGCAGAATTCCACGTAAGTGTTTACCTGCTCCATTCCTAGCTCCGGATGCTGAATGTCCCTGGAAAACAGATGCTATGATCATGTGGATTGGTCCCCCTGTTAATTCATCATTGGCAGCTGTGTTAGATTTCTAGTGCTTCTGTAACAAATCACCACATACTTAGTGGTTTGAAATAACACAAATTTGTGATGTCTGACACGGGTCTCACTGAGCTAAAAGCAAGGTGTCATTGGGACTACATTCCTTTCTGGAAGTTTTCAGGGAGAATCTGTTTCCTTGATTTTTCCAGCTTCTAGAAGCCACCTGCATTCTTGGGCTCCTGGCTCACTGCCGCCTTCTTTTTTTTTTCTTTGCGGTACGCAGGCCTCTCACTGTTGTGGCCTCTCCCGTTGCGGAGCGCAGGCTCCGGACGCGCAGGCTCAGCAGCCACGGCTCACGGGCCCAGTCGCTCCGCGGCACGTGGGATCCTCCCGGACCGGGGCACGAACCCGCGTCCCCTGCATCGGCAGGCGGATTCTCAACCACTGCACCACCAGGGAAGCCCCTCACTGCCGCCTTCTTCAACATCCGTGACAGTGGGTTGCGTCTTTCCTATCCCATCATTCCGACCTCCACTTCTGCCTCACTTTTCCACTTCTTTAAAAGTGAAGTATAGTTGATGTACAATAATATATAAGGTACAGGTGTACCATATAGTGATTCACAGTTCTTAAAGATTATACTCTATAGTTATAAAATATTGGCCATATTCCCCGTGTGTACAATATATCCTTGTAGCTTATTTTATACCTAATAGTTTGTACCTCTTTCCCCACTTCATTGCCCCTCTCCTCCACTGGTAAGCCCTAGGTTGTTCTCTGTATCCATGAGTCTGCTGCTTTTTTCCTCTATTCACTAGTTTGCTGTATTTTTTAGATTCCGCATACAAGTGACATCACACGGTATTTCTCTTTCTCTCTCTGACTTATTTCACATAGCATCATGCCCTCAAAGTCCATCCATGTTGCTGCGAGTGGCAAAATTTCATTCTTTTTTATGGCTGAGTAATATTCCGTTGTATATATACACCACATGTTTATCTCTTCACCTGCGGATGGACAGTTAGCTTGCTTCTATATCTTGGCAGTCACCTAAATATATAAGGCAGATATGAAAGGGTGTGAAAGGAGGAACACCACATCGACGGAGAGAGCATCCATCTTCCACTTTGAAGGACCCCTGTGATGGCCCACGCACGTGTTCCAAGATGGCCTCCCATCTCCTGGTACTTAACCATCATTACATTTGCAGAGTTCCTTCTGCTGTGTCGGGTACATGTTCACAGGTGCTGGGGCAGGAGGTGAGCATCTCTGGGGGGACATTCTTTTACCTACCACACTTTTTAGAAAATTTGGTCAATCACGTTACCCCTCGTTTTAAGATTTTTTTAGTTTCTGAGCTAAATGCAGTGGACCTTGTTTCCAAACAGACGGATGCTCCTGTTTAACTGCTCAGTTAACTAACTGTTCAGGCAGAGTCGCCGTTACCCTCACAGGAAGCACCCCCGTTGCTCACTTGACTTCTGAAACGCTTTTTCTCTGCAGCTGGCCAATCAGAACTCATCCACCTTTCCAGGTAACTGAGTCACGATACCTGTGCTGGAGGACCTCATTTATCATCCGGTGGCCCCTTGAATCAGGGATGGCCCTTTTGCTAGCTGCATTATTTTCAGACTGTACAGATTTCATGTTTTTTACAATTGCATTCAAATCACACTTGAGGCTGCCAGTCTGAAGCTGCTCAGAATAGAGAAGTGATCCCCAGACCTTCCCGGGGATGGCGTCTTGAGGCAGGAGACGGATGGGCCCTCCGGGCAAGTGGTTTGAGTTCCTTGTGAACCGATACTCTGAGACGGGAATAACAGGACAATTGAGAGAGGAGGCGGGGCCCTGCCAGACAGAAGGTAAGAGACCACAGCTTCCTCATTCTCGAAGTCAGGAGACCTCCCAGACTACACATGCGCAGAAAGGCTCCTCGGGGGTCAAAGGGGCAGTGATGCCAGCTAATGCTCACTTACCCAGAGGCCTTTTCGCTGGAATCCATCTGAGCTAAGAGATGTGCGTGCACGCGTGGGGAAATCCTGAGCTAGACCAAATACGGACTTTGAACCAGGCAAATCGAAATGATCGGTCAAAGGAAACCCGGAAGAAATGCCCCATATAAGTGATTTAAACTACCACGAGGGTGTGTGACTCGTTCTCTGAGCTGCCCGTGTGTCTTTCCACGCGTACTGTACTCTTTTTTTCTCCTAATAAACACTTTACTTACTTCACTACTTTCCGTCTTTATGGGGATTATTTTTCTGCACAGCCGTAGGGCCAGGCCCTTGTCACTGTCCACTGGTCTAGTGGCCAGGATTCGGTGCTGTCAACGCCGCGACCTGACTTCGATTTCACTGGCCGGGAACCGAAACCCTGCTTCAAGCAGCTGCAGGCCTAGACCACCCGAGTTCAATCTTTCTGGGTCACCTTGCTGTGTCTCCCCTTTGGGGATTAGGAACTCTTACCTCTGGGAACTTGGATATTTAAAACGTGAGACATAATGATCATTTTCTGCTTGGAAATGTATTAGTCCCGTTCATCAGATGAGGTTTTCACTTTTTTCTTTCTTTTTAAAAAAATTTATTATTATTATTTTTAATTTATTTATTTTTGGCTGCGTTGGGTCTTCGTTTCTATGCGGGGGCTTCCTCTAGTTGCGGTGAGTGGGGGCTTCTCTTGTTGCAGAGCGCGGGCTCAGTAGTTGTGGCTCACGAGCTCTAGAGCGCAGGCTCAGTAGTTGTGGCACATGGGCTCAGTAGTTGTGGCACACAGGCTTAGCTGCTCCGCGGCATGTGGGACCTTCCCGGACCGGGGCTCGAACCCGTGTCCCTTGCATGGGCAGGTGGATTCTTAACCACTGCGCCACCAGGGAAGACCTTTCACGTTTTTTCTGCGATGATCATGATGGCTTCCTACACGGGCTATACTTTGTGATTCTCTTTCTTTCTTTGATGCTGTGCTGGGTCTTCGTGGGACATCCCGATGGTACCGATGTGAGCAATTTCGGGAGGGTGCAGATGTGTTTGGCAGGAGTGAGCGGAGCGAATCTGAAAATTTCATATCCTCACAGGCATGGGGCCTGGAAGATGCCCACAGTCTCTTTTCTTCTTCCTTGTTAGAAGATAATTTTCAGAAAGAGGTAAAGCCATGACTCTCCTACAGATATAAAATGCACATGTGTTAAATTTTTATTTAACTCATTAATGAAATGAGGACACCCAGTAGATGTGATAGGCGATCCAAAGGAGGAGGCAAAGAGACACAGGAGGGATGTCGAAATGCATGTGTGCGGACACAAACCTGACTTTTCCAGCAGTGGGGGAAGGGTGGTCCCTCCTCCAGAGAGAGCTGATTTGCATAGCTATAGACAAGAATTATTTTGAAGTACTATCCGTTCTCTATAGCCTTGTAAAATAGCTCCCATAGAATCAGAATCTGAAAACCTGGAATAGCGTGCATAGTTTCCACTGAAGCACAGATTTTTTTTTCTCTGCCCCCATTTCTACTAGATAAACTCTCCTCCGAGCATCCTGTACAGCTGTTGGCACTTTTTTTTTTTTTTTTTTTTTTTTTTTTTTGCGGTACGCGGGCCTCTCACTGCTGTGGCCTCTCCCGTTGCGGAGCACAGGCTCCGGACGCGCAGGCTCAGCGGCCACGGCTCACGGGCCCAGCCGCTCCGCGGCACGTGGGATCTTCCCGGACCGGGGCACGAACCCGTGTCTCCTGCATCGGCAGGCGGATTCTCAACCACTGCGCCACCAGGGAAGCCCAGCTGTTGGCATTTTTGACTTGTCTTTGATTGTAGATCTGCCTTTGGGCTCCAGTGAACTTCAGGGAGGAGATGGCAGTTGGTTGCCATTTCTTGTCGGTATTATTTTTCTTTCCCTGTCGTCCCCTCCTCCTCCTCCATCCCTTTCTCCTCCTCCCCCTGCTTCTCTTCTATCTTGCCTTTTCATTCCCTCTCTATCCCTTACCCTCTTTCGGAGAATTTGGTATATTGATTAAATCGCTCAAACCGACTTGGCCCTCAGCAAACAGAGAGGGGGGAAAAAGTTGTTTGTGGGGCTTTTAATCCCTGAACTAATTAAATGTTAATATAAACATTTTTTAAAAATTATGAGCTGTGACACTGTGCCAGTTTTAATATAAGCAACTTAATGAAGAACTCTCCCTACACACTGAGCGTGTGTATCTGGCTGTCGGGGGTGCTTAGGCGTTGTCATGAGGTCAGATATGAGAAATGAAATCAGGGCTCTGTATTCAGGTGGCATCTTCCTCACTAGTGTTCATCTCATCGGGCTTTCAGGAAGGTTCAGCAGCGACGACCATCTCAAGGGCAGGTCTGGGGGTAATGAGCTGCCGACCCCGAGTCAGAGAGATTGGCTTTGAGTGGTTTGCGCAGTATCCTTTCATTTATCCCTTTGTTTATTCTTTCATTCATACATTTACTTAATGTCCTTCTGTTCCCTGGTATCGTTCTGGGTCCTGAACCCATAGCCGTGAACGAGTCGAGTCAGATCTCTGCTCCAAGGACCCAACCAAAGAAGGAGGGGTCTTCAGGTTTAATCAAGAAAACAAATAGAAAAGGCAACTTAAGATGGGAAGAAACTAAGCAGGGCATGAGGCAGTGACCAGGTAGGGCTACTTTAGGCCACTTGGAGGTGCTTCTAATGCTGAGACCTGGATGAGGAGAAAGAGTTAGCCGTGTAAAAGGAATAGCATTTCAGGCAGAAGAAGGGGCCAGTGCAAAGGCCCTGAGGCAGGAGTTAGCTTAGTGCATTTGAGAAAGGGCATGAAGGGTAGTGTGCATGGAGGGACGTGGACTGGCGGGGAATGCCACAGCTGGAGACAGAGGCCACAGCCTTGTCAAGCAGGGCTTTGTACGTGGCCTCACAAGGCATCTCAAGGTATCTTTTTTGTCCACCCATATGGACAGCTCTCGGGTGAGTTTCCAGGCCTAGGATGCAGTAAGTATGTGGTTCTCAAAGTGTGGCGCCTGGACCAGCTGCATCAGTATCACTTGTTAGAATGCAAATTCTCGTGTCCCACCCCAGACCTCCTGAATCAGAAGCTCTGCAGTGAAGCCCCAGCATGGCAAGCCCTTCGAGTGATTCTGATGACGGCCAGAGGGTGAGAAACACTGCACCCAGTGACAGCAGGAGAGTTCTTTTTATTTTTATTTTTTCCTCTGTGTTTGATTCTTTGCAGCCTCAAAAATTATGGCCAGAACTCGCACACCTCCCTCTCAGTCATAGTTACCAGATAAGACCATCAGAGTAGCTACGGAATTTGTATGCAGAAGCTCAGGTGAAACGTGCCAGGTGTAGATGGGACCAGACTTGCTTAAATCAGATTGTCTAGGATGCCTGGCTGGTTACGTCTTAAAAAAATTACATTGGATTTATCATACCCCCCCGCCCCGCTTCTTCCTAGGAGCCCAAAGCTCTTCCACACACATTACTTGAAGTAGTCTTGCAGTTTTTAATTAGGAAAAAAAAATCCTCCGGGATAAGAGGGATCTCCGTTTGAACAACCACAAAAAATTCTTCTGCAGATGGATTTTTATGTATGTTTGCAGTCATGCGTGCATGTTTGCACATTAGATAGCAGAAGCATTTTATGGAAATTGACTAGAATAGTGGTTCTCAAACTGTAGCATGTATCGGAATCCCTTGGGGGATTGTGAAAGCAAAGATTACTGAGCCCCAGCCAGAGTGTCTGAATCAGTAGGTCTGCAGTGGGGCCTGAGAATTTGCATGTCTAACCAATTCTTACGTGATGTTGATTTTGCCAGTGCGGGGCCACACGTGGAGAGCCCAGTGATGGAACACAGAGTTCAGAAAGATTTGACTCTGTCTTAAAGCTAGGATTAGGTAGGTTCAGCTGTGAGTAACAGAAGCTACAACGTAACAGTGGCTGAAACAAACTAGACACCGATTCTCTCTTGCTCAAACGTCCAAGCTAATGTGGCGGCACTGGGGTCACCTAGGAATCGGGCCCCTCCTCTCTCTTGTCCCTCTTCTAACCTGTGATTCCTCCTCACTGTTGCATGCACTAGTGGATAAATTTGTTTATCCATTAATCTATTGAAGGACCTCTTGGTCACTTCCAAGGTTGGCAATTATGAATAAAGCTGCTGCAAACACTCCTGTGCAGGCTTTCGTGTGGACATAAATTTTCCACTCCTCTGGGTAAATATGAAGGAGTATGATTGCTGGATGGTATGGAAAAGGTACGTCTAGGTTTATAAGAAATCGCCAAACTGTCTTCCCGAGTGGCTGCACCGCTTCGCATTCCCAGCAGCAGGGATGAGAGTTCCTGTTGCTCCACACCCTCACCAGCAATTGCTGTTGTCAGTGGTCTGCATTCTGGCTGTTCTAATAGATGTGTAGTGGTTATGTAGACTTTTTGCTGGATATTTAGTTTGTTGCTAATTTTTCACTTTAAGCGCGACACTGCGCTGAACATTCTAACAATATAAACTTTTCTGATCATTTCTTTATTTTTTACTGTCTAGGAATAGATTCCAAGGCATGCAATGAATGGGGCAGAGAGAAAGGGAACTCCAACTTCTCTGAGGTATTGAGAAGGTATTAGGTATTTCCAGGTATTCATCTCCTGGAAATATGACCCGAATTACGCTTTCACACGAGCCCTGTATGAGAGTGTAGCTATGACTGAACTCTGGGCAGCATTGTTCATTGCGATATTAAAAACTCTGTGTCAGGTCTGTAAGGAAAAAGATACCATGTTGAGTGTGACATGAATTTTATCTGTATTTTCAGACCCTGGTAATGGAATCTCATCTAAGTGGGTCTCCTACACTCACTTTGTCTGGAAGGCCATTGCAGTTATGCCTTCACTACTTTGGATGATCAGAACATTTGATGTGGCCTTTCAACATATTATATCCACGACTGACACGTGTGCCTGCTTTACATACGTACGTGGCACACGTACGTACAAGTTCCTAAATTGTAAAACTGGAGCGATGGTTCTCCAATAGGAATGGTTTTGCTTCCCAGTTAGGGTTGCCAGATATAGCAGATAAACATACACGATGTCCAGTTAAATTTGATTTTCAAATAAACTATGAATGTCCCATGCAACAGTTTGTACTTACGCTAAGAAAAGTATTCGTTATTATTCTGAAATTCAAATATAGATGGATGCCCTGTGTGTTTATCTGGCAACTTTACCCTGAGGGGCATTTGGCAGTGTCTGGAGACATCTATGGTGGTCACAACGGGGCACGGGAGTTCTACTGGCATCTAGGGAGTGGAGGTCAAGGATGCTGTGATGAATATTCAACAATGCACAAAACAACCTCCTGCAATAAAGAATTATCCTCGATAGTCCTGGGGTGGAAAGCCCCTGGTTAAGACTGCCTGAATTTCCATTTGATTCCCAGGCTTTTGCATTTAGCTAGTGAAGTGGAAAGGCTGACAGGGACTAAAAATGATTAATATATATGGGAACGTATAGCCCTCCTCACAGCCTCGCTATTTCAGGTTACAGGCCTGCTTGACCGGCCATGCTTCCCCATCTGTACACCCTTGTTTATTCTGCTTCATGGCTCTTCCTGCTGCGTGAAATTACATTACATGAGTTTATTTTCTTAACTTGTGTTTTTAAATCTGCCCTCTTCACTAGGATGTCAGCCTTGCGAGGATAGGGATGTCATTCCTTCCGTTTAATCCTGTCGCTCCAGCACCTCGGACAGCTCCTGGCACCATTAATCCTGCCACGAACGATAGGACGAATAAAGACGGAAACGTATCTTGCTTTTAAGAGAACTCCACAGCCTCCAAACACGTTTCTCATAACAAATTATTCTTTAAGATTAGAGTGCTTCTGACACTTAAATCTACACTTAAATCTACTGCATTTGCCGCCGGCTACGTTCTTTAGTTGTCAGGCTCCTTTGGGAAGCTGCAGTCAGATACCGGTTTCCTCAATCATTCAAAGTATGAAAATGTGCTTGAGAAACGAAGACAGATTTCCCTTCTGAAATATCGGAAGCAAGAAATTCAATGTTTTAGAAGCAAATTAAGAACCACGTGTATAAAGTAAATGTGTTCACCTCTGTAAATGGACCTTTCTCCTATACTTTCACCCCTCCCTCCTCTCCCCGCACTGTTCTGGCGGAAAGGGGTAAAAGGGATGCAGTTCTTCTCAAGGTCTTCAAAAAGTGTCCCTTTCCTGACACAGATCCCAAGGGACAACCTGTGTCTTCCCTGCAGCTCACATTTTGTCACTTAATACACGACAAGCCCCCCGAATGTGCTCAGCTCTGGGCTGGGTTCTGGGGGCATATCACACGTGTCCACTCCCAGCTTTTGCTGCAACGGCAGGTCCTGAAAGCCCTGGACCTGAAATTCAAGCAGCCGCTGTAGACCAGTCACCAAAAAGTGCCTATTTTTGTGTCAACCTCAGCTATAACAGTCACGACTCTTGGACTTGATGTACGAATTATATTATTCCAGTAATCATTAAGAGAGGTGCACGGCTAATTACAATTTTTTTTTTTTTTTTTTGTCTTTTTTTTTTTTTTTTTTTTTTTTTTTTTTTTTTTTGGTGGTACGCGGGCCTCTCACTGTTGTGGCCTCTCCCGTTGCGGAGCACAGGCTCCAGACGCGCAGGCTCAGCTGCTGTGGCTCACGGGCCCAGCCGCTCCGCGGCATGTGGGATCTTCCCGGACCAGGGCACGAACCCGTGTCCCCTGCATCGGCAGGCGGATTCTCAACCACTGCGCCACCAGGGAAGCCCTACAATTTTTAAAAATACGTTTTTCTGTGTACCGCTGGGAATTAATCAAACATGGTGCCGTTGCAGCTCAAGCCCCGTTCTGGCAAAAGCATGATTTAATATGGAAAGAGGAACACAACAGGGCTGGGTCCTTGAATCCCTCCTTGAGGGTCACATTGCTTAGTGCTAAAGGAGGCAGGCTGTTGGGTTGAAATTCTGTCTCTGCCATTTACCAGCTGTGTGACTTTAGGCAAGTCCCTTGACCTCTCTGGACCTCAGTTTCCTCACTGTGATGTGAGGGTGATAAAAAGCACCTAACGCATGGGGGTGGTGGGAGTATTACATTCTTTGATCATTCTAGAGAGTACAGAACAGTGTCCAGAACGAAGTAAGTGCCATCATTAAATAAATAATTTAGTGGGGAAAACGAACTCCCTTAACTGTGAGACAAAGTAGAATTTGCTACACGTCCAAGGAGAAATCAAAGTGCTGCATAGACATAGACTCCATTTGGCTGGGCTGTATGGGGAGGGCTTCTTAGATCTGGAGGCCCTCATATGCAGTGTTCTAGAACAAATGGCCATCTTCCTGTTAGAGGTTTGCTTCGGGGATGGAGCCTGACAACCCGGAGGGTGAGAGCAGGAGAAGAGGGGACCTAGGGTTGCACTTGATGAGTGACCGCTCGGTCTGGTCGGAGCGCAGGTTAGACGCGGCAGGTAGCAAGATCCTGAAGCTGGGAAGGGAAGACGGCTGTGAATATACTCAGAGATTTTGAACGTTGAGCTACAGAGTGTAAATTTCACACGGGAGTCGTTGGAGAGCCAAGGAAATCTTTTTGTTGTTGTTTTTCTTTTTTTTCTTTTTTTTTTTTTTTGCGGTACGCGGGCCTCTCACCGTCGTGGCCTCTCCCGTTGCGGAGCAGAGGCTCCGGACGCGCAGGCGCAGCGGCCACGGCTCACGGGTTCCCGGATGTGGGATCCTCCCGGACCGGGGCACGAAGCCGCGTCCCCCGCATCGGCAGGCGGACTCTCAACCGCTGTGCCACCAGGGAAGCCCTCTCTATTGTCTTTTAATGATGCTTCTTTTGCATTTTTCTTCTGTTTTTCTGAGACGCCCTGTTATCTGTATGTATATCTAATGTGTCTCATGTTTGCAGCCTGCCACTGATGATTGTTTTCATTTCTTGCGTTTTCCATTTCACGTTAGGGAAAGCGTCACAAGTTAAATTCTCCTTTTCACAGGATGAATTCAATTTTCTGCTTTTTTCATATCTTTTTTATTGCTTCTGAAACCATTTTAAATCCCTTACTTTTAATACTGCTGTATCTCCTTCCATCTTAGTCTTATTTCATGATAAAATAGCGAGGGTCCTGCATTTTCTTGATTAGCGAGGGCGCAGAAGTTATTCTGTGTAAAATATACATCAGTTTTCGGTGGTAACTACCCTTCAAAGCTTTGTTCTTGCTCTGTCTCTTCAGTGCCCTTTCACATGCCCTTCTTTGAGTTTGCAGGTTTTATTTATGAAACAATCATTTTATTCTCCTTCTGTTTTTCGTCTGTATTTGCCTTCCCTCTAGCTGTCCTTGAATGAGGGTAGCCTCTAGTGCCTTGGAATTTCCCTGACACAGTGGAGTGGGTTCCTCTTCTTTCCATTTGGTTTCCACTTGCTCTTGTTAGAGGTGCACGTGAAACGTCCACCTGGAAGGGCGCTGGCCCTACATTCCCGTATCGGTGATGCGGCAGCCTAAGCGGCGTGGCGAGGCATTGGCTTTCCTGGTATTCCTAGACCGTCGTTGTACGGTCCCTTCTCTCAGTTCGGTACCCCTGCTACGCCGGGGACCAGTTTCCTGTAAGTCGTTTTGCCTTGGCCTGGACTCAGTCCACAGTGAGGCTGTGCCATACCTCCCGCTCCACACCAGCAAGAGGCCCTGATTCTGGGGTTTTCTGCACAGTTGTGGTCCGACTCACTCCTCTGAGTCTTTCAGTTCGGCTGATTAAAGATGTTGTCAGCAGCCACAGCATCAGGAACCTTACCTAGTGCTGGGCGGGATACAGTGGTCTTTGCTCTGAGAACTTTCAGGGCAGTTCCACCAGGCTATCATCTTCTTTTATGCTGTCATGCTCAGAGATGCTAGATTTAGCCAACAACAATTCAGGGTGCCCGGTAACATTTGGATTTCAGATAAACAACAAATTTTGTTTTTGTTTTTAATTATAAGCATGCCCCATGCAACATTTCTGTCAATTAGAAATGGAAGCATAACTGGGTTTCCTGTCTGTCGTATCTGGCGACACTCACCATGCTGCATTTTCTGCATGAGGCACTGGTATCCCATGTCATTTCTCAGGAATTCTCCCAGGCCAGGACGCGCAATTTGCACTGAATATTCAACACAGACGCAGATTTTTACTTATTACCATATTCCCTTAGTTACTGCTTTTGAGTCCACTCAGGGGACATTTTAAAGGTCTGTGCTCAAGTCACCGTCTCTCTCAGGTTTCGTAAAAGTATTATTTAGGGGAAATTATTTTTTCAAAAGGGTAAATTGATAGACAGTCTCTATGAGGTCACTGCGTTGCTTAACGATGCGAACATGTCACTTTCTTTCAAATAAGCATATAAAGTCACAGCACCAAAATCAAACGTAATTTTTTTTCTTAATGGATTATTAAGTGAGATTTTCCACGTGCAAGTTCTTTGTTATTTGACACCTTGCTCTTTTTTTCAACGTGGAATTGGTGTTCGTAGGTTATAATAGCCACCCCTGTGGGGATTTGAGGTTAATGAGTTTTACTTTTTAATCTATTCTATGCTTGGTGGAACATGATTTTTTAAATTTTGTTTTTAAAAAAAAGACAGAAAAAGGAAATAACACTAGCTTTAGGTCAACTTGGGGCATTTTTAAGCGATAAACATGTAGGTCAGCTACCAGGCAAAAAGACAGATAGGCTTTTCGTGGAATAAAGCTTAGAAATGACGTCCCTTTGCATGACGCCCGTGGTGTTGCCCTGGTTGCTTTCCCAAATAAAGTCAGAGGACCCACAGCCATTGCCCTTGGAATGTGTAATGAGTTGCACAGTTAAGTTTGGTGTACTCAAATAGGGGTCAGATAGAGGTCAGATGCTCAACAGGAAAGTTCAGGAGCCTCGGTGTCTGGTATTAAGGTTTAACTCTCTGTAACCTGGCCATTTGGCTTCAGCAGTGCCTACACTGAATGACAGGCTGGTGTGACGACCCGAGTGGTGCCAAGATGCATTTATAAGAATAAGGGGGGGCTTCCCTGGTGGCGCAGTGGTTGAGAGTCCGCCTGCCGATGCAGGGGACGCGGGTTCGTGCCCCGGTCCGGGAAGATCCCACGTGCCGCGGAGCGGCTGGGCCCGTGAGCCGTGGCCGCTGAGCCTGCGCGTCCGGAGCCTGCGCTCCGCAACGGGAGAGGCCACAACAGTGAGAGGCCCGCGTACTGCAAAAAAAAAAAAAAAAAAAAAAAAAAAAAAGAATAAGGGCGTCTGTGAGTCTGTTTCTGTTTTGTAAATAAGTTCATTTGTATCATTTTAAAAAACGTATTTACAAAACCGAAAGAGATTTACAGATCTCGAAAACAAACGTATGGTTACTGAAGGGGAAACGTGGGGTATGGAGAGGGATAAATCGGGAGCTTGGAATGAACATCTATACACACACTATATAAGACAGATAACCAGCAAGGACCTACTGTGTAGCACAGGGAACTCTACTCAGTATTCTGTGATCACCTACATGGGAAAAGAATCCGAAAAAGGATGGATACATGTATATGAATAACTGAATCACTTTGCTGTACACCTGAAACTAACCCAACATTGTAAGTCAACTCATTAAAAAAAAAAAAAAAAAAAGAATCAGGGGGCACTCACTGTGTGATGGATGTAGGTCTAGGTCTTTTATCACCAAGATTACATGGAGCTCTTCATGGGATAAAAGGATGGAGGATTCTAATTATTGAGTGATAGCAACGGAGGAGACAGCATATAAAATCCTGATGTAAAAATATAATCTGCTTTTTGTAATACTGGAAGCATAATTCATTTGTTGATTCATTCATTTTTCAAATATTTACCGAGAAGCTAGTATTTGTCGGATCCTCTTCTAAGGACTATGAATAAAACAGAGAAGTGGCTCACATGTCATCTCTGCTCACTTGCATATAACCCACTGGGGCACGCAGGGAATTACAGAAGAGCATGAAGCCCTGTGATAGGGAAGTCTGAGATCTACAGAAGGACATCGATGGTGCGTATAAACGCAGGATAATGCAGTCAAAGGAGGCACTCCAGAGAAGTGACATTTATGACACAGCCTGAGCAGTCACAGCAGAGTGTAGCCAGCAAAGCGGGGGAGGGGAGGTGATACCCAGAGATGGGATGAGGGAGAAAGCTTCAAGCCTGAACACGAGCACGAAACTCACTGCCTGTGCTTCAATTTCACGAAAAACTCACATGTGACAATACACGTTTATTGAGAATATAAATCCTGAGGGATTTCCAGAACGTTAAGAAAAATGTAGTCCTGATAAAGGAATGAGGTCTCTTGTGAGGTCTACGATATTCTGATGTTTGAAAAAGAAATTCTGATGTATCAGGTTGAATCATATGAAATCGCTGCTTGGGTGAATTGAAACTGCTCAGAACCTGGAAGTTTCAAATGGTTCAGGGCCATAGACACCTTGGTTGCTGAACTGGGGCGCTCAGCCTGGCCTGAGTTGGGTGATGCCAAGGAATCGAGGGGGCCCTTCCCCCGGGGCTGTCCGTCAACTCAGGATGAGTGTTTGTCAAGCTGGCTTCTTGTCCAGAAGCAGGATGGACCACAGCTGAGTGTCCTGCACTCTTAGAACTGGATGGGGGCCTCCATACTCTGGTTGGTGCCCTCCTACTTCAGACCAGTGCAGGAGAGGCAGAGAGGCTCAGTGACTTGCCTCTTCTCTCTCGAGATCTGTGCTGCAAAGCCACAGTCAAGACCCCTTTCTCTGAGTCCTTTGCTTTCTCCTCTGTTCACAGACAACAGCCGAGAGGGGTCCAGGCTCACGTAGGCATCGTGCATCAGAAAGCGTGCTCACGTGAGCCTCTGAAACAGTTCGGCCCGATGAATGTCAGGGCTTCAGTTGCTTTTACTGCAAAAGAACCAGTGATAATTACAGGGCGACTAATGAGAAGGGCTTCAGATAACTTGTGGAGCTTTGCCTAGGAAGTCAGTGACCCCAGAGCCAATAATTTCCATTTCTAAAGCCTGTTAAGTTGGTTCTTGAGTTATGTAATTTCTGTGTCTGTGTTTTTCTTCCAGAATGTAAGGCACAATGTAAAAATAACATTTTGCAGTGTTCCCCCTGAGGGAGGGATATGCTTAGTAAGGGGAAAAAAAAAAAGCGAATGCTTTCTGTGCATTGGGGTCAATATAGCTTTCACGAAGGATGAGTGATGGTCTTCCCTTGGCTCTTGGGTTCTAGGGACACACGGACCCGACATGACGTGGTCAGCCCATCTCACCTGTTTCTGGAGGTTTCCTCCTAGCATTATCCTTCCGAGGTCTTTCTCTCCGTCTCTCAGCTTAACCCCCAGGAAAATGTGTGACGCCCAAGTGATAAGTGATTGCCCACCTTAACGTCCTCTATCATTTCCCAGTGGTCAGCGTGTCCTTACGTGCAGCGTGTGTATCTGGTGGAACATAAAATAGTATTGGGTAGAATACGGACACAGCCTCAAACCACATGCTGAGAGAGAGTCATTCTCGTTTCCCATCCTGGTCCATCTGGTTGGGTTAACGGGAATGCCCTTCTCTGTTGGATGCCCGCACGTTCTTAAGACCTTTCTCATGAGGATCTCTCCCTTTAGCGAAAAGAGAACAAGTCTCAGGCATAACCCATCGCCCCCTAAAGGCACCAGGACCGCTAGCTGAAAATTAAAGGCATGATTTGAAATTTCTTTATTTGCACACTTAGCTTCTATGCATGGCCAATGATGCCTGTTGTCTACTCCAGTGGCATCAATTTTTTTAAAGAAATATATTTCCTATAAGATGAGTTGGTTTAAGTAAGACCTGTTGAATAAGGAATTGCGGAATTAGCGCCAAGACAAAGCAATCCTTGTAAAGGGGGGGGGGAGGTGCGAAGAGGTGTGAAATACTGGTACCCTTGCCCTGGAGTTTCTAACCCCTGGACCCCGATTCCTCCCGACAGTGGTGGCCAGTCGAGGCATCCTGGAAAGCATCCAGAGGTTCTCCTTGCTGCCCACCTACCTCCCAGTGACCTACCACATCCACCATGCGGACGTGTCCTTCTTCCTGAAGGAAGCCAACCAGGACATCATGAGAAACTCCAGTCTGCAGTCGCGCGTGGAGTCCTTTCTGATTTACAAATCCAAGAGGTTCCCCGTCCTGAATGCCAGCTACGGGCCTTTCGCCATCGAGCAGGTGATACCCCAGGACTTGATGCTGCCCTCCAGCCCGTTTGGATTCACCGGCACGTTTTCCCTGAACTGGAAGCTGAAAGCGCACGTCCTGCGGGACAAGGTCTCCCTGAGCCGGCCCCGCGTGCACGTGCTCTTCCACGTGGTGGGCAGGGACTGGGGCGACGCCGGCCCCGCGCAGCGGCTGCCCTGCCTGCGCGTGTTCGCCTTCCGGGAGACCCGGGAGGTGAGGGGCGGCTGCCGGCTGCAGGGGGCGCTGGGGCTGTGCGTGGCGCAGCTGGAGCTCCCGGCCGGCTGGTTCGGGCCCCCCACGGTGGCGGCGGCCGCGGGGAGGAGGAAGGCGCCCGAGCCCCCCGAGGGCAGCCGCGTGGAGCTCTACTACGCCCTGCAGCCCGGCGACGAGCGCGGAGACTGTGCCGGGGGGAGAGCCGGGGGGGTGCGGACGGGCCGCAGCGACATCGACGAGTCGGGGCCTCCCTTGCAGAGGATCGGGAGCGTCTTTCTTTACCAGACGCCGAGCCGGCCGCCCCTGAGAGAGCTGCGTTTGGACGACCACGTGGCCGTGCAGTACGTGCCCAAGACGGCCAGGCAGGGAGACGTGCTGACGTTTCCCGTCTCCATCTCCAGAAACTGCAGCGAGGACCGCTTCACACTGAGGTGAGTTCCTTGGGGGTATCTGCCCGTAGCATCTCCAAGGGCAGGGGGTGCTTCCGGGAGCCCCGTCTGCTCGATGCGGGGAGCTGTGTTAGCGCCGTCCGGGGTGCACGCGTCCTTCCCGTTTTTACGCCGTCAGGGCGGGAGAGCGGCTGGAGCTCCCCGGGTTGGCAGCCGGGCGGTGGAGACCGCCTTCTTTCCCAGGTTTTCCGGGTGGCGCCACCCCGGGAAAGCCGCGAGCAGGCTGGCGTGCCTTTTTTGCCCTGGCTCAGGCGGCTCTCAGCAGGGTTTAGGATGAATGGCTCACAGCTGAAATGAGCCTGCAAATGGGGTGGCGACGGTTGTCAGGAAGGATACGAGCTGCAGCTGTGCCGACTCACAATCTCTCCCGAGCGTGTGAGTTCTAAGTGCGCTCTGTGGTACCAGCCTCAAAGGTATCATTTTGTTCCTCTCTGGAAATAGAGCTTTTCGTGCTCCAAATATAAAAGAGCAAGAAGTGTGAAGGCTAGCCAGTGGAATTCGTCGAGTGTCTTATATAAGCGTAGACCAGAGACGAGGCATTTAAAACGAGTTCTGTGAGCTTTAGGAAAAAGAATGAGTGCCTTTTCTCTTTGGAATGTAGTATGGGAGGGAAGCTACTTGCCTCGGCTTGCCTGGATTTTCATAACAGCTTTTTGGTTCATTTGTTTTAAACACAGTCGAGTCTGATTATAACAGCTATTTGGTGTAAGTGTTGTTAGGTCACTAACTATGTCCTGACATTGCTGCATACTCCAGAAACTTGATCTGAAGTGTCATCTAATCAGATTTGTTTATGACCTCCGAACAGAGGCGTTTTAGTGGACATAGCACACATTGATATGATTTTTTTAAAATATCCCCAAAGCAGCATTTGTTTACCCACTGAATTCCAAAACATTTAATTTAGAAGTCTGGCATTATCATAATTACCCATCTTGATTGACATGGGCTGACACACACGGCGCTGTCAGGATACACAAGGACAATAGCCAAATAGTTACAAAAAAATAAATCCATGATTCTTAAACAGTCGCAACCAAAAAAGAAAAGTTCATCCAGTAATGATCAGCCCTCTTGCCCCTCTCCCATTCTTTCTTTCTTTCTTTTTTTTTTAAACTTCTTTGTTTCTGTGTTTCTTCAGGGATGGGTGAGTTTAAGAAAGGAGTCATTCTTTTGCTTATACTTTGCACAGTTCAGTTTTGTCGATTGTGACCTAGTGCTGGGAATTCCCTTTTAATCTCAACTGAAGAAACAGAAACCTGTAGACAGCATTAACCTCCTGACTGAACTTGGCTGATTGTTGGAAGGTAAAACCTTTGGCTGGGCTTGGAGGTGCATCTGGGGATGAAGCACAGGGATTTAGGGCGCATAAACACATCTGTGGGTCTGAGCCCTCATGATCTCTCCGTTCTGCTCTTCAGAAGTCAGACCTAGATTGAGCTGGTCATGGGCCCTCTGGCTGCTGTGCCAGCTCTGTGCTTGTTTTCCCAGGCTCAACGCTCTCATATAATATTCTTCGTGGAGACGGCTGTTTATATGGGGAAATATTTTGCTGATGGAAACTCAGGGTTTTTCATATTCCGACATTTTTTCTCTTTGCCAACTACTGATCGTTGATTTCCTCGACCCAGGTTTACGAACCAGAATCCCTTAAAGTTTTACCTCTCCAGGAGATGATATCCACATCGGTGTTTTTGGGAATCAGTTGTATATGTAGAAATAAATTTCAAAATAGCTGTGCGTCCGACCACAATGCACTGCCCGCCGAGGTGTCCCCCGGAGCGCCGAGGGCTGCCTTGTCAGCGGCAGGCTGCGACACAGAGACACTTGCTCCTGGGCTACATAACCTAAGGGATCCAAGTCTTTGCAGATTCAGAAAGAAGCACCTTGGAAGCATCTAGATTGGGTGGCTCCACTTACACGTGAAAAGATTGGAAAATTTTGGAGGTAGAGCCAAAGTGTGTGTGTTCAGACTCCATCAGTTAGAAACGTGTTTTAAACAATCAGTTTTCCAGTTAAGACAGCCGTAAATCAGTAAATGTCTCATGAACGTGTGTTTAAGTTGGTAAAGTGGCACCCTTTCCATCTTGTTAAAGGCTGGCATTAGCAAAGTGCTTGTTGCATACTTAATATGCTCTAATTGGGAATGAGTCTTATCTGTTTATGAAAACAGCTGACAGGAAACCTGGATCTGGTAATGTCATTAGCCTTTTGTCAGAATTGTCGTAATTAGGAAATAATGAAACTGTGTATCTTCTTTAATGAAGCCAATTTTACACTCTAGTTTAGCATAGCTTCCAAATATTGAGAATCAGCATGGGTCTGCTCTATCTGGCCATCTGCTGTAAATAACCCTGAAGGATCCAGCCAAGTATCTGTGGGTGCTTTCCTCCGCAATGGTGACTTGTTTCTAGACTCAGCGGTGACAGTTCTAACGAGGTCCGGAGCTGGGCTAGTGTTTTATAGATCAGCTTTCAGCAGGACTTCCCTCACCACTTACGGATGGCCAGGGTGGAGGGGGGGACCAAATTACCTGCCTCCAGCAGGGCTCCCGCTGCAGACAGTGTCTGACCGCCTACTGCCACCTTGCTGTCACTTCTGTGCCTGTGACCTCTGGGTGACTCTGTGGCTACACACAGGGGCTCGGCTTCCATTCTGGGAAACAAGTTTTGTCGTGCACATTATCCGTGAGGGCAGTTCACAGAAATAGCTGGGTTAACGCACGCGTGTGCGTTAACCATTGCACAGAGGAAAACCGGGATGGGGCTGTTTGTCATCTTAGAAGTTCTGTTCTCTCCTGGAGCTCGAGTCTTCCAAAGCAGACCTCCACGAAGGAAGAAAAGCAAAACGCTTTTGTTCGTTAGACATCTAAGGATCCCTTTTAATTTCAGAGAACGTTTTCCTTCCAGTGGACAACAGAAGCGTCCCCTGTCGCCTTCCTTGTACGTTCTCACCAGCCCACCTCCTTTCCTTCCCCGACAGAGAGCTAATGTCGGAAGCATCCTAGGTCTCTCATAACCTGACTTTGTGTCCGGAGAACCAAAGGCCTCGAAAGCTCTTTCTCGCTCCTCCTTCCCACCTATTTTTTGGTTGTTCCTCTTCCCACAGGAAGTCAACTTCAGAGGAGTCTGGTTGTCAGATCTGAATGTGAGCCTGGAGCCAAATATTTGCCTAGCATTAGCTTGATTACCTGATACTCCAAGAAATGCAGGTGGAAAGGTCCAGAACAGGGACATGGCACTCAGATGCCTGGGTGCTTTTCTCAAAGTCAGAGATATGCTTCGATTGGTTAAATGAGTGAGTGAATGGACATATTGTTAATTATTAACCAATACATATACTGTGCTGAAGTCTTTACAGTTTTACGTGCTAAATACTCAAGAGTTTGTTAAGAATCTCATGCCCAGACTGTGGTCAGATCTAAGGCCACCTCCGAATAAGGCATTATTACCAAGTAGATATTCTTGCAAAGATAAGAGTTGTAAACAAAAGAGAAAGAGAATAAAGTAAGAATATTTGACGAGGGAACGAAGTGGGCCTGGGGTTGATAAGCCTCAAAACAATATTCTTTGGTGGTTTGGGAATCTCAGTTGTTAGGAATAATATGTGGTGGTTTGAGGTGGTTTGGCCCTGAACTTGATTCACTTGAATGATGTGTAGCTTTTGAACCTGCCTTGGGCCAGGAAAAGATCTCTCCTTATTCTGTTTCAGAATGATATTCACACCAGGATTATTATTGGTGTGGCCAGTCATATTCTTAGCTGCAAGCCATAAATCCCAGCCTGCTAATCTAAGAAAATAAATACATGAAAGGTTAGTGGGATGTATATTTTGGGTCTCAAGCATTAATAAGGCACGGGGGCACTGGCCTCGGCAATGCACAGGGTGGGAGGGGGAGGGTGCCCCTGCTGTAGATGCAACAGCCTTCTTGCCCTGCACCCCTCCCCGGCCCCGCACAACGAATTCCACCAAAAGTTCCTTCTGTTCTAGGAGGGGGAGCTGGTGTGGCTTCCAGAATGAGAGGGGGGCTCCTGGAGTCATCTTTCACTAGGAGCATAGACTTTTTGAAGAATGTCCCTCTGTTGGGATTATCTGATGTTTTCCTCCCGGTGAGACCGAAGTAATGGGTTTGGGGGTAAAGCAGCACAGAGATAAAGTGTTGCTTTTGTATTCGTCTGCAAACCACAAGAGTTTCAGATCATCCCCTTTATTCTCTTTCACCTTTGCCACTGGAGAAGCATTTATTGAGGATGTCAGGAAACACACAGATGAGTAAAAAGGAGAGAGATGAGTCCTATCTGAGGGACAGGAGCATAAGAGAGCAAGACCTGGCCCTGGGGGAGTGGAGAATATGTAGTGGGTGTTTTTGGTTGTTTTTTTTTTTTTTTTAATTTGATTTTTGTTTTGTATTGATGGGAGTGTAGTTGCCTTGCGGTGTTGTGTTGGTTTCGGGTGTGCAGTGGGTTGGCTCAGTTCTGCATATGCATGTGTCTGTTCTTTCTTGGATTCTTTTCCCATATGGGTTGTTGCAGAATATTGAGTGCAGTTCCCTGTGCTGTACAGTAGGTCCTTGTTGATTATGTATTGGTTTTATGGGCCAAAAAAAAATAGGGATTTCAGGCAAAGGGGACAGCACAGGTAAAGGCACAAAGACATCAGATGTATCTCTGTGCTCTTTTTTATTCCCCCATCATCTTGGAATAAAAGCCAGTTGGGATTTTCAAGAACAAACAAACAAACAGAAAGTGCCATTTTCATTGCATTGTATCAAGAACACGTACTCCCAACTTGACTTAATCACTGTTGATGTGAAATTTGGTCGCTGGCTGGGGTGGTGTTTCTCGGGTCTTTCGTCCGTAAAGTTGCTTTTTCCTGCACCCCCTATACTGTATTTTCCAGAAGGAAGTGATGATCCACTGCTCACAATTACGGAATTACACTCTGCCTCCTTGTGGGGGGGTCTCTTCACATACATTTTTGTGGAATCCTGCAGGTGAAATGTGTTTATTCTCCCTCATGTGTTTATTTATTCAATCGTTCATTTATTTCAGTAAGGGCATCTGGCTATTTACGTTATTACAGTTTGGGTTGTAATCCAGAAGAGTAGGCGTTTCTCAGCCTTTGGCTGTTGACATTTGGATCAGGTGATATTTTGTTGTGAGGGGCCGTCCGCTCTGTACATGGTAGGACGGCTATCCCTGACCTCAAGCCACTGTATACACAAGCCCGAATTTTGATACCCCAAGATGGGTCCAGCTCTTTCCTAATGTCCCCTCGGGGATAAAATCGCCCCTGCAAGAGAAAACCTATGATTGTGGTTGTGGGGAAAAAACTCAGCTCTTCCGCAAAGGGAGGGTCCCAGTTTAGAATGAAGGTAACACTGGGTAGAGTCCAGCGTCTCTGGAAAATCCCTTAAGGTTTACCTGCCACGCGTTTGTACTTCTGCTTCAATGCGTGCTGCAGGAGGGCAGAACCTGCGGTCTGCTCCCTGCCCTTTCCTCCTTTCTCATGCACTACCCGGCCCGCCCTGGACACCCGTCAACTACTGGGGGGTCGAATGGCTGTCACTGGTTCCACGAGTTCACTCCATGTACCTCCTGTCAGGGGAGGGGCCAGAGAGCAGGTTCTTCTGTTAGACTTGAGGTGAGAGGGTTGGTCTGTTTCAAGGCTGTGTAATGTATACGAGATAACAAGGGTCAGGTGCAGCTGTGTTAGGGTACTTGTGCTGCAAGAAGGACCAGGAGCTGAGATGAGCTGAGGCCACTGCTTCCAGTGGTGACTGTTCCTAAGATCCTCTGGCCCCAGCACCGGTCTGGGGGGAACGCTTGGTGTTAGTATTCTGTGTAGTAACAAAAATACCCATGAAACTAAATGCCTGTACGTGAGTTTCTTTAAGTAATTTATCAGTCTGTTATTACAGTTCATATACCTTAAGGTAATGGAAATCTAAAGCGATACTGTGAACAGATTAAAAAAAATAGTTCTTCAATCTTTTCCATTATCTCTTTTATTATTGTTGTTTCTAATTGATGTATAGTTGATTTACAATATTGTGTCTGGTGTTAGTCTTTTTTTTTTTTTTTTTTTTTTTTGCCACTCTGCGGCACGTGGGATCTTCCCGGACCGGGGCACGAACCCGCGTCCCCTGCATCGGCAGGTGGATTCTCAACCACTGCGCCGCCAGGGAAGCCCTGGTGTTAGTCTTTTTAAAAAGGTGTCCAAGAGATTCGGGCGTGCAGCTCGAGTTGGGAACCGTTGGGTTCCTTCTTGCTATGCTGGGCTATGCTTATTGAGTAGAATGGTCAAGTTAGAAATTTAACTATTTAAACCTCCTTCTCTCTCTGTCTGTCTGTCTCTCTCTCTCAGTCCCCTGGGCCCCCCGCCCTGTATAATTCAGTCACACAGTTTAACGCATGTATGTGCAAACTCCACTGTGTAACAGTACACACAGCCTTTCTGTACACAACTTCACGGGCTTCACACATTTCAAGATGTTAATCCATAGTGGCCTCCAACTCAAGAGTCCCTCCGTCACCTGAGAGCTATGGTTCCCTTCTAGCGATCCTTTTTTTGACCAAGGTTGACAGCTCCGATCCTCTTGGGGGAAGAGAAGAAAGGAGGAAGGTGCCAACAGTGGCACCAGCCATGCTCCCAATTGGTACTGGGAGAGTTGCCTGAGGTTTCGCTGAAGCTCTTTCCCATGTTTTAGTGGGAGGCTGTCTCATGAGCAAGAGAAGTTGACTTTGGCCAACTTGGCAGGGCTGGGAGTTCTAGAAGATGATGGACGGATTTCCTTCTTTTTAATGGCTGGGTAATATTCCATCGTGCATATACATCACATTTCCTTTATCCATTCATCCACTGTGGACGCTCAGGTTGTTTGCATGTCTTGACCATCGCGAATAATGCTGCAGTGAACAGCGGGGAGCAGATAGCCTCTTTGCGATAGTGATTTCTATTTTTTCTGCAGCAGCATATGGATGAACCTCAGGGGCATTACGTTCAGCGAGATAAGTCAGAGAAAGACAGGTTCTGTCTACCGTCACTTACGGAGCCTAACAGAAGCTCGCAGATACAGAGAGTAGATGGATGGCTGCCAGAGGCTTGGCGGGGGGGAAGGGAAGACGTTGATCCAAGGGTACCAACTTGCAGTTTTAAGGTGAAGAGGTTCTGGGGACCGAAGCTCTCTGTGATCTTCTCTGGCTGTGCCAGCTTCTGGTCATGGCTGTTTGTACTCTGTAACCTTGAGCTGACCTTCATCTCTGTGGGAGGACCTTATCACATCCCCTGCATGGTAGACCCACCTGACAGTCTCCTCTTCAACCGGACTGAAAGCCACTGGAGGGAAAGGGCTGGGTTCACTAGGGTATCACGGCTGTACCCGGCTGATTGCGCTGACGGCTGGTGGGAACTCGGCTCTGCGAATCTGGGTGAGCAAAAGTGTAGCTACATGTTGGGTGAGAACAACTCAGCCATTTCAGAGTGTCACGGCCTCTCCCTGCCCGCAAGCACGTTTCTGTGTTCTGGGGTGGTAAGGAGTGGGGAGATGGTAGCGGATTGTACAACGCCAGGTGGGGAGGAGTCGCGGACGGGTTGTGGTCTTTAGCGTCATATGTTCATTCGTTTGGTATCCATGGAGATTCCATTTCCAAGGTGGTCTTTGGTTGGCCGGCCACAGAGGCTGTTGAGGGAATGTCTTCATATCCTTCTCCCAGCACCTTCAGATGGGATTTCTCTGTACCTCTTCTGGGTTACTCGTTGGGAACACAGGGTCCCAGGAAGTTTGGGGAGATAGCTGAATATAATAATAATGGTAATAATAATAGCCAGCAGTTATGAAGTATCTCTCTGTGTCTGACACTGTTCTCAGCGCTTTAAATATTTTTCACACATTTAATCCTCAGAACAACCCCACGAAGTAGGTGCTTTTATCACCTATGTTTTCCGGAACTGGACACAGAAACACAAGAGGTGAATAACTTGACAGATGCCCTAGAGCTCATAACACATTTACTTTGAGGTCCGGAGAACTCACCCTCGCTGGCCTATATCCCAGAACCCATGTCATGGAAAGTCCCTCTTCATCAATGAGAGGCAGGAAGGTAGACACCGATACTCCTAAATCTCATTCTTTTTAAAAGCACTTAAGAGAGTGGATTACCTGCAACATTTCCCTTATTGAGGAGACGTTTCTCGAGTGTGAAGCTTGGTGCCAGGGATGTAACAGCAGATAAGAGACACAGACCCAGCCCTGTCCTGAGTAGTCGGTGCTGTGAGAGAGACCACGGGGGATCTCTTGGGCAGGATAAGACGCACACTTAAGACAGACAGTGCTTTGGAGCATAGACGGTTGAAGGTGTGTCCACCATCACGAGCATCTGTCAGGCTTACCAGTCACTGCAGAGTAAAGAGCTCCGAAGGATGCTAGGTGGGTAATTGTGGGCCCTTCCGGGCACTTCAGACACTGATAATTATCACAAGGAATGTTAGTTTCAGATCCAGGGGGCAGACCTCTTGGAGACCACATGGGTTTATGAGGAGGAGCACAGGGCATGGAGCCAGGACCACGGGCACCTACCTTGGCATCCTCACTGCCTGTGCACCCTCTGGAAGGTCATCGAAGGTCACTGAGCCCCAGTCTCTGGGCTCTTACCTTTCCAGCTGTTGGTGGTGTAAACGAAAGACGACAGGTGAGCCGTGAGCAGATCACGTGGCTCCGGATCAGGCATTTAGGAAATAACCAGTCAACCGAGGGGCGCCTCAGGTATCAGCTGAAATGCAAACAGATGACTTCAGGTCACTTCGCACCGAGCAGTGTCGATTCATTCTGAAAGAGGGCCACGTTAACACGAGGAGCAGGTCACCTTCGACTTAAATGATGAAGAAGAAACGAAGGAGCATGTTCGAAGCTGCTGAAGAGGCATTTTCTTGGATCACTTAGGAAAGCGACTGACTCAGCACCTGCTGGTAGGAGACAGGAGAGCGAACCCAGACGTCAGAGTTCTTCTGTCTCCCAATTTTGAAGGTATGCGAGTAAATTGATTTTTAAAAATCCAGCAAAAATAATTCCGGCATCAACACACGAACAAAGGCGTGGGGAAGGCGTCAGCTCAAGAGTAAGACGGAAATCAGCTGAGTGATGTCGGTGCGAAAATCAACACAGTGCATCTCGCCACAGTGCAGTCTCCCCTCCTTCAGAGCCTCTTTGAAGAGAGATGACACCTGAGCATGTGGCTGATGTACTTGGATGCTCTTTGCCACCCCTTGCCCCTTGAATCTGGCCTCAGTGTATTGCTTTCCAAGTAGAATACAGCAGAAGTGAGCATCTGGAACTTCTGAGGCTAGACACTCTAAGAAGCTGTGACTTTCCACCTAGGTCTCCAGGAACACTTGCTTTTAGAGCCCGGAGCTGCCTGTAAGAAGTCCAGCTCGTCTTCTCATGGGAGATCCCATGAGAAGCTCTGAAGCTCCATGGAGAGAGGGGGGACCTGGTGATCCCCGTCTTCTAGCCATTCCTGTCCAGGCCCCAGACACGTGCGTGAAGCTGTCTTGGCTGCTGTATGTCAGCTAGCCGACAACTTAGTACCACCAAGGGACCCCGCACCAATTCCAGATGGGGCAGACACATCTCACAGCTGAGCCCTGCTCAGATCCCTGGTGCATAAAAAGTGATGTAGGGCTTCCCTGGTGGTGCAGTGGTTGAGAGTCCACCTGCCGATGCAGGGGACGCGGGTTCGTGCCCCGGTCCGGGAAGATCCCACGTGCCGCGGAGCGGCTGGGCCCGTGAGCCGTGGCCGCTGCGCCTGCGCGTCCGGAGCCTGTGCTCCGCAACGGGAGAGGCCACAGCGGTGAGAGGCCCGCGTACCGCAAAAAAAAAAAAAAAAAACAAAAAGTGATGTATAACAAAATGGTGGTGTTCTAAAGCACTAAGTTTTAGGGTAGTTTGTCAGCTGCAGTAGTAAGTAATTAGCGGTCATAGTACGTTTCGCCGGTGAGCTCTGCTTGCGACAGGACCGAGGTGACGCACTGCGCTACTTGCTCTGCAGTTTACTGCTCACCCTTCTCCTGCTGTGAGTCTCAGTAGGTCCCCACCTCTGTGACCCGCGTTTCCCAGATGCCCTGCACTACCCAGGCCTGGCTTCTGAGGGGCTCGGCCGATGGGACCCAGTGGCAGGAATCTTGTGGCAGAAGCTGGGAGAAGTCGGGATAGTTTTCTCTCTTGCTCCCCGGGCCCTGCTCAGGCCAGAAAGCTCGTGCATCTGTGGTTCCAGCTCCCTCCAGGCAGCCTGTGCTATGGCTCCAGATCCTACAGGGAGACTTTGCCCTTGGCCTCTTATGATCCCCCCTCCTTGCTTTGCCTTTCTGACCCGAGGAGAAAAGACTTCCTGCAGTTATTTACATCAGGGCTGCATCACCGGCATCTAGTTTTTCTCTCGGCAGTTTCAGCCCCTCTGTAACTAGTCCTCTGTATCAAAGTCCTCTGGTCAGTTACCTGCTATGGTGTCTGTTCCCAGTCTTGACCCTGTGGGTGTAGCTGTTTGAAAAGATAATTTTTATGAAAAAGCAGAATATCTTTTCCGATCAACTCCGTATTGTGCCCGACGCAGAGACAATCAGGAAGCTCTGTCAGTTGTTTCAACCCCAGCTGGAAGCAAAGACAGAAGGGTCGTAAGCAATGCGGAAATGAATTTACCCAAACAGAAAACATCATAGATACGACAGTAACTTTGGGAAGAGCCAAAGGCAACAGAACGAGAACAGAGGGGCAAGATGATATTTTTTCCTCTTCAGGCTGTGAACTCCTTGTGCAAAGGTGAAAAATCAGTGTTTGTATTTCTCTTTCTGTTCTCATTTTGGGCAGTGGAAGGGTTGTTGATGATAAAAGAGATCATCCAGGGATGCTTGTCTTTATCAAAAGCAAGGATCCCAGACCCAGAGATGAATGGGAGGTGTAATCTGAAGCCCAAGGTTATTCCAAGCAGACGGAAGAAGTACAATACTGACCCTCCCTCCCTTTCCGTTTTCCCATCTCCACACACACACACGCACACACACAAAGCGCTGAGTGGGCTCAGGCGCAGAGCATCTGAGAAACTGCATAAAGGGGGAACAGGTCCTCATGCCACCCATCGAAGCCCTGCCTGAACTCTCCTCCTCTCTCCGTGAGCCCAGGCTGTTGAAAACTCAGGTGCTGGTGCATAGTTCGTAAGATAACGCATGTTGAGTAAAACTCATCCTTGTTCTATCCGCACACATAGAAGGCCTGGGTGTGGATCAGTTGTGCAAGTTGGTCGTGAATCAAATTGCAAGAGAAATGGCAGTCCATCTACGTAAATATATTGCAGAAGGGAAGGGAGGGAGGAAGGAAGGAAGGAAATACAATGATGTAAGAGAGGGGAAGAATTTATTTGGGAAGAAACATAAACCCAAAGTAATTCTTTTCTGTGAGTTTTAAATGGGTAGAAAATTTTTTTAAAAGAACATGAACTTAATAAATGAAGAGTTGAAATATAAAAAGGAAGGAATGACAAAGACAGTAAGGTAGACCAAAGAGCTAATACATGAATTGAAGATACAAACTGTGCAAAATAGAAATTAAAAACAAGGAACAGAATAGACATAGTTTAAAGAGGAATTATTGCCATATATAGGAAAGATGGAGATAATCTTGGTGAGTGCTGGGGAAATGCAAAGATTAAAAATATTGGGGGGCTTCCCTGGTGGTTCAGTGGTTAAGAACCCATGTACCAACTCAGGGGACACGGGTTCAAGCCCTGGTCCGGGAAGATCCCACATGCCGCGGAGCAGCTAAGCCCGTGCCCCACAACTACTGAAGCCTGCGTGCCTAGAGCCTGTGCTCTGCAGCAAGAGAAGCCACTGCAATGAGAAGCCCACGCACTGCAACGAAGAGTAACCCCTGCTTGCTGCAACTAGAGAAAGCCCACGTGCAGCAACGAAGACCCAATGCAGCCAATAATAAATAAATAAATACATTTATATAAAAAAAAGAATTTGGAGGAAGAGAGGAAGAAAGTTAATCCAATATAAGGATGATTACTGTGTCCTAGAGCTAAGAATTCCACAAAATGAACCAAAAAAATTTATTCACAAATACATTTTTTCCTAAAATTAAGGAATAGTTAAATCTGTAGATCTGAAGGTATTCTGTGTTACAGAAAAAAATGAGTAACGAAAATCAATGCCAAAACATATCCTAATTATGAAATTTCAGTCATATTGCTAATGAGCTAATCATTCAGGCAGAACAATTATTCACAAAAAACTGAAGAAATAGGATATGCCATGTTCAGAGATAGAAAGGTGTACAGTTCTCCCCATATTAATCTGTAGAGTCAATGCAATTCCAATCCAATGCAAATCAACTTCTTGACAAGTTGATTTTAAAATTTATGTGAAGATCAAACGGTGAGGAATAGGAGGGACACTAAAGAGAAGAAAAGTATAGATGGGTTATTTGAAAGTCATAGATATTCAAACAGTGTGATAGCGGAACACAGTAGGTATATAGAATAATGAATAGAAAAAGGAGATTTTGTGTAAGGGAACTACAATTGCAGATCAGTGAGAAGGGCTGCATTTTTCAGAAACGGCGCTGAGACATTGATTATCCAAATGAGAAAAAAAAGGAATCAGATTTCTTAGACATCAATTTCAGATCAATTTGGTATTCAAAGGAAAAAAAGAAATCAATTCAGAAGAAAATACTAAAGGATATCTTAACAAGCTCTGGGAGGAAAGGGTTTCTTTAAACAAGACACCAAAACACTGACCACAAAGGAAAAATTAATACAGTTGACTATATTTTAAAAGAAGTACTTCTTTATATCAAAAACCATAATTTGGGGCTCCAGTGGTGGCGCAGTGGTTGAGAATCTGCCTGCCAACGTAGGGGACATGGGTTCGAGCCCTGGTCTGGGAAGATCCCACATGCCGCGGAGCAGCTGGGCCCATGAGCCACAACTACTGAGCCTGCTTGTCTGGAGCCTGTGCTCTGCAAGGAGAGAGGCCGTGATAGTGAGAGGCCCGCACACCGCGATGAAGAGTGGTCCCCGCTCGCCGCAACTAGAGAAAGCCCTCGCACAGAAACGAAGACCCAACACAGCCCAAAATTAAATATATATATATATAAACATAATTGGGGGGAAGGTATTTATAACACATCAATACCAACAAAGAATTAGGATGCAGAATATATAAAGAATGCCTATAATTCATTAAGAAAAATAACCAAAAAGAAAAATGGGTTAAAAAATATGAGCAGATATTTCACAGAAGAGAAAACACAAAGTAGCCAATAAATAGAAAAGATACTCCATCTCGTTAGAAATCAGAGAAGAACAAATTAAAACTATTATACATTTCAATTTCATATCCACCAGATTGCCAGAAGTCAGGCAGCCTGCTAATACCACAAGGTGTAGAGAATGTGGAACAAAGGAAACCTTCACTTATTCCTGGTGGGCAAAATTGGTGCCACCTTTTTAGGAAATACACCCAGCAATGTCGAAGATTTGTATACACTATGACCCGAAATTTCCACTTGTAAAGTATAGAATCTAGGGGAAACTCTTGTATTTGTTTGCCAGAAGGCATACATAAATATTCATAGCAGTGCTGTTTTAATAGCAAAAAACTGGAAATGTCCCAAATGACCATTGAGAGGATAATGGATAAATAAATGTTGACATATTCCTACAATGGAATCCTATACATTCATGAAAATGATTCAGTTACATCCCTATGGGTAACCTCTGATATAAAATATCTAATTGAAAGATTCAGAAAAATACATTTATGCAAAGATTAAAAATTAGGCATACATAAACAAAGTATTCATGGATGATGGATATATACATTCATTTAGGTAAAACTATAAAAAATGACAAGGAGATGAACACAAAATTTAGAATAATAGGTCTCAGTGGGGAGAATGAGGATATTAATGGGGAGAAACATGCAGGGGGCTTCAAAGATACTGGGATAGGGCTTCCCTGGTGGCGCAGCGGTTGAGAGTCCGCCTGCCGACGCAGGGGACGCGGGTTCGTGCCCCGGTCCGGGAAGATCCCACGTGCCGCGGAGCGGCTGGGCCCGTGAGCCATGGCCGCTGAGCCTGCGCGTCCGGAGCCTGTGCTCCGCAACGGGAGAGGCCACAGCAGTGAGAGTCCCGCGTACCAAAAAAAAAAAAGAAAGATACTGGGTATATTCTAGTTCATAACCTGGGCGCTAGTACAAGAGTGTTTACTATTGTCTTTTAAACTGTTCATTTGTGATATATATTCTTTTCTTTATACTGCATATATCTAATTTCAATTAATGCTGTATATATACTTGTGTACGTGTGTATGTATGTGAGTGATACATGCGAGATTTCAAAATGCTTTGTAAGGAAAAAGTGAGTCATTTGTCATTTACCAGGGGAAGAAATTCAGGCTGTTTGTAGACGTTTCCGCAGTAACATTCCACGCTGTTCAAAGCAGAAGATAATCGAGCGATTCTGGAGATCACTGAAGTGATCATTAAAGGGATATTGGCTATTTTACCTTAGCATAATACTATTCACAGAAAACTATATAGCTTTTGTGATATGAACGTTTTCCAAAACATTAGGTGAGAAAAGTGAGGGCAAAAGAAGGGATAGTGTAGATGGATAGAAAGGCAGATAGATAGATAAAGAGGATGGAAGGATGGATGGATGGATGGAAGGATGGATAGGTAGGTAGGTAGATACACAGATACAAAGATACACGGATAAGCGGTTACCTGGATGGGTGCATGGGCGGATGACTGACGGCTATCGATACATAGATACATAGATATTGGCAGGTCTTCCTTAACTATTGCATCTCAAGCAGGGTCCCTCCCTTCCCGCCATCATCTTGCTTTAATATGTTCTGTAATAGAACTTACCACTGCCTGGAATTCAGCTGTTTGGGTCATTGTGCTTTGACTGTTGCGGTCTCCTCCCTCTGTGAGCTCCACGTGAGCAGACCTCTTTCCTTTCCTGTGCACGCTCACAACCCCAGTGCCGAGTCTGACACATAGTCGATCCCCATGTGTCTCTGGGCATCGAGTGCTTTGATTAATGTTAAGCCAAAGACCATGATGAATTTAAAAGCGCTAGAAGACTCTCTGGGTGTCGGTAGAGCCCAGCTTTGCGGATGTGGAAACGGGACTACCTTTTACCTCTGGTCCTGCATCTCAGACTCTGTGGTTAAGTTTTTCCCAGCTCTTATCCTAAGGCAGGGTTTCTCAACCCCAGCACCACTGACTGGACTGGATGCTTCTTTGCTGTGTCTCTGCGTGGGGAGTGAGGAGGGGGGTGGTGCTCTAAGACTTGTAGGGTTTCGAGCAGCATCCCTGGCCTCTACCAACTGGTGGCCCCCCTCCTCCTTCAGTTGTGATCTATAGATGTCTCCAGCCATCGCCAGATGTCTCCTCCGGGTCCAGATCATCCTTGGCTGAGACTATTATTATTATCCTAAGGAAACTTTTCCTTCTTGTTTATCATGGAATGACATATTAGTTGAATTCCAGACTGCCTTTCTCAGCTACACAATAATCTTCAAAGAAGTTGATAGCCATCCTCTCGCTGATTCTTTGACTCGTCAGGATTTACATTCTTCTGCTATAATCACCTGGTGTTTTCCAGGCATTTCTCGTTACTTACTGGTAGACAATCTCATTTGGCTCTGAAGACGAGTGTATTACCACTTTCTAGATACTGTTGAAAGAAAACAAAAGAAGCGGAGGAAACTATTTGTTGAGGGCCAAAACTTACATGCTAAAAGCAACCAGGATATAAGAGAGTAATATTGATTCTGGTGTCATAAAACCCAGCACCACATTCTATGTGGAAAATTCCCCCAGAATGGGTGGGGTTTAGGATTAAAATGTAAAAGAAATGTGGAGTTAAGAATTCAGTCTGGGAGTATCTTTTAAACCAGGAATTAATCAAACAAGCCAATCGCTGTGCTACTACAGACATGATTTGTTGGGAAAAGATGTCTGAAAATCGGGTTACTTTGGTGAAACTGAATACACATTCTCAGAAGAAAATAAAGTTTCTGACGTTCTCTGCCTAAGTAAAATCAAAGTGCGTGAAAAGCCGCATTTTCTTAAGACGGATCTGTCCATTTTCTTCGCCAGAAGAGACAACCCATGGCAGGGCTGCCTGGGTTTCCAACGTGCTGCTCAGAAAATGTGCCCTTTCCAGAGCTGATTTCAATTCCTTGATGCCTTCAAAATTAGCACCTGATGCCCTTTTCCATTGGTTTGAGGAAGATTTATTTTAATTCTGCTTTTCAGACTCTTGACTATATTAACAGCAAAGAAAACTCAGGGGGGCTTATCTTTCAGACAAGTACAAATGGAGAGGATCTCGGATGCACAGATCTGAGGCTTCCCCCGTCACCCGCAGTCTGCCGGCAGGAGATTTCTCCGTGCTGGGCTGATGGGGCGACGGTACTCAGGCCTCAGATTAGGTCTTTTCTCCTTACAGACCTGTGTCACCTTGGAAAAGGGGAAAAATCCATTGTTTACAGTAGGTTCCCTCATTTTAGGTAAGTTTCATCTTAGAGAAGGAACTGGCCTATTTCTGCTCTGTTGAGCCTTTGAATTAGAAACTTACGGGATTCTCAGATTGGAAAAGAGCAAAGGTTTGATATTGGTTTTTGCTGGAGAAACAGGACATTGCCTCTCGGCTTCATTAGAGGCTGGAGACAGTCAGACCCTAGAAATGCAGACTTAGAAACTGCCAGTTGTTTACTCCTTGCCTCTTGCAGGGATACCAGCATAATTCCAATACCAGGTGGCCTAGACTGAATGGGTCCAGGCTTTTTCT
Source organism: Kogia breviceps (assembly GCF_026419965.1). Classification (NCBI taxonomy): domain Eukaryota; kingdom Metazoa; phylum Chordata; class Mammalia; order Artiodactyla; family Physeteridae; genus Kogia; species Kogia breviceps. The sequence continues at coordinate 87,460,206 of NC_081324.1, read as the reverse complement.
CAGTCCAGGGGTTTTGGTTTCTTTAAAATTTTTTTTTAAAGAGATACTAATTTATTTTTTTATTCTGTGGCTGCGCCGCACGGCTTGTGGGATCTTAGTTCCCTGACCTGGGGTCAAACCTGTGCCCCCTGCAGTGGAAGTGCAGAGTCCTGACCACTGGACGGCCAGGGAAGTCCCGTCTTTAGATTGCTTTTAAGCAGCAGTGCTTATATACGACCAGAGGAAACAGAGATTATTTTTTCAAAATTTGAAACCGTTTTATTATTGAAATTTCCAAACCTGTATGGAAGTAGAAAGCGTGAAATAATGAACCTCCATGAACCAGCTGCCCAGATCCATCAGTTACCAACTTTCACCACTTTTGTGTCATTTTTCCCTCTCACCGAGGTTTCTTAAGAATCGGCTTTAAAGACAGTACGCTAAGTGAAAGAAGCCAGCCACAAAAGGCCACATGTTGTGCGCTTCCATTGCCGTGATATTCTGGAAAAGGCAAAAAGTATGGGGATGGATAATTGGTCAGTGGTTGCTAGGGATTGAGAGGAGAGATGTCTTGACTACAAAAGGAAACACGAGGGAGGTTTGGAAGGTGAGGAAACTTCTGTATCTTGATTGTGTGGGTGGTTACCTGAATCAACACAGGTCTGAAAACTCGTAGAAACAGACAGCAAAATATTTATACATATATACAGACATACAGATATACACGCATGTAGATTACATGATCACATGGCTCTGTCACATTGTCAGAACTCAACAAACATGTCAAATGGATGAATTTAATTGTATGAAACTATCAGTCCGTAACTCCATATTTCTTGTTAATTTAACACTGACCTTGCTGCTGTCAGCCTCAACCCAGATGGTCTCTTTTTGTTTCTTCTCAAGTATACAGGCTCTGCTTAGCTCTGGTTACCTAAATCATGGTCTTTTTCTTTGTGTGCGTTAGAGTAGGTATCTCCAGATGCTGTAACTAGCCAGCCGCTACCTCTCGCATACATGTGTGTGTCTTGCTCACACAGAGTTCAGTGTTCCTTAGGGAGCTTCCATGGAGGATGGTGGGGACTGAGGCTCTGCCGTCCTATAGGACTTGAAGTCCTTCACTTCCAGCCAGTAGGTAGGAAGTGAGTGTGGAGGGTCATGTAGGGAGTTTGGACCGTCCTGGAAATGGACACCATTTTGCCCAGATGCCACTGGTCACGTGGGTAGCGTCACTCAAGGGTCACGAAAACGAGACCTGGCCATGTGCTCGGATGGTGCTGGTTTGGTCCGTGGCCGTCTCTCTCACATCCCTCATGGTTTTATTCTTGGTCTTCAAAGGTAGATAACACGGCACTTTCCCCTTAATCACTGTCTACCTCTTTTGCATTCCCCCCCTCCCATTATCATGTCATGGCTGTGAGGTAGGAATTCTATCACTAGAGCGACCTGGAGTTGGGAAGTACGTCCTGACATTAAAAACGCCTTACATTTCCTTTTACTTTAACCCTTCATCTTCTGTGGTCAGAGCCCCACCGTTCTGTTGTCTGCTCTCAGGCTTGTGATTTAGAGGAATATGCAAGCCATGCAGCGCCCTTGTTTTGCTACCTCGCTTTTCCATCTCTTTTCTTCCAGGTCAGATGAGCGAGACGGTCTCTCCTAAATTTACAAATGAACTCTTTCTATTTGTTTCCATAGTTAAGGGTGCCTATCCCCTTACCCTACCCGGTGGACTGCCCTCCACTCAGAATTGTGTCTTTGTTTCCGTGGGGATTTCCTCTCCCCCGTGACCGTACCCAGTTATTCCTGTGATCCCGCTTGGTTCCCCAGCCTTGCCCCAGACTGTTGAAGCGCTTCAGCCCCGCCATCGGATCTTTTCCGTTATAGCCTTTCCTTTACCACTTCAGCCAGCTCTGTTTTCTCACTTTATTTCACTGCCATTGCTATTTAACCAATATGCTATACATTCTTTAATTAACTTAAACAGCTGCTCTTGTGATTTCTGACAGTGATGATAAAGTCTTCCCTGGCCGGGGTCCTAGACATATATGCTTCTTCTTGTCCAAGAATGCACTCACCTTAATTTATTGGGGTGCCTTTTTATTCATGGAAGCTTTTTTTTTTAAATTGAAGACTAGTTGATTTACAATGTTACGTTAGTTTCAGGTGTACAGCGAAGTGATTCAGTATATATAGATATATATAATTTTCTTTTCCACTATGGTTTATTACAGCATATATTGAATAGAGTGGAAACTCATTCTTGATTTGATATTGGAAACCTATTGGAAACAACTGTTTCACCAGGGATTGGAGCACATCTGTTGCACAAATTGAGATCCACCAGTGATCTTAAGTTGCTTATCTTCCCCCCAAAGTAATACAAGTTCCTGAATATGAAAAGTGTTTCCCACGTGGCTTCTTTCCTCTGGCTGTCAGTGTTTACTCTTCTTTTGCCTCTGCTTGGGATATTCTGAAACAATAGTTTTTATATATTATCTCAATGTTTTGCTTGTTTTCGTTTCCTCTCTCTTTTGCCAAAAGAAATGTTTCGCATCTCCTCACTCCAATGAGAAGGAAACATCAGAAATAATTCCAAGATTTTTTAACAAAAGCTTCCAAATTCCATTTTTTTTTTTTTTTTTTTTTTGCTTTGGCAAATGAGGAAGAAATATTGTGCACACTCTCACCAAATGTCAACACGTGTATATTCCCAATATTCCCTGAGCTCTTGGCTTCCCCCCGGCTCAAACCCCAGTTCAGATTTTTGGTGGTATCCCGGGGAGGATTTCTGAGCCATTGTTTCCATAGTGTGCCTAAGAGAGAAATGAGGGGGTTTTTTTCCTGTGGAAGAAGAATTAAAATAGAATATACTTCATATACAAAGAGAGAGTGATTGAAGGCCCCTCAGGACTTCCCAAGTTCAATCTGGGTGGTTCTCAAATAAAGAAGAAAGGCATCGAATATGAGTTTTGCAGGTTTTTTCAAAATGTGCTAAAACAGATTAGTGCCTTGAAGTTCTTAATTATTAGGCAGTAAATTAAAATGTATTCGAATGTTTCCTATATGCCTATCCCAGAGTGAAAAATACATGTTATAGGTTATATGTATAGAAAAGGTGGTCTAATATATATATATATGTACATGTTATACAGAAAAAATGGTAATAAAAATAATCTCTACCCATAGAGATGTTCATATCTTAGTTAGAAAGTCTACAAACCCCCATGAAACTGTTTGCTAATGACTTGGCAAATGATAACGTGTTCAGTTATTCTCTGTCTGAAAGAGGTCAGTATTTTAAATAGAATATTAAACGTAGGGAGTTTGGGATTGACGTATACACACTGCTATATTTAACAGGTAACCAACAAGGACCTACTGTAGAGCACAGGGAGCTCTGCTCAATATTGTGTAATAACCTAAAGGGGAAAAGCACTTGAAAAAGAACAGATACATGTGTATGTATAAGTGAATCACTTTGCTGTACACCTGAAACGGACACAACATTGTTAATCACCTATACTCCAATGTAAAATAAAAATTTAAAGGAAAAAACAAACCAAACCAACAAAAAACGTAACACAAGTCCCTTTCTGAACCCCTCTGTTTTCTGCTTCTCGTTTTCCATGAGAACCACGTTTTGCTGCCTTTTGCCCCGTTTCATCTTGCGTGTGCCCTGGTTTCCTGCCTTTCTCTCGTATCTGTCAGGCAGACACTGAGCCCTGCTGGCGTCACTCTGAGGGCTGCACGTTACGTGAAAGACAGAGGCATCTCCCGAGGCTGATAGATCTGCGCGTCCCTCTGGTCCTTAGTTCTCCTGGGTTAGATTTCGGCCATCCCGCTCTGGGAGCGTCACTGCTATTGTATGGTTGCAGGAAATCTCTCCACGCCTAGGACTACCCATCGGCCAAGATGGAGGCACCGCTGGTAAGTGTGAAAGAGGGTAGCGTTTGGTACCTACCCCGTGCCTGTTCTTACGCAGAAGCTGCGGGAGGCTTTGCAGGTAGCAAGTGCTAACTGTATTTCATGTCTTTTTTTCTTAGCGAAGCATAGTTGATTTAGAATGTCATGCCAATCTCTGCCCTACAGCAAAGTGGCCCAGTTACGCACATATAGACATTCGTCTCCATGATGGTTTATCCCAAGAGGTTGGATATTGTTCCTGTGCTCTACAGTAGGACCTGGTTGTTATCCATCCTAAATGTAATAGTTTGCATCTGCCGACCCCAAACTCCCACTCCATCCCTCCCCTCCCCCCATCCCCCTTGGCAACCTATGGCTGTGAGTCTGTTTCTGTTCTGTAGACAGGTTCATTTGTGCCATATTTTAGATTCCACATATAAGTGATATCATGGAGTATTTGCCGTTTTTATGGCCACTACTCAGCCATAGCAAAGAATGAAATGTTGCCATTTGCAGCAACATGAATGGACTTGGAGGGCATTATGCTAAGGGAAGTAAGTCAGACAAAGACAAATACCGTAGGCTGACTTTTTTTTTTTTTTTTTTTTTTTTTTTTTTGTAGGCTGACTTTTGAAAAAGGCCCCCAAAGAGTGATTTTTCCTACTTTGAGAATAATTTTCGAAGTCACTTCATCCCATATGATTTGTACCTATGAGAACAGAAAGTAAAAAGCACTGCATGATCTCATGGAGGAGAGTTTCCCACAAGGGAATCTCATAAATACAAATATACATGTTTGGGGAGGGGGATGTATTCATTGCCGTGGATTAAAAGTCTCTCTTCTCCTTTTGTTCCTTCACTTGGATGGTCACGGATGGACTACACGTTGATTTGCGATCAGTTATGTAGAATTAATTCGTCGTCAGTCTGCCAGAAGCTGCTAGTTGCCTAGCCAACGTCCATTTCCCCCTTACTGCTTGCTAATAAACTACTCACGTAATTCAGGGGGGCAAAGCGTCCGGTTAAAATCTTCCGTTTCCGGTGCGGCCAAGACAGCAGAGCAGGAAGTCCCTGAGCTCACCCGTCCCCCCGGCGCAGCAAAGCTACAGCAACTTCCAGAGCGACTATTTTTTATTTATTTATTTTTAAATTTCGTTGAATTCTAGTTGGTTTACAATCCTGTGTTAATTCCCGCTGTACAGCAAAGTGATTCAGTTATGCATATATGTGCATTCTTTCTCAGATTCTTTCCCATGATGGTTTATCACAGGCTGTTGAATAGAGCTCCCTGTGCTCTACAGTAGGACCTTGCTGTTGATCCATTCTCTATATAACAGTTTGCATCTGCCGACCCCAAACTCCCAATCCATCCCTCCCTCCCCCCCCTCCCCCTGACAGCTACACGTCTATTCTACAGAGCACCTATTGATGAGAGTGACCTGAAGGAAAGATTTTTCGCAGCTATAGAGATAAAGAAGGAACCACATGAGATAGGTGGGAGGGGCAGGGATGCAGTGTAGTCAAGACCCTCACCTCTGGTAGGCGACACACAAACAGGAGGATAGTTACAGTTGCAGAGGTTTTCCCCAGGGAGCGAGGGATCCGAGACCCACGTCAGGCTCCCAGCCCAGGGGTCCTGAACCAGGAAGACAAGGCCCCAGAACATCTGGCTTTGAAGGTCAGGGGAGCTTGCGTGCGGGAGAGCTGGAGAGCTGTAGGAAGCAGAGTCTGCTCTTAAAGCGCCCTCAGAAAGTCCCACACACTCTGAGACTCTGGAGTGATCCAGTATGTTCTGGTGAGATCTAACTGGAGATCTTTGGAAGAGACTCGTTGGGACACTATTCTTGTCTTGATAAAAGAGGGCAGAGAGGTAACCAGGGCACACTATCTGCCTGTCACCCTTCTTCCTTCCTGGTACATAAGGATGGGTGTAGAGAATAAAACTTCACACCAGGAGACTGAGTGTCATGATCTAGACATGGTAGCAGGAAGCTAGAAGGAGGCTGAGTCCTTGATAACTTCTTCAGTTCGCAGCTCCAGCTCTGCCTTTCATCTGCATCTGGATTTCTTTTACACGGAGAAAAGATCTTCTTTTTTTAAAAAAAAAACTGCTGTGATTAAATCTATTACCTGCAGCCCAATGCAGTCCTAATTTTTTTAAAAAATAAATTTGTTTATTTTCTTTTTGGCTGTGTTGGGTCTTCGTTGCTGCTAGTGGGCTTTCTTTAGTTATGGCGAGCAGGCTTCTCATTGTGGTGGCTTCTCTTGTTGTGGAGCACGGGCTCTAGGCACACAGGCTTCAGTAGTTGTGGATCACGGGCTCTAGAGCGCAGGCTCAGTAGTTGTAGCGCACAGGCTTAGTTGCTCTGTGGCATGTGGGATCTTCCCGGACCGGGGCTCGAACCCATGTCCCCTGCATTGGCAGGTGGATTCTTAACCACTGTGCCACCAGGGAAGCCCAGTCCTAATTGTTAATGACTCATATTTTTACCTGTCTTGTTAGGTCAGTTGATTTGAGCCTTGGGCAGAAAAAGCCAAGATTGTGTGTTCTGTCCACCTAGGTCATTAGCTTTACTGAATTACAAGACTGCCCTGCTTGAACCTGGCTACTCCTTGTGAGTAATTCAGGGGGCAGAGGCAGACCAGGTAAGAGACCATCCACAAATGCATGAGCCGGCAAATTCCACGGAGTGGAAACAGCTCCACATGCAACTGAAAGATGGCTTGATGCTGTCTTCACTCTAAAGAGACTTCTGAGTTTAAGGCAAAAGTTAGACCTATCCTCATCTTCTTCGTGAGATTTATGGCCCGGCTACCACGAAGAGAAGGCTCAAACTTACACCCAGCTCACGGCTCGTGTTTGATCTCAAGGCTCTTAGCATGTGTCCTGCCAGAATAGCTAACCTACCTGCTCTCACCCGAGAATATTCCCTCACCTGAACTTTTATTACACTTCTGAGCTGTACCACGTGTTAGAGCTTAATTGTTTCCTTCTTTCTCAAATATTAATCATATTTACCCTTCCAGCCAATCATCTAAGAAGGTACCATAGACTTTTTTTTTTTTTTGGAGTACAGTTGCTTTACAATGCTTTGTCAGTTTCTGCTGTACAGCAAAGTGAATCATCCATACTTATACATATATCCCCTCTTTTTTGGATTTCCTTCCCATTTAGGTCACCACAAAGCACCGAGTCGAGTTCCCTGTGCTCTACAGCAGGTTCTCATTAGTTACCTATTTTATACGTAGTAGTGTAAATACGTCGATCACAATCTCCCAGTTCATCCCACACACCCCCCATCATAGACTTTTTATATGACTCGAATATCCCATAGGGCACATCTAGCCCTGTACTGAATTGTGGACTCTGTCGGATTGTTTTATTTGATGAATGCGGTGGGGGCGTACTTACGAAGCAAAAAAGAGAAAATACCAGCTCCGTCTTTGCTGCATTGCTATTGTATTTCTCTTTTTCTTCACCCCTGATGACAAGGGGTGTGTAATTCATGGAGAAGCATATATTTGGCCAAAGCATAGTGAAATGCTTTGGTCACGTGTCAGCTAACTGTATGTGTACATACCGATAGATAAGCACGTAAGCATTTGCTTTGATTCCTTTGCTCATTTAGCAGTGCTGCTGCGTTCAGAGGTAAAACAGGTGAGGACAGAGAGACCCAGCTGGAGAGAATGTTTTAAAGGCCCATGTAACTGTGCTCCCACCTACGACCTGAGGTGCACATCAGATTCATCAAATCGTCCTTCAGCTGTGGTGCTGTCGATTACAGTTTGGCCTTTATGGAGGTATGCAGCTGAGGTCCACTCTCCTGGCTAATGGGGCTTCAGAGACTAATAGCACATCACCAGAGCACTGTGTTTGCAGAGCACCAAGTAACCTTTCCACCTTCCTCATTTTCGAAATGTGTTTTGCAATCTGCGAAAATTAGCTTTTCAGTCAGTTTCTTTCTTTTTATTTGTTAACTCCAGAAGCCCCTGAAGAATACAAGTGAGCTCTGGCAGCTTCATTTCTATGAAAATGTAGTGGCCTTGGGGTAGCCACAGAAATGTGCATGTGTCCCTGGCTTTCAAACACCAGCGCAAGTCAAGAGGCATTGTATACACAGGGCCACTGGTGGGAGATTCCCTTGAACCCAGACCATGCAAACAACTTCTCCTACAGGAGACATTTTTTCTCTTTTAGATACTGCTTCCCCACCTTGCTACACTGTGGCTTATATTGTAGCAGTGGTATTTGAGTGGTCCATTAAGACTCTGGAAGTCAATTTGACTTTGGAAAAATAAACATTGTAGGAGCTGTTGATTAGAAAATAACGCACAACCTAAAAGTTGAGAATGATGCTTTATTAGGCGGACTTTCTGAGGACTTAAACCTGGGAGGCAGCCTCTCCAAGAGCTCTGAGGGACAGCTCCGAAGACGTAAGGGGGAAGCCAGGATATGTAAGGGTTTTTGCAACAAAATCCAGGTAGTTGGAACACCAGGAGATTACTGTTCATTAAAGAAAACCAGAACACAAGTTAAAGAATTTAGTGCTTTCTGTGTCTGGGAAGATGCAAGAAGAGTCTGCAGCTCACTGAAATCATTCCTTCGACAGGCACCTGAAACATCTAGGGCCAGTGTCCTGTTTTTCTCCCTCCTGAATCCCCACAGGGTACACAGTCGGGAGCAGGGCAGCTGCAGTGGCTGAGGGCTTGTTTACTGATAGGGCAGGTGGCATTCGTAGTTCACAGAGGGGTGGAGGTGGTAGTGGGTCTTAGTCCCCCACGTAACTCCTGCCTCGGTCCAGATGGTGGCAATAGTGACGTTCTCACCGAATTGCGTCAAGAGGATGTCAGTTTGAGAAAATAAGATAGAAGCTCTCTGTCACGGAGACTGATTTGCCAAATCCCGTTGGTGTATCTTCTGCCAGTTCGTGGCGTATCCTCAGCACCACAGACAAGGGGTGTCAGGGTGGTACATTTTGGCACAAGATGTATGAGTAGCTCTTGTACCCGAGCTTGAGCTTGAGCTCTTTTAAGGAAAGCACCAGCCTGCAGCTTTATGCCACGTGAGTCTTTTATTCTTGCCCAGCGGATTGGACCAGACTTTGGGGTCAGCACGGACACCAGCATTCAGCAAGACCACGTCAGTCAGTTGTGTTCAGTAGAGCGCTGGACACAGCCGTCCACCTAACGTGGTTCTCCGTGTTGGATGGCCACACGCCAGTTCAACCAGACTTCTGTCGCGAGTATGATGAATAGGGGACGCGAGCAAAAGAAGCAGGAGAGAGGAAGGGCCTGTTTCAGAGGTGATAAGAAGACGACGACATCATTGCAACTTTCCCTGGAGCTGTATTTGCATCTTAGACATAAGATCCCCCGGAGGTCTCAAAGCACTTGGGGACAGAATGAAACACCTTTCCCATTTATTTATCACTTCCTCATGTGTCCGTATAGTGTTACTGTATCACCTCCAGTAATCGGGGCACATCTCTTGCTTTACAATATGTGTTTGATGCCACATCCACGAGCCTCCGTCCTCCTGCACGACCCGTTATTCTCACCCTTTCCGGTAAAGCATAATTCTTGTCTTTTTCTGGGAATGGAGATGGTGGCTCTGAATCGTGACCCAGCGATAATTCCTCTCACAACTCAGATCGCATTCCTTCTGGGTCATCTACTCGGTGCCTCCTAATCTCATCCACTTTATCCTTTTTTTTTTTCTCTTTTTTAATCAGAGGAAGTTTGTAGGCTTTATTTTTCCATTCTGAAATATTTTCACATAAGGGCATTTTACAGTGGCAGATAGAAAATTTAAGACCATCAGAGGCTGTAATTAAAAATTGTTTTTTCATTAGTTATATATTTTTACACATAGTATCAGTAGTGTATATATGTCCATCCCAATCTCCCAGTTCAACACACCCTGCTCCCTTTCCCCTTGGTATCTATACATTTGTTCTCTGTGTCTGTGTCTCTTATTTCTCATCTGCTTCCTTCTCAACTCACAGGCGTTCCCAAGTAAAATTCCTTGGTTTTCACTTAAGGATAGCAACCCTTTTTTTTCATTATACCTACTTGGAAGATTTTAGAGCCTACCGTTCAATAAATCCAGCTGAATCAGTCTCTGAAATAGCTATTATTTTTTAAAGAGCTGAACGGCATTTCGTAAGAAAATAGTCATAATCAAAATCTACTCCACCCTGTCATATATATATATTTTTTTTTTTTCGGTTTTTTTTTTTTTTTTTTTTTTTTTTTTTTTGCGGTACGCGGGCCTCTCACTGCTGTGGCCTCTCCCGCTGCAGAGCACAGGCTCCGGACGCTCAGGCGCAGCGGCCACGGCTCACGGGCCCAGCCGCTCCGCGGCACGTGGGATCTTCCCGGATCGGGGCACGAACCCGTGTCCCCTGCATCGGCAGGCGGACTCTCAACCACTGCACCACCAGGGAAGCCCCACCCTGTCATATATTGTAATATTGCTAAAGCTATTTATAATAATCTACCAAAAAAGGTATTCTGTGTTCTTACGACTGATTGCACAAAACGAAACAGAGAAGAGCAGCCGGGTTTTGGCTTTTGTTCCTGGGTTGGTTGGTTGTTTTTTACTCACCTGTTATCTTACTCATTATTAGGAGAAAGTTAAGCTGATCTCAGTTCACAAAGTAACCACTTTTCAAGCTGACGACTCCTTTACAGTTCATAGAAGCAGGGGACGTGAGTAAACGCTAACTCGTTTTTGAGAATTTCTAAGTAGCTGGAATATAAGAAAATGACCTTTTTTCCCTTTATGGCAAACATTTTAGGAAGTTTCCTTTTGAGTAGCCGTGCAATCAGTCTGATCGTGCTGGGATTCTTGGTGAAAAAGATGTATTCTGATTCTCCGTCACTGTATAAGGGACCACCCCAAACTTAGTGGCGTAAGACAGCTTTTAATTTGTTGACAATTCTTTCTGAATCAGAAACTCGGGAAGGGCTCACTTGGAGGTTCATCTCGGCTCCAAGTGCCGTCAGCTGGAACCCCACTGACAAAGTGGCTCCTGAGCTCACGTACCTAGCACCATGGTGCCCTTGGCCTCTTTACATGTGGCCTTGCATCCTCCATCCGCAAACTTCTCACAGCTCGGTGGGCTCAGAATAGCCACGCATCTTACCTACAGGCTGGCTTCCAAAGATGCGTGATTCAAGGAAGTAAGCTGAAGTTTCAGTATTGTTTAGGACCTAGCTTCAGAAGCCATTCTGTCTTATCAGGCAGTTCATGGAGACTAGCCCAGGTTGCAGGGCAAGGGAATCAGACGTCACCTTCCAACAGAAGGAGTAGCAAAGACTTTGTAGCCATCTTTAATGTACCATTTGGTGTTTGCTACTGTGGTTTCCCTGACAGTCTGAAATGCTGATGTGTGGAGCTGACATTTATAGGATGAAAAGCTTGAAAGTAAGGAATGAATTTAGGGAAGGGAGTAAACCATGAATTGTTGACTAATGACAAGGAATAAATCCCCTATTAGACAAAGGGCAGTTGTTGAAGGTTTGTGGGAGACATGAAAGAAGACATTCTAAGACCTTTCTGAGTTACTTGACCTAAGTTATTTGCAACTGTTTATCTAAATTGCTCGAACTCGTGGCTTTTGTCATCACCAGGGGTTATTGGATTCTGGTGGGTTCCTTTGCTTGGAAACCTCGTTCATTCCTTGTCTTTTTTTTTTTTTTTAAATAAATAAACAAATATATAAATGTATGTATGTGTGTATGTATGTATGGCTGTGTTGGGTCTTCGTTGCTGCGCACGGGCTTTCTCTAGTTGCAGCGAGTGTGGGCTACACTTCATTGAGGTGTGTGGGCTTCTCTTTACAGTGGCTTCTCTTGTTGCAGGGCACGGACTCTAAACATGCGGGCTTCTGTAGTTGTGGTACGTGGGCTCACTAGTTGTGGCTCACGGGCTCTAGAGCGCAGGCTCAGTAGTTGTGGCACACGGGCTTAGCTGCTCTGCGGCATGTGGGATCTTCCCGGACCGGGACTCGAACCCTTGTCCCCTGCATTGGCAGGCGGACTCTCAACCACTGTGCCACCAGGGAAGTCCCTCCCTGTCATCTTTGCATAGTTTGTGCTTTGTCAGGGAGCAGGTCTATTCCAAATGTCAGCTCCTCAGAGATACTTGCCAGGGCAATTATCTCCAGCATGTATCATTACCTAAAATTGCATTATTTACATGTATTTTTTTTGGCCACACTGTGCTGCCTGTGGGATCTTAGTCCCACAACCGGGGATGGAACCCATGCCCCCTGCAGTGGATGCGTGGAGTCTGAACCACTGGACCACCAAGGAGTCCCCTTGTATTGTTTGATTGCAATTGTTCTCTGTCCCAAGGTGCTGGGAGGCAGGGTCCAGTAGGAGAATTGGTTGGTTGGTTCACATCTACCACCCACCTCTGTGCTCAGTCCGGGGTGGCGATGGCCTGAGGGTGTTCTGAATTAACAGGCAAATACACAAAGGAAAATACCAGGTACCAAGCCTCCTTCTCAGAAGCCCATGTGATTTGTCTGCAAGCTCAGGAAACTATCTGTTATCGGCAACCCGTGTTCACCACTCAGCGTATCAGTTTCAGGTTTTCCTTCCTTTAACCACTGCTGTTTTCCTGCAGACCGTCACCACCCATGACTGGATGCCAAGTGCTTTGCACATGAGAGGAAGACAAATGGCCCATTGCATCCAATGCCATTCACTTACCCACGCAGTTTGATAGACCTCAAGCCCTTGCTGCTTCGAAGGGGAGGCTGCCCTCTGAAATGATGACCTTCAGAATTTAATTGCAAAGATATATTTGCGTGGTGGTTATAGGGCTGCTTGGGGACTTTGTTTCCACCATCCCTACCGACGGTGGAAAGATTGGGGTCAGCTCTGTCCTTCCTCATTGTTACCTAAGGGATCAGAGCCTGCTCTTTGGGGGGCTGGCTTGGCGCTGGGGCATCCTGGGAGCCTGGGTTCATGGGAGCCCGCTTGCAAGCTAGAGAAACCGAACGAGAAGTTTGTTCACTTAAAATTGTATCTCCGGGCTTCCCTGGTGGCGCAGTGGTTGAGAATCCGCCTGCCGATGCAGGGGTCACGGGTTCGTGCCCCGGTCCGGGAGGATCCCACGTGCCGCGGAGCGGCTGGGCCCGTGAGCCATGGCCGCTGAGCCTGCACGTCCGGAGCCTGTGCTCCGCGGCGGGAGAGGCCACAACAGTGAGAGGCCCGCGTACCACAAAAAAAAAAAAAAAAAAAAAAAAAATTGTATCTCCGTGGCTACTTTTTCGCCTGTATCCAGACGGTTCAGCACACAGAAAGTCACCCCATTTGCTTCTGTGTGTTTGCATTCTTTTCATAATATTGCATTATCCAAAGAGAGACAAAATGCAGCCCCATCCCAGAAATGGCTCTTTGAAGATGATGCTATTTTCAGGTTCACCTACCAGCAGCTCATTTGGGCTCCAGCCAATTACAGCACAGAGGAAGGGCTCTGAGACCCCACGTTGGGGTGATGAACACGGCTGCTCACAGTTTGTGAAGTCAGCTATCGGTGTCCTTACGTGAAGTTTGAAAACTCAGTCATCCAACACTGTAGGAGAGGAATTCGAGGAGACAGAAATGGAAGGAAAGTGTTTTAGGGCTGTGGTTTGTTGGTTTCTTTGGTTTTCAGAAACTCTCCCTCCATTTCAATGGTATACCCTTTTCATTTCTCTCATAGATGCATTTCCCCCTCCAGCAGATGTCAAACACCCTGAGTCTTTGAGCAGCCCTTAAGAAAAAGAGCAATTCTCAATTAGACAGGAGTCAATCATTTATGCAATGGTTCTCTCTAGCAAGGAGCAGGCTGGAAACTATATATGGTGACCTGGCACCATCATTGTGATGGCTTTTTTGTTTTGTTTTGTTTTGCGGTACGCGGGCCTCCCACTGCCGGGGCCTCTCCCGTCGCAGAGCACAGGCTCCGGACGCGCAGGCTCAGCGGCCACGGCTCACGGGCCCAGCCGCTCCGCGGCACGTGGGATCTTCCCGGACCGGGGCACGAACCCACGTCCCCCGCATCGGCAGGCGGGCTCTCCACCACTGCGCCACGAGGGAAGCCCGTGATGGCTTTTTTTGAAGTGGTAAATATAGGTATAGATCATGCACTTTCAGTGCAGTTAGACTTGCCCCCCAAAGGCATATAATTGGTTCTTTTCTGGGGGCGGGGGGGGGAACAAAAAGAATATTTCCCTTATTATGTAGAAAACACAGATATATTTAAAGTACTTAACAGATATACAGTGCATCTGTGGTCTTAAAATTTCATAGCGAAAAGTGATTAGGAAATATATGTGTAACAAAGCTTCTGAGAACTGGAACATCTTGTAATGGAAGTGCTGGCGCGCGCGCGCGCGCGCACACACACACACACACACACACACACACACACACACACACACACACACACACACACACACACACACAGGAATATGCCAGAGACCCAGAAGCCACCTGAAAAAGCTCCCGGTAGCCACAGTCGGGCGTGTACCTTTGACGTGATATAAGGGAAATGCCATTTTACATGTATTGACTTCCTCTCAAAGATACTTCACCCCAGTCTAATCAGGAAAACAAAATCAAATTTCAGTTAAGGAACATTCTACAAAATACCTGTGAGTACTTCTCAAGACTGTCAAGGTCATCAGAAAGAGGGAAGGTCTGAGGAACAGCCACAGCCAAGAGGAGCCCAAGGAGATGTGATGAAAAAACGTCACACGATACCCCGGATAGAATCCTGGAAACCCCTCAAAAACATTAAGAAAAAAATTGAATGCCTTATGGACTTTAGTTAATCGTGTACCAATATTGGTTCACGAATTGTAGCAAATGTGCTATAGGGATAGAAGACGCTGAGTGTGGGGTAGGTTCGATCTACAGATTCGATCTGTACTCTCTGAGCCATTTTTCTAAAACGGTTCTAAAATTTTTAAAAGTTGATTTTAAAAAAGTCTCCCTAGGGAGCCATAATGAAAAAATTAAGGGCTGAAAACCACCGATCCAGAAATGCAGCTGGTTACGGTCTGTGGGCGGCTCAGTTCCAGTCCTGAAGCGACTGCTGCTGTTTTCTGATCCGAATTAATCTTATGCAAGATTACCTACTCTGTTTTCTCCCTTGATTCAGTTAGTTTTAAAGTAAAAGTAGCAAAATAGAATGAACTGCAAGATACCTTGAGGCTGCTTCCAAGGAGAGCTATCTTTCACGATACACTTGTGTGCCTCTTTTTGCACCGTAAGCTGGAAATCTGGAGCAGGGCCCTACGGTCCTTCTCCCCTGATGTCCTCCGCCTGCCTTTTGTCTGCGGAAAAACTTCAGCCAAAGAATAAGTTTAACCAGAGAAGTGAGAAAAATGAAGAAACAAAGGAAAACCGTCCAACAAGACTAAATAATAATATAATAGTTTGGTCAGTAGGCAAAGTCAAGGCCCTTTCGTTCCTCCTCAAGGGCTAGAGATCATATCCTGAGCCGTGTCCCGGGAGCAGTCTTGTAGCTACAGAAACCCCTACCAGGTGGAGAAGTGAACTACACGACGACCGGACTGTAGCCATGACATGAGCTGCCACAGTGCCGAGAACTGGCCTCAAGGAAAGGGGAACGAACCAACCCTGGAACCGAAGACCCACTGTACTGAAAGCCAGCAAGAGGACGCCGGTCCGGCCACCGAGGACCAAGTTCAAGATGCCTGTCGGAGCCGCCCGTGCTGGTTCTGCACGGAGCCCCCTCCCTCCGTGTATAAAAGCTCTGGCCCCCGATTGTCAGTGGCTGGGGTGGGGGGGGGGAGTCGACCTTTGGACAGGCGTCCCCCTCCCCGGGTTACGGGAATCCAAAATAAAGCAAACTTTCCTTTCCACCAACCCGGCCTCTCTATTGGCTTTTGAGCAGCGAGCGGCCGGACCCCCCTTGCGGTTACAAGCTGGCAGTCAGGTTCAGTTGTCGCAGTGGCTTCATTGCATTAGACTGAAATCAGACCCAACAGGCCTGGCATGATCTGGGCCCTGCCCACCTCTCCAGCCCTGTTCCGGCCATTTCTCCTCTTGTGTGTCCAACCATCATGACCTCCAACTGGGCTCTCATCTCCCTTTTCTTCACCTGGCTGCCTTAAAGGCCACCTCGTCTGAGGGAGCTTCCTTTACCATCTTGCTTAAAATGTGTTGACTTAATTTATTCCTTAACATCACATTAACTTCTCTCGAGGACTTAAGGCAATTTAAATATATTATGGCTTGTTTCCTTAATTACTGTCTTGGAATGTGGGCCGACGGTGGGGTCCTGGGCAGAGACGTGTGAACAGACCCATTGGGCTCATCGCTGCCCCCAGCCCCTCGCACGTGCCCGGCAAACAGTGGCGCTTGTGTTAGTGTCGTGTAGCTGCTGTAACAAATGACCACACACGTGGTGGCTTGAAACAACTAATTGTATAATTTATAGCTGTGTAGGTCAGAAGTGGGTGGATCTCCTTGGGCTAGGGTCAAGGTGTGGACCCGGATGCATTTTTTCCCAGAGGCTCCAGGGAAGAATTTGTTTCTTTGCTCCTCAAAGGCCGCCTATCTTCCTTGGCTTGTAGCCCCTTCCTTCATGTTGAAACCCAGCAGCATAACATCTTTAAATCTCTCTCTGACTCTGACCTTCTGCCTCCCTCTGCTACATAAAAAGGGCCCTTCCGAGTATGCCAGGCTGCCCAGATAATCAAGATCATCTGACGTTAAGGCCAACTGGTTAGCACCTAATTCCATTTGCAGCCTTAATCTCCCTTGCGTCATAGTATAACATTGTCTGAGGTTCCTGGGAGCAGGACGTGGATATCTTTGGGGGCTATTTTTCTGCTTACCAGCAGTGCTCAAAATGTATTAATAATTGTTGAATGAATGAATAAGTGAATGAATGAGTGAATGAGTGTTTTCCATCAAAATTTCTTAGAGGCGGGCCCCGCAGTCTCCTGCTGAACTTTATCAGAAATAGATGATTCTCTTCTCGGTGGAGAGAACCAAACCAAGTAGGGATTCCAATGGGTTATCTTGATTCAAAGAATGTGTGACATTGGTGATTCCTAAACTGGGCTTCAAAGCACTAGTGGAGATTATCAGAGCCCCCTTATAGGCCAGCTGATCAAAAGCCGAACACCCTTGCTTTGATTCTTTAAATGGTTTGCAAGGCCATAGACTTCATTTTTGCACGTGACTAAAGATTACTCCTAGGAATCTGCTGAGTTATCAAAGTTACAGAAATTTGGAATTCAAAGACTAAAATCAGTATTTTCGTGCAATTTGCTGAAGACCTTGTTATTATACTAAAGAGGCTATAGCCCCGTAACCCCTGCAATAATACAGAGCCCCTACTGTGTGCATGTGTGGCCAGAGAATGGCCGTGGGAAGATGTCCTGAGTCGTTTGCAGTTTTCAGCTGTTGCTGTTCTTGCTTCTCAGTTATGAACGACCCTGCTTATTTTACTCTCAGCGTTATCCACTTAATTTGTCTGGGGTTGTTTGTTTAACTTCAGAATGATTGTGATGCTGGAGAGACTATTTCTTTAATAGCCTGGAATTTTCCATTAGCTGCATTGAAAGACATGCTGTGGTTTAAATATAACTTTTCATATCCCCTTTGCTCCAGGTATGTATATAAATATAAGAGCAATATATATAAATAAATACGTACAATTTGGGGAAATTTATAATATATTCTGTTATCTTAAGTATATAATATATATTACATTAAATATATTTATGTTATATAAATAATATTTATTATACTAAACATATAAAATGTATGTATTTCCCAACTCTGTACTTATTTTTGCTAGTTCAGTCCACCTCCTCCCCCGCACCGGGGAGTAGGAAATGGTGGGGAAACAGCCCAAGAAATGGATCTTTTGTTTTGTGTAAA
Source organism: Kogia breviceps (assembly GCF_026419965.1). Lineage (NCBI taxonomy): Eukaryota > Metazoa > Chordata > Mammalia > Artiodactyla > Physeteridae > Kogia > Kogia breviceps. The sequence goes on along the minus strand of NC_081324.1, from coordinate 87,442,404 downwards.
TGAACCAAGATTAAAAATAAATTGGGAACCACGGGTATGCACTATCCCCCTGTAACTCCCCTGCCTTATAGCATTAATGAGGCTCAGTCACAAAGGAAGAGAATAGATTCAGCTAACACGGGGGTATTACACCTTTAAATCGAAGTGATTAAGTCCTTGTTTTCGGCATCACAGTGGCTCTCTCCTGGCTGGAAGAGAGGGTTAAGTGTTCAGAATCATCACAGGCATACTGGCACGTCCAGGAAGGAATGCAGTGGCTAGGCAACAACTCATTCATTGCCTGGGAATAAGGGTGGATGGACCTGGAGATTGTCATGCTGCGTGGGGTGGGTTGGACAGAGAAAGACAGATATCATGGGATGTTGCTTATAGGTGGAATCTAAAGAAAAATGATAGAGATGAATTTGTTTGCAGAGCAGGGACAGACTCACAGACTCAGAGAACGAATTTATTACCAAGGGGGGAAGGTGGGGGAGGGATAGATTGGGAGTTTGGGATTGACATGTACACACGGCTATATTTAAAATGGATAACCAGCAAGGACCTACTGTAGAGCACAGGGAGCTCTGCTCAATATTCAGTAATAACCTAAATGGGAAAAGAATTTGAAAAAGAATAGATACACGTACATGTATAACGGAATCAGTGTGCTGTGCACCTGAAACTAACACAACGTTGTTAATCAACTCTACTGCAGTACAAAATAAAAATAAAAAAACAAAAAACCCCGAAACCAAACAGACAAAAAAAACAACCAAACGAGCAATAAACAACAGGCAAGGAACACCATCAAGGCTGGTTTTTCAAGACGGTGTTTTCTTTCCATTGTGTTTCTTTTTGAAGACAACTTCTGTTGGCAGCCACTGATACTGGTTTCCTGTTATTTTCAGCGATATAAAGCTTCCTTTTAAAAATCTAAAAATAAGAACACAAAACCACAAAAACCAGAATGATCACAAGCATACTGGCACATCCAGAAAGGAATCTGGTAACTAGGCAAAAACTCTTTCATTGCCTGGGATTAAGGACTACATAAGGAACACCATGGCCAGGTGCTGATTGATACATGTGTAGGGATGGTGGGTTGGATTCAGTAGCCAGTGAAGTAGAAAGATAAAGTGGTTTGGGGGGCACCCTGGGGCTTTATATATGCTAACTTCTGATTTCCCTGTTTACCTACGAGCCAGCCAGTATTCAAGCTCAAACAAAGTAGTAGTAACCTATTTATAAAGTGTTCAAGGTGTAAAAGTCATTAACAGCTGCCCTATCATAGAGAATATTCAAAATAGAATGGAAAAACAACACGTGAACAGGTGATTCCTAAGAGAGGAAACCTGCATCGTCAATGGCCATAGAAAAGATGCTCAATTTCACAAAGAAATGAAATAAAGTCATGGAAATGGAAAATTAAAACCACATCAAGGGACTGTTTTACACCCGTCAGAGTGAAAAAACGAAAAAGTGTGACAAGACCAACTGTTGGGGATGAAATGAAGCAATGGGAATTCCAGCGTGTCGCCAGTGAGGAGATCAAATGTTTTGAAAAGTGATTTGGCCACGTGGAGTTGATTTGAAGATGCACGAGCTGGCAAATGACCCAGTAATGTGTTTTTTTTTTTTTTCTGTTTTAAAAATTATCTATTTCTGTGGAAGCTCTTGCTCACCTCAACTAGGATAAATAGAAGACTGTTCAAAACTGCATTGCTTTTAATAGAAAAACACAGGAAACAACATACATGTCTATCAAAAAGTAATGCATACATAAATTAGGAAGTGTTCATTCAATGCGTATTCTACAGCAGAGAGAATGAATGCAGTACACTATGGGGTCAATATCACATACACAATAGTGAGGGGAAAAGATCAAATTCTAGGTAGGCATGGACAGTGTGATCTACTTTCTCTAAACTTGCAAAATAGTTGCATATAAACATAGATGTAGATTTATGTGTGTATTGAGAGTGTAATTATATACATATGAACTGCAACGCCAAGTACAGGGTAGGAGATGGATACCTGGTGGCTGGGTGGAGGGGTGGCGGGGTGCCCGTGGGGAAGCAAACAGTAAGGAAGTTACATGGGGATTCAGGTGGATTTGTAATATTTCATTTCTTTAGCTGAGTGTGAGGTACCCGTGTCTTACTGTGTATCTGAAATAGTTTGCAAGTTTAATAAAGAATGTAACTGAAACCACATTTTTTAGAGTTAAGGTTTCTCTAGGGGTTAGAGAAGAGTAGTTGTATTCATCGTAATTCTTTTGCAAAGACCATAGAGTGATGGGTGATAACAAGGTCACAATCGAATGATTAAGAAGGTTTCCATCTCATTCTGTGCCCTCTCTTACTTTTTGAAGTGCTTTCTTATGTTTACGTTGGTACTTAGCTAATTGATGACTTTGGGGGGAGGCCGGGGGTGGGGGGCAGGCAGGGGGCGTGTTACAGCTGACAGTGCAACTCCAAGCTACCCTCCACCGTCCTCAACATCTGGGGATGGATCCATAAGAGAAAAGCATTTGGAAGCCAGTTGAGTAATGATCCCTCATTTATCTGTCTTGTTGGAACTCAGTACCTGGTACTCTAGAAGAAAATTCTTGTTGAATAAGAAATAAAAGATCTTGGGGCTTCCCTGGTGGCACAGTGGTCGAGAGTCCGCCTGCCGATGCAGGGGACGCGGGTTCGTGCCCCGGTCCGGGAAGATCCCACATGCTGCGGAGCGGCTGGGCCCGTGAGCCGTGGCCGCTGAGCCTGCGCGTCCGGAGCCTGTGCTCCGCAACGGGAGAGGCCACGGCAGTGAGAGGCCCACGTACCGCAAACAAACAAACAAACAAACAAATAAATAAATAAATAAAAGAAAAGATCTGGGTGTGAGTCCTGACCCCGTCACTCATGGTGAGACTTCAGGGAAGTTTCTGATCCTCCCTGAGTATTTAGTTTCTTCATTTGAAAACACGGTAAAAATAATATCCACTGTCAGGGAGGGGAGAACTTCCCCTGTACCCCTCTTGAGTGCTGTGGGTGGAGTGATAGTAAAATTGATGCAAGACAGTTGAACGGGAGAAAAAGAAAAAAATTTTACTCCTGCAACACTGTGGTCTTGAAGCCAAATCTGGCCTCTGTACCCCACTGCTGAATTAATCTTGGAGACAGAGTTTTGGGTGAAGGGGAAAAGAATAGCTTTATTGCTTTTCCAGGCAAAGGGGGCCACAGTGGGCTAATGCCCTCAAAACTGTCCCCCAGCCTGGAGTGGGTAGTGAGGACTTTCATAGCAGTGGCTCAAAGAGGGCGTGGTCAGCTCGTGGACCTTCTTCTGATTGGTTGGTGGTGAGGTAAGTGGGAGTCGGCATCATCAACCTTCTGGTTCCTATTGGTCTGGGGTCTAGGGCTTGTGGGCAGCAAGCATGCAGTTAACTTCTCCCAGGTGGTGGGGATTTCAGTATCTGCAAAGCAGCTCAATATCTGTTGTTCTGTGTATCCCTTGAGGGGGAACCAGGACCCTGCCCCAAGGCTGCACTATTGTGTCTTGACTACTCCCCTCTTGTCTCTGCATCTCCTCCCTCCGCTGATTAGCAACTGTTTGAACCTGCCCGATGGAACTCAGGGAAGGTCAGGGAGGCTGAATGAAGACTATTTCCTGTAATCAAGAAACGGGGACACAGAAAGGCTTCCTGCCCAGGAGCCCCATGGGGTCCGGCTTGGTTTCAGTCTCATAGAAATGGGACCTAAGAAGTGGCCAAAGCAGGCAGCTTTTATACTTTTTAGACGAAGAATAATCAACTGGTGAAGAACTGACAGGACGAAGAGACTTAGGTTTTGGTGCCCAGTGGGTGAAGAATCTAAAGAGAGTTGGGACTTGGGCTCGTCAGGTAGAGCAGTAGCCAGGTTTGTTTATATAGGCTTCTTGGCCTGAATTCCGCAATCTCTGGTGATAGGGTGTCCTGCTACCTCCAGATGCAAATCCCCTGTCAGGGGAGATTGATTTCTGCTTCAGGGAGACAGAAGTGGAAGGTTAGAGTGTCTCTCTTGCATTGGCTGTTTCTTAAGCAACTTTAATTCAGAATAATATGCCACGAGACACATTTGGGAGGGGCGGGCTACCCCAGATGATTCCAACACTGTCTTACAGGATTATTGTGAGGATTAAATGAGAAAAGGAACCTAAGGCCTGCAGAGTTATGTCTGCCCGCAGGAGGTGGTTTTCTCTCCCCTCCCAGCACCCCCAGTGAGGTCATATGAAGAGTGTTTACCATTCGGTTTGGCGGGGCTCATCCATTGTGCTTGGCAATCTGCTGTTCATTCATTCTGAGGTCTTAGTTTACCAATTATACAAACAAATTTATAACACTATTCTAATACATTTTATTTGAGTGAAAGTGTGTATCATATGAAAATTTTAGAGCAGAATTTCCCATTTGTGTGATGCGTTATTCATTGAAATTAAATTCTATGTTAATAAAATACAGTTGTTTAGACAGGGCGTTGAGGATTTGTTGCAGATAAAATCGACTGGTATCACAATTGAGCGTAAATAGATACATCCTTAAGGGTGAAAACCATTCATCATTAATCCTTTTTTTTTCAAGCATAAGCCCTGTGCTTGGCACACTATGTGAAGTGTATGACAAGAGAATCATAACCAGGCTGAGTTTGAAACAACAAAGGATAACTCAAGATCAGAATAATTAAAGATCTCATGCAAATCAGTGAGAAAAAGCTAAACAACACAATAGAAAATCTAGCAAAGAGCATGGATAAGCCGTCCTCAGAGGAAAGAATGTCACCAGCCAATAAGACGCTCTGTGTCTCCAGGAACCAGGAAAACGCAAAACATACGATGTCATTTCACATTTATCCTATTGGCAGAAAGGTAAATTCTAATGAGAGGTGGGATAATGGTGACACTGGTTCCTCGGCGGTGGGCGTGGAAATTGCTGTGTCCACTCAAGAGAGCAATTTGACAATATCTCGCCAAGTAGAGGGTCTTCCTCTGTGACCTGCCAGTTTTTCTAGACAGACACCTTTGAAGGTCTCTGCATCTGAAACCCAAGGCGGCTACAGAGATGTCCACTCACTGCAACAGAGAAAGGTTAGAAACCATCTGACCTTCCATCAGGGAAAGAATTGGATACAAACCATGTACCATATGCATGCAATAGTGCAATGGATGTGAGTTTAATAAGTAGCGCTGGGCTTCCCTGGCGGCGCAGTGGTTGGGAGTCCGCCTGCCGATGCAGGGGACACGGGTTCGTGCCCCGGTCCGGGAGGATCCCACATGCCGCGGAGCGGCTGGGCCCGTGAGCCGTGGCCGCTGAGCCTGCGCGTCCGGAGCCTGTGCTCCGCACCGGGAGAGGCCGCAACAGTGAGAGGCCCGCGTACCGCAAAAAAAAAAAAAAAAAAAAAAAAGCGCTTATGCATCAAAATGGACAAATTCCCCCCAAAATGCAAACAAACAGCAAATAAAGCAAGTTGTTGAAAAGTCATGATGTGATCCTGTAGCAATTTGAAAAACAGGCAAAGTAGTACTCTGTTTGGCTCATGTGTAATATACACACATATATATTAAAAACAAATATATATTAAAACATAGCATATATATTACGTGTAATATATGTGTATATATATCTGTGCATATATGCATGTGTGTATATGCACAAGTTTCTATAAATATATTTATCTGCATACATATGTTTGTATAAAAACACACCTAGGAGCGACGAACACAAGTTCATGGTGATAAATGCAAGTTCACGGTAGTAGTTCCTCTGAGGGAAGGAGAGAGTCCCGTGGGATCTGGGAAGAATTTCTGCCTCTTAAACTGGGTGGTGTCCACATGGATGTTGACCCTAATACAGCAACGGCTTTTGTATTCCTGAAATATTTCCTGATGCAAAAGCCTTTGCCCCTCCCTTACGTGGATCTGAAGAGATGTAAGGAGCCCTAGCTGACCATTGTGACCAAGAGAGGCTTGCTTATGTGGTAGGCAGGTTAGGAGTGGGCGTCCAGGCACCGGCAGTTATGAGCAAGCCCCCCTCAAGACAGAATACTGAGCCTCTTGGACACCCAGCCTCCTCCTCTGCACGATGGGCAAGGCCGTTCCTGCTCTACGGCAGCGGTGAACAATGAAGGAGAAATGCACTCTGTCCACTGTGGAGCAGTGGTGGCCGCGAGAAATATAATGTGAGCCGCGAGTGTACGTCATGCATAGAATTTAGAATTTCCCGCTGTACAGCACAGGGACTGCTACTCGATACCCTGTAAGAACCTCCATGGGAAAAGAATCTGAAAAAGAATAGATACAAGTATATGTATCACTGAATCACTGTGCTGTACACCTGAAACTCACGCCACATTGTACATCAGATATACTCCCATTAAATACATCGATACATCAATAAGTAGAAAAAAGTTTCTAGTAGCCATGCTAAAAACAAATAAAAACAAACAGAATGAATGAATTTTAATAAAATAGATGATCTAATCCAAGAAATACCAACTATGGTCATTTCCACTTACAATCAGCATACAAATATTCACGATACAGTCTTCTGTTTTGTACTTGGCTTTGGAAGCCAGTGCAGCTTTTACACCCACTGCACAGCTGGGTTAAGAAGAGGCCTGCATCTCATTGGGTAGCATCTACCTTATTGGACATTGTAGCCCTAGAGGATTAGGCTAAGGTTGATTGGGTATAATTACTGATAGATCTAAGGGCTCTAAATTTGCAATGAAGAGAAAAATCAGTGTGTTAAAAATACGTTGATTGATGGGTTTTTTCATTCATTTAGTCTCAAAATACGCATTGAGTGTGATAGGATGGGCTTGGTCGTTTACCTAGATCATTCTTTTTTAAACCATTTTTAATCGAATTATAGTTAATTTACAGTGTTGTGCTAGTTTCAGATGTACCACAGAGTGATTCAGTGATATATACATTCTTTTCCAGATTCTTTTCCACTACAGGTTATTACAAGATATTGAGTCGAGGTTCCCTGTGCTCTACAGTAGATCCTTGTTGGTTGTCTATTTTATATAGAGTCGTGTGCATGTATTAATCCCCAACTCCTAATTTACCCCTCCTCCCTCCCCCCCCTTTCCCCTTTGGTAACTGTAAGTTTGCTTTCTGTGTCTGTGAGTCTGTTTCTGTTTTGTAAAGAAGTTCATTTGTATTACTTTTTAGACTCCACTTATAAGTGATATCATATGATATTTGTCTTTCTCTGTCTGACTTCGCTTAGTATGATCATCTCTAGTCCATCCGTGTTGCTGCAACTGGCATTATTTCATTCATTTTTATGGCTGAGTAGCATTCCATGGTATATATGTACCACACCTTCTTTATCCACAGTATCTGTCAGTGGACACTTAAGTTGCTTCCATGTCTTGGCTACAGTGCTGCAGTGAACATTGGGATTGGGGTGCATGTATCTTTTTGAATTAGAGTTTTCCCTGAACCTTTATTATTCTTTCATTGTCATCATAGGTATTATAATTCCTCCTTTTGTGATAAGGAGCCGGACCTTATCTTCTGAAGGTTGGTCACCTGTCTGTGTTCACAACTTCAGGCTCTCTGATTCCAAAGTAACGTTCTTTCTGAGTCCTTGTCTTCATGGAGCTGATACTCAATTAAAGCCACAAGATGCATGTGGACAAACAATTTCAGGCAGTGATGAATCTGTAACAGAAATGTGTTTGAGAAGCAAAGGGAAGAAGCTTCACAGATACAGTGATGTTCTAAGAATTGCATACACAGCCACTAGTGCAGGGGTGGACAGACATATTCTGTAAAAAGCCAGATAGTCAATATTTTTGGCTTTGTGGGTCATACGGTTTCTGTTGTCACTACTCAAGTTTCCGTTGTGTAGAGGAACCAGCCACAAAAAATAAATAAATGACTGTCCTGGGCTGTGTTCCAATAAAACGCTTTACAAAAGCAGGCGGTGGGCAGCATTGGATGGATGGGTTGTAGATTGCCAACCCCTTCATCAGGGTGTGTGAAATGCTTTTAGGTGGTTCGATGACTCAGCACACATAATATGTGAGCCCAGAGTTGAGAAAGAAATTCCTTTTCAAATTATTTGTGGGTCCTTTTGGTGATGTCAAGGAGAAAATCTCAGTTGTAGTCAGAATGTGTTTAACATGTCTCCAACTCTTAAAAATTTCTGATTTCAGCAAAGATAGGTGTCAAAGACATACAGTCACCAAACTGAGACTTTTTCTAGAGGGCTAATAGGGTTCAATTTACAGTAATAACATGAGGTTTCTTTTCAAAATAAATGTATTTTTTAAGTGAATTGATTTAAAGGACAGTATTTAGGGCTTCCCTGATGGCGCAGTGGTTAAGAATCCACCTGCCAATGCAGGGGACACGGGTTCGAGCCCTGGTCCGGGAAGATCCCACATGCCGCGGAGCAACTAAGCCCGTGCGCCACAACGACTGAGCCTGCGCTCTAGAGCCCACGAGCCACAACTACTGAGCCCACATGCCACAACTACTGAAGCCAGTGCGCCTAGAGCCCGTGCTCCGCAACAAGAGAGGCCACTGCAGTGAGACGCCTGCACACCGCAACGAAGAGTAGCCCCCGCTCGCCTCAACTAGAGAAAGCCAGCGTGCAGCAACGAAGACCCAATGCAGCCAAAACTAAATAAATAAAATAAATAAATATATTTAAAAAGGACAGTATTTAGTCTATAACAAGATTGGTGATATATACATTCCAAAAAAAGTCACAGAGGGTCTACCTGAATACCTGAGGTATGAAAGACACAGTTCTTGTCCAGATTCGACATTTTCTGGTAGTTGAAGAATATGAAGCTCAGAGCAAGGTAGCCGATCCCAAACCATGGAGCCTGTTAGGGACAAATCCGTCTCGGGGAGAGCTTTGGTTGCTGAGCTGGGGGCTGGAAGCTTGGCCTGAGCTTGGATGGTTAGAGAATACAGGATAAGCTGGACCCAGGGGTCAGAAGTGGAAACAGTCAAAGGATGGAGTGAGAGAGTTCATCTGGTTGGTCTGGGCACCTGTAAAGCAGTGACTCTGGCTACAATCAATGATTTACTGTACTTGCTCCCAGGGGCTGTTCTTTCTCATTGGACACGAACCAGCCCCTGTGTCATTTCTAGGGCTGACATCCATAACAACACTTGCTGTCTATGAGGGCCTTTTGCCCTCCCTTGCTTGGGATCTGATGAGTTTGTTTCTAGCAATCACAGAAACTTGGAGTTTCTGGAACTTGGGAGTATTTTCTTTGGTTCAAGAAGATGAACTAATGCATTTGGTTTTGTAACTGTTCAAAGTCTATGATGAAATCTCACCTGTTTCCATCCCCCCCCCCCCCGCTGTCTGACAACAGAGACCCCTTCCATTCAGAGCTGCTCAGTTAATCTCAGATCCTGTAGCCTTAGCCCTCCTGGCCAGCATCTCCTCTGTCTGTTAGCAATGCTGCCACCCCCACACCTCTAAACCACTGGATTTTCTGCTTGGTTTAAGATGGGATGGAGCCGTAATATTGTTCTCTGAGACATGTTCCGTTTGTACTTGGAGAACGTTCATGATATAACACAGCTCAGTAAGCCACGAAATGAGCTGCAATGAGACATTTGCATGGTTAAAGTCTGAAAATAGAATAATGGGCTCTTAAAAGTCACTGCTGCTGGACGTGCTATTGTACGAGGAGAAGCATACTCCAGGCTGCTTGAACTCATCTGAAAGACGAGGGCAGTGGAATGGATCCCAGAGGCCACCGCCCCCACCTCGGCCGCAGATGTTCTGACAGTAGCTCCTCAGGTGGGCGCTGTAGCGCTCCGGGCCAGCGGGGCCCAGGCGGGGCAAGTGCAGGCAAGGGAGGGGTCTGAGAGTCTGTGGCCGCTCGAGGCTCATCGGGACGAAACTCACCTGAGCCAGGACACAGTGGAGCTTTTTTGTAGAGTTTCCTGATGGCTCTCGACAGCTTCATTGGAAATCACGTGAGATGCAGGAGGCGATGTGGATTAGGTTTTTTTTTTTCACTTTATTTTTGTTGAATTACAATGCTGTGTTAATTTCTGCTGTACAGCAAAGTGACTCAGTTATACATATATATATACATATACACATACTTTTTCAGATTATTTTCCATGATGGTTCATCACAGGAGATTGAATATAGTTCCCTGTGCTCTACGGTGGGACCTTGTTGTTTATCCATTCCATATATAAAAGCTTAAAAAAGCATGTCTCCTTACCCTGTATGGGGTAAGAAGTATGCTAACCCCAGCCTCCCACTCCATCCCTCCCCCAACCCCCTCCCCTTTGGCAACCACAAGTCTGTTCTCAATGTCCCTGATTCTGTTTGTGTTCCATAGATAAGTTCATTTGTGTCCTATTTTAAATTCCACGTACGAGTGATCTCATACGGTATTTGTCTTTCTCTGTCTGACTGACTTCACTTAGCGTGATCATCTCTAGCTGCACCCATGTTGCTGCACGCGGCATTGTTTCGTTCTTCTTTATGGCTGAGAAATATTCCATCGTGTACATGCACCACGTCTTCTTTATCCATTCATCTGTCGATGGACGTTCAGGTTGCTTCCGTGTCCTGGCTGTTGTGAATAGTGCTGCTGTGAACACTGAGGTGCGCGTATCTTTTCAAATTATAGTTTTGTCCAGATACCTGCCCAAGAGTGGGACTGCCGGGTCCTACGGCAACTTCGTGATTTACATTTTTTAAGCTGTTGCTCGCTGCTTGCCTTTAGAGCAGCCGGTGTGCAAATGTGGACTCCAGGTGGGATATCCTGCCAGCAGTCTGAGCTACCGGGGCAGTGAGGTGGGCAGAGAGCTATCAGGTGGGAAAAATGAGCAGGAGCTCCAAGAAGGACATTCTGTGCAGGTACGCACTGAAACGATAGAAATAAGTGTTTCCTGACGGCTAGTATCTCTCACAGTTATTACTTTTCATACAGTATTAGAAACTGCCAACTCAAATTGAAGTCCATTTGTGGTGGACTTTTTGCTCCAAGAACGTGATGATTAGAAATGCATCCTCTTTTGCAAATACCACCCCTGGGTTTTGTTTTTGCCGCTGGGAACACCTGGTTTGCCCAGGGCTCCGTGGCTCTCCACTTAGTCTAACGCGCCTGCACACTTGCCGTGCTAAATGAGGAAGCAGTGTGGACGCCTTCAGCGTTAATTACCTGTTAGACACATAACTGCAGAGACCGCTTTGTCGCATTATGCTTACCCGGGGATGATGCTCTCACAGCATCACATCTGTGTGGTTGATCAATTCCTCTGCCGAAGCCGAGGGTACATTCTAGAAAGAGGTGCCAGTAGTATCCACAACTGTTAAAAGATTTGATAGTTCCATTTTCCCTGTGCCTGCAGTGATTCAGGATCAATATTTTTTTGTTAAATTTTTGGCAGTGAAAAAGGAAATTTAATTTCAAAATTCCACGTGTGGTCTTTGCATCACCTTTTTTCACAGAATCATCCAAGGGGTTGGGCTGAAACCTAGAACCATGCCCTTCCCACCCCGCCATGTGTCCCAATATTTATGGGTGAAGGTTGGGGGTTATTTATCAGCCATTAGGCAGCAAATCTGGGCTTCCCATGCAGCATGGAGTTTACTCTTGCTCCCCTGCTATCACAGGAGAAATCATCCTCAAAGTCGGGTGATTCATTTTCCTCAAGAACAATGTGCAACTTCATGGAATTTACAAATAGGGATACAGGAGGACTGGGAATTGCAGGTAGCTTTGTACTCTGACTCTCACTTACTGGAACTGCTTCATGCAGGGCTCTCCACTGTTCTGAAACCAAGATAATGGTGTAAGATCAAATTAATAAGAGAAGTAAGGACACAAGGTTCTGGCTATTCCGCCCTCTTCTTTTAGGTGTATTGTGTCACTTTGAAATGTCTCTGAGTGCGTAGAGAATGTCTTCCAGTACCTGGCTGGCGGGCTGACCCCTGTGTCATTTTGGGTACGGAGAAGTTATTTGAGAAGTGGCATCATACTCAGCCCTTTTCTCAAAGTCTCCAGAAAGCAACAGAACTGTTTCAGGGTCTTTTCATTAGAGGCATGGCAGATTCGTAGCTCATGTTGATTTGTTTTTCACCTCGAATTTTGCAAATGAAGAGAAGTGGCCATGAGCACTTACAGTGAAGGAGTTGGCTTAAGTGTGAGAATTAAGAAATTTAACCTGTAAAATATTTCCAGGGAAACATGTCTCCTTACTCTGTATGGGGTAAGAAGTATGTTCTGGAATTTGAATGTCAGCCTGAGTTTGACTTCCAACAGTTACACTCAGTGGGACCTGGGGCCTGTCACGACCCCTTACCTGTAACATGGAAACACGATAATACTTAGATCACAATTTTGTTGTAGCAAGTAGTGAATTAAAACAGGTATCTAGGCAAAAATGTTGCACTGGATAGAGTTAAACAAGCAAGAAGACTTTATTCAAAGCTATTGCAACAGAGGAGAGAGACCAGGACCCAGTCTGAGCTCAGCTCCCCTGGAGAAGGGTAGAGGGGTTTGCAAGAGCTGGGATGTGAGATCTGAGGCCAGCGGTGTGTGCTAATCTACTTGATCCAAAGGAAAGTAGACTTTCTCATGTCTTCCCGACCGGAGGGAGGTTGACAACTTAGAGCGCGGCTCTCGCCCACCTTCCTTCCTTTCCTAGAAGACTGGGAGGCCGGGGGCACTGTCTCCCTTGAAGTCAACTTGTCAAAGGGCTGGCTCCAAGGTCCTTCCTTGAGAAAGACATCCCTGGGTTTCAAAGCTGTCAAGGGGCTTTTAAGAAGATTTTAAAACACCTCAAAGGGGCAGAGAGAGAACTTACTGGTGACGAGGTTTCTACAGTAAATGCTCTAAAAAAGGGTGGGAAGGGCCTCTATGGATAGGCTGTCTAGATTCAGTGAGGGCTGAAGGCTGGGGAAGCCTGGCTAAGATGCAGTCAGGCTGAGGCGGGCATGAAGCCCTCTGGGTCCTGGACATAGGACCACGCCTGCCACAAATGATGCAAACCTGATCCTAGAATTTTTAGATCTGTGTGGAAAGTAAACTGAAGAGTGATTAGCAGTTTAATCCATGGTTTCTTTATAGAAAAAAAGAAAACTCAGGAAACTTCCTACTAATGATCTTCCCAAGGTATTCAAATAATTCCCTTTATGAAAATCCAAGAGAAAAGCAGGCTCACAAACTCATTTTTCAGTGTAAAGTTTAGAGAAAAAGTCTAGATTTCAGAACAGTGTAACTAACTGAACAAATTGCTGAGTCACGTGCGTAGGGATGGAAGAAGCTTAACCAAAAAGGCTATTTTAGTGAAATAAAAGCTTTTTGAGAAGAAACGCTATTGTAGGATGACGTGGGGATTTTATCCAAAGCAGTTAGAGGGGTTGTGTACACCTGAGTCATCTGTGCTTTGGAAATTTGACCCGTGTGTGTTTCCATTTGGTGCCGAGAGATAACGATAACGTGTGGCGGTACTGTGTGTGTGTCCGTGTTGGGGGACTTGGTCCCCAGCAGTTTTATGTCTGCGGCACCTTTAAGTCACTTCTCGTTATGGGTACTTTATAAATGCAAAGCTGTGTTGTAGCTGTCTGCTCTTCACTTGTCTTTAGCCTTGACATGGTCTTCGATTGCCAAAAAGTGGAGAAAAGTTTCACCCTGAATGAAAAGGAGATTCAGATCTCACTTCTGTTAAAAAAACAAAATTCAGCCAAGTACGTTTTAGAGGTCTAATTGGCCTTATTGAACGATTCATGAATGGGGCAGCCTCCCACCTGGCGGGGAGAGGGGATCTCCAGAGCTCTACAGAAAGGGAGAGGCTTTCAAAGGCAAGACAGAGAGGTCTTACACCAGGTATTTTGGGCTTAGGTAACCTACCTGTGAGGGAAGGAAGGGGTCTATGTGTCAGATACTCCATCTTCCTTCAGGGGGTGGAGAGGGCCCTTGTGATAGGTGAGCTCACTGGTGCCGACCAGGAAATGCCTGACCGATTAAATGTAGCTAAGACTACATTTTAGGCGAATGAGATATTAAGCCCCCGTTTGGTGGCCTCACCTATGTGACTTCATCTTGGGCTTGTGGTTTCCCTTTTAATGCTTTTGACTTTTGAATCCAGGCCATCTCCCGCCTGCGCTTTCCGCCTCCTTTCTGTCTCTCTCTCACTCTCTCTCTCACACGCACTCACCCGGCATCTGTACAAAGACACCTGCTCATCCCCTGGGCAAACGCCGGGGAATAACCAGCTCGGGAATGCGGACAGTGCTGTGTGTTGACAAACTACTTCTCCAAATATTTAATTGTCATCCCTGCCTAAAGTCATCCGCGAAAACTTGCTTTGATTCAGAGCGTCCAGAGCCCTGTGCCATCAGATGAAGTCTAAGTACTTGTCTCCGACCGACGGTTTCCATTTTCGCTGTCGCTTGGAGTGAAGATGGCAGAGAAGGGAAGGTGTCTGCTGAGATGGAGGGAGGGTGCTTGCCAGGAGCCGAGGTCGTGGGGACAGACAGGTGACTCAGCTGCATTACTTCTCCTCCTTTTCCTGAGGCTGCTTCGCCCCTGTGCACCTCCATCTCTCTGTGGGGCAGTCTCTTTTCCATCTGCATTTGTCTGTTTAGGTTTTTTTAGGACTTCCTCTTAGAGAGAGATCGCAGAGAGGACATGACACAAGGCCTCAGCCACCAACATTTTTAGGCAAATGATATGCATGGGGGAAGGCGAGGCTCACCATCGGACGGAAGGTTTAGAAATGTTCTCTTTCGTAATTCAGTCTAATTTATGTGTGTGTAAGTGCAACAGGAGAGCTACGTTATGGGGCGACGTTTTAGTCCAGTTGTAGACTTGGCTTGGAAACGCAAAGATTTCAAGAAAGGCTCAGCACAAGATGCCCAGGAGGTACGAGTCCTTTTACCCAGACACGGTCTCTGCTCCCCGAAGCAGCGTAACATTTTAAAATAAGTGACTCACAAAGTGAAGATTAGTGGCTTAAAATTATTTATTTTTGTAATCTCTTAGGTGTTAATGAAACTCTGATGCACATTTTAAAAAAGGAAGAACCTCTTTGTTTACACTTTAATGTGCAAAAGCCCAGAAAATACTAAGAGGGCAGGAATGATGCAGCTTTTTCTATAAAACAAATTACCTTAAATACATTTTTAAAAAATAAGGTATTCCAATGCTGACGCGTCCAGATTCCGTTTTCCTTGTCTGACATGTTCATTTAGATACAAAACGATTGATCCCATGAACCCCTGAGTGAAGTCCAAGAAAGAGATATAAAAAGCATCAGGTTTGTGCCCAGGATTCTAATAGAGTTGAAGTTCTATAGGAGAATGAATAAACTTCGAACTTAAAAAAATTGTCCATACTGGACAGTTTCGTAAGCACCTGCTCAGTTCAAGACGCTGAACTGAGCCCAAGGGTAGCACCTCCAGGAGGCCCCCCAGGATTGGACAACCTCAGGCTGGGGAGAGGTTCGCGGTTGTAGGGAGAACAGACAGAATAGACTATATTCTGAGAATCGTAGTAGGTTCAGCACAAGTTCATTGCTTCCTCTGTAAGGGAGACAGCTCTTAGGGGAGAAGGATTTTTTTTATTTTAATATTGTTCTATTAACTTAGATGGGAACACAAAACTCAGAAGCTATTGGCGGAGTGTTTTTAAGATTCGTGGCAAAAACACCTCCAAAGTGGCGGTATTTACGTTTCTCTCCCTCCTGAGTATCCCATGAAGAACACATCAGTGGTTCTGTGGCAATAAGAAGAGGAAGCAATTTGAAAGAAGGCTGTCAGGCCCGGGGATGAACGGGACGTGGATGTTGATTGTGGTGTGGACGCCGACAGCGTGTGAGCAGCTTCCCTGCCGCACCTCTGCCTGCATCCATCCCACTGCCACCAAGACCGCGAGACGTCATCCAGAGGTACTTAGATTCCCAAAGAGCTGATAAAATGCATCCAATTGGGGAAGGCTCAGGCCGCCAGTCCTGGTCCCCTGAACTTCAAAGGGGATCAACGCCCATGAAGAATACGAACCTCAGAGTCTGTGTCCACTGAACCTTTCCTGAATTCCTGTGGAATTCACGTGTTTATACTTCTCTTTGTTCTCAGGTGACAAATACAAGAGATGTCATGGGTTTTCTTGCTGCCCGGGTATGAGCCAGAAGTTTGTCCTACAGATCAGATGCCCCCAGCAGCCTCCACCATTTCCCTCATTTGGACCAAAGTCAGATCGTTGGGTTTATATTGTTTCTTGACTTTAAACAGATAAAAACTCTTTATAAGAATTGGAAACTATGTGACTTTTGAAAACTTCGGATTTGCCTGGTTTCCGAATACCCCTGGGTGGTTGATCCCTGACGCGTTAAGTGTCGTGACGCGTTCAGACAAAACACAGGGGACAAGTCAGCCAAAGCCTGTGGGGAGGATGCTCATCTCATTCCGCTTCGTTCGTAATGTGGTGGCGCAGGGCAGCAAAGTCTGCCGCCCCAAGACGTCTCTTTTGCATGCGGGTTATTTCAGGATGACAAAAAGCAAAGCCCCAAAAGACTCCAGGAGAAAAGTTGACCTTCCCTCTACGTGCCTAAAACAACTTAGATGGAGGGTTTGTTTCCAGAAAGCTATCATCAGAGATACCAGCAAAGAAAACGGGCTGGGTGTGGTGGGAGGGAATGGGCGCTAGAGGTCAGAGTCCTGTCTGTGTCCCTGCGTCTCTGCCTGGCCCAGCAAACTCTGTTTATTGAACATTTGCTTTTCCATCTCCATGTGAATTGCCTTCTGTTATAAGCCGGGCTCCACACTTATCCCTGTGTGGGTGTTGACTGGAAAAAAAAAAAGAAAATTCACAACCTAAAAGTTGAGAGTTACGTTTTCTTTGGCAGAGAGCACTGAGGACTTAACGCCCAGGGCACAGCCTCTCAGATGCTCTGAGGGACCGGCTCTGAAGACGCAGCGGGGAGCCCGGATCTGTAGGATTTTTTGCCGCAATAGACCAGGTAGTCAGAACATCACACGATGACTGTTAGTTAAAGAAAACCAGGCATCTCGAGTGGAGGCGCGTAGCGCTTTTCTGTGTGCGGGAAGATCCAAGAGTGCGGGCTCACTGGAACCATTCCTCTGATGTCCCCTCCGTCTCTGGGGCCAGCGTCCTGTCCTTTCCCATCCCGAGTCCCCTCAGGGTGCCCTGTTGCGGGGGACGGCGGAGGGGTGCTGGCTGCATCCGTTGACTGCTAGATGGCAGGCATCCTGGTTTCCATCCTGAGTTTCCTCAGGGTCTGGGCGGCTGAAATGGGATGGCTTGATGGCTGTAACGTCCTTTGTTTACTGGAAAGGCAGGCAGCATTTTTCATTCACACGGGATTTGAAGTTAATCAGAAGTGACCATGGGGTTTGCAGTCTACTTAGGGGTGTTGGCAGGGGTTGGGGGCCAAAGTGCAGGGAAAACTGCAGGGGGTGTGAATGAGTGCACCCAGTGTCTAGACTAAGGGCATCACTGGTGACGTTGGCCATTGCAAAGGCAGGAATTAAAGGTGGGAGGATGGGATTAACAGGAGAAGGAGTTCATGTAAGAGAGAGTCTTAAGATTATTTTGGTTGCTTTCGTAAGATTCATAGCTAGAATAGAGAAAAAAGCAGATGGGGTGACCTCCCACGAGGGTCCAGCCAGGTGCCCAGACTCTGAAAGCCTCACCTAGTGGGCTGGAGGCTGATCCAGGGGAAGTAAAACACAGTCAGGATGGAAACAGGAGGTAAAATGAGAGAGAGATGGGCTCCTTATTATAATGGCTCTAAGGTTGAGCTTCCAAGATTGGATCCAACTCTGTAGGAAGGGGGAGAAAAAGAGAATTGTAAATGAATTTTGAATTAAGCATCAATCTCATCAGAGCTGAGCGTAGTATTTCTACTTTTTCCTCCCCCCCTCCCTCCCTCCCTCTCTCTCTCTCTCTCACCTAAAAAGCAGCAAGGAAAAACAAATAACACCTCCATCCCTACCCCTCAGGCTGCGCAAACATTGCATTTGTTCTGTATTCTCTTTCTCACTCAGTCCTTGGCCACATGGGCACCATTTTTACCTCATCATAATTATATACAGACACAGTTCAGGTCTAGCTTTTTCCATTTATATGTAACTGTTTCCCAATGTGCTCAACGAACTTCCTAATTCTAATTTTCAGTATCCTTAATAATCTTTCACGAGTAAGCAGCAAACTCCTTGCAAATTTGATGCCAAAAGCTCAGCCTCTGTGCACCGGCGACCAGTTGAATCTCAGAGACAGAGTTTTGGTTGAAGTAGAAAAGAAGAGCCTTATTGCTTTGCCAGGCAAAGGCGGACACAGCAGGCTCATGCCCTGGAAAACTGTGTGTCCCAACTCGGGAGGATTTGGTAAGGAGTTTTATAGCAGTGGATCAAGGGCAGGGTGTGCGCAAGGCGTGCGCTCCTTTAATCTGGCCTCAGGGGGTCTCCTGATCTTCTCTGAAAAATGTTTCATCAAGTAGTTAGCATCTTCCATTTGTTGGGGGTTTTAGTTTTGTAGAAGAGCTCAAAGATATTGTTATGTGTATGCCTTGACCTGCAGATAAGAAATGGGGGACATGGAAAGGCTTCCATGCCCGGGAGCCTGCAGAGCTCAGGTTCAAACTCTTCTTAGTCACAGTGCATTGATGATGCTTGTCTGGGGGTTGTCAGTAATGCTGTAACAGTGTCTTCATATAGTTTCCTTTGGCTTTTTAAAATTCCCTTAAATACTTTCTGTTTTTACTTATATGTGAATTAATAGTCAAATTCTTAAGGTTCCTGTGCGATATGTTTGGGATAGCAAGCACCCTGGCTTCGAGGGACTGAATATTTGATGACCTCATGCTTTCTACCAAAAAAGTAATGATCAAAAGGGGGAAATTGTGAAATAAAATTTATATTTTATGGCAAGACAAGAAGAATTCAAATGAAAAAAAAATTTCTCTGCTCTTTGGCCTCCTCTCTCCCCCAGCTGGGCATCGCGTATCTGCATCATGCATCCACCAAACCTCTGCCGTGGGCAGGAATACCTGCTCAGCCATAGAGAGCAGCATTCTCCCAGCATCAGCAATACAACTCCTTAAAAGATGACATTCCTTCTTCATCTTGTAAAGGGGCCACAGTGGTGCTTAGGTCTGGATCCTGTAACCTGTCAATG
Organism: Kogia breviceps; assembly: GCF_026419965.1. Classification (NCBI taxonomy): domain Eukaryota; kingdom Metazoa; phylum Chordata; class Mammalia; order Artiodactyla; family Physeteridae; genus Kogia; species Kogia breviceps. The sequence continues at coordinate 87,423,262 of NC_081324.1, read as the reverse complement.
ATACGTCATTTATTGTACGGCGCCCTCAGTCTCAAAAAACGTACATAACTGTGCCTTGACTTCTTCTGGGCAGAACAGTTCTGGGATCTTTCTGAGATGCTCTTCCCAGGTTATAATCCTCCAATTTGGCTCGAATAAAATTTTCCATTTCTTTGTTAGATCGACTGATTAATTCTTCATCTACAATGGGGGGATGCAAGGGTCTGGGTTCGTTGAAATTGTTCCTTTGATATGCACCTTAATTCTGTAGGGCCACCATCCTGTTCTTGGTCATCTTGAATTCCGCTCTGCGCACACCATGGTGCAGGGGGCTTGCTGCTAAGACTAATGGCTTTATGGCCACGACATCGTTTGTTTCCCAAAACGGCAGGCTGTGACATTCTTTGTCCACAAGTCACAGCCACAGCTGTTAACCAGGGATTCCTCCGTAGAATGGCATTGCTCACCAAGTCCCAGTGGAGAGGCTCATCTGTCTGGGAGGCAAGGCTTTGCGAAATCGCGATGTGTCGCTTTTTGTCTCCACGTGGCCTTTTCCCAGCTGAAGTTCGTCAGATGCCTTCCCAGGGATGATCAGGTCTGTGATCGCCTCCCCACCCACTTTGCTTCACTCCTCGAGAACCTGCTCACTCTTCTAAGCGTGTGCTTCTAAACACTCAGTTGGGATGTTCAGCATTTCCCTCAAGCGTTGTCGTCATGACATGAAGTTGTTCACAGGTAACACGTTTCAAAAGCCGTGTCTGAATCCATTGCTTCTGTCGGTTTGGAGGTTTGTGAGTCTGTTGAAAACCCTTTCTGCTCCTTTTGATGGTCGGATGAAGCCTTTACTCTTAAGGGTGGACTTTGTTGCTTTCTGTTCTTTCTCATGGGATGGTACTGGGTGAGAAGTCTGCACAGTGCAGGGCTTTTGTGCAGAGCTTTCAGCCTCTATCCAGGAGCACGTGTAGAGGAGCCCTGAAGGAAGCAGGTTCTGACATCACAGCCCTGGGTCGAATCCCGGCTTCTCCACCTCCTACTCTGGTGGCTTTGGGCAAGTTGATGAACATCTCTGAGCCTCAGTGTTCTCATCTATAAAATGGGTATAACAATCATAACTATAGTGCTGTGCCCCATATAGTCATTGTAAAAGAATAGGTCTGGGGGGCTTCCCCGGTGGCGCAGTGGTTGAGAGTCCGCCTGCCGATGCAGGGGACGCGGGTTCGTGCCCCGGTCCGGGAAGATCCCACGTGCCGCGGAGCGGCTGGGCCCGTGAGCCGTGGCCGCTGAGTCTGCGCGTCCGGAGCCTGTGCTCCACGACGGGAGAGGCCGCAGCAGAGAGAGGCCTGCGTACCGCAAAAAAGAAAACAAAAAAAACCCAGAATAGGCCTGGGGTGGATTCCCCATGTGGCTTGTGATGTCATGAGCTTTCAGTAAGTATCAGTTATTACTGAGAACTGCTGTGGTCACTAGAACAACAGATTAGGTAGAAATTACTGGGTCTGGCTAACAGCCCCGGCTCTATTTGCTTTCTATCAATGTTTCAAGTACTTCCTTCTTAGCAGTGTTCCAAGAGACCTCATTTCTCTATGACACAGGAAGTGTTCTGACCCCTTTTGTTTATTCCAAGACAATCCCTGTATGAAGAATGAACAGCCTCTGCAGTCCTATTCCTGGTTTTCCCATCTGATTCCTGGATGTCTTCGGAACCTTTGCAGGTTTTTTCTCCTTTCTTTCTTTCTCTGTTTCTACTGCCCTGAACTCCAAACATAAGCCATTGAGCTGCACTGTTTCCACCTGTCTGTTTTTCTGGAACACACACATGCCACATATAATTTACATTCCAAACCAGAGCGCTTTTCAATTGAAAGTAGACGGTACCCATTATTATATCTAGACAACACGCATAAACCCGAGCTCCCAGGCCAGCGGGGACATCTGGAAAATCTTCATGCCGACCTCACATGCAAACGCTTTTTGTGTATTTGGTATGTATCAAAATACGCCACTTTTGAAAAACTAGGTAACCAGCCACCCAGCAGATATGCATTAACTGCCTGCTGTGTGCAAAGCTCTTTTTCAATTGCTGTCTAAATCCAAAGATAAATCAGAAACAAATCTTGCTCTTCAAGGATACATTGCACTTTAAAAAAATTGAAGTACTGTTGATCTACAGTATTATATTAGCTTCAGGTGTAAAGCGTAGTGATTCAGCGTTTTTATAGATTATATTCCATTAAAAGTATTACAAGACAATGGCAATAATTCCCTGTGCTGTACAATATATCCTTGTTGCTATCTGTTTGATACATAGTTTAATAAAATACATAGTCTGCATTTCTGAATTTCATACCCCTCCCCCTTAAATACATTGCACTTTTACCAAGTAAACAGTGAGCTGACTTCAAACATTCAACTATTTGTGCTCGTATTTTTATACAAAGTGTCTCCTCAACAGGGGCCACGCTGTAGCATCTGGTGCTCTGTCTGCCCCCTCTCTGTGGCCACACTGACAGACAATATATGGTCACAGGTTCGCGTACAAAGTCATAAGTACTGACTTTGTGGGGGGGAGGGATTTTCAAGGATGATTTTGATTGTACGGTTTTTCTTTCTTATGCGTTCACTGGAGGACCGAACTCCTAAGTAAAATCCAAGAGCACAAATAAACGCATAGGAAACATAAGACTTGAGCTTCTGTAACTGTAGGAGGCCAGTGGATACGCTGGAAGAGGCGGAGATGAACTAAGGGGATTGAGGACGATGTCTTTCAGCTGGAAGAAGGGGGTCGAAGGAGACAGGTGAGCTGAGCTTTGATGGATTCACTCATCAGAAACTTGTCCTGCATAACTTTATATCGTGCGCCGCCCTAGGCGTGAGGGTTAGAATGAGGGACCCGGTAAACAGAAATCACCATTATAGTTCTGGTAAGTGCCACCGAGGAGCCCTACCTGATACCCTGAGAAAGTTCACGGGAATGTGAAGAGAAGTTGCCCTGGGGGCAGAGGTGCTCTAGGCAAGATCCGAAAGATAAGGAGCCTATTTAGGGGGAGAGAGGAGGGAAGAATATGCCAGATGGAGGGCACAGCACATGCAAAGGCCCTGTGATGGGAGCAGAGGATTGTAGGTGGGTTTGGGTTCGGCTGGAGCCAAAGGAGGGATGGAGGGAGAGACAGAGAAGGGGTGTGTGTGAGAGAGAGAGGGAGAGAGAGAGAGAGAGAGAGAGGAATGGATAAAAACAGAAATGTGGTAGAAGCAAGACCCCATGTGGTCTGTTGACCACCGTAAGGCGTTCTGCCTTTTTTCTAAAGACGGTAGGAAGTGAGTGAAGAAATTTCACTAGAAGATGAGAGAGGCGAGGAGAGAGGGTGGCCACACCCAATATCCTCATCCTGCGTTTTCCTTAGTGACACGAATCGCTTTCTGCAATTGCCTTGTTCACTTATTTATCTACTCGCCTATTGTATGTTTCCCCAATTAGACGGTAAGTTCCACAGAGCTGGAGACCGGGTCCTTCTTGTTTACTGCTGAGTCCCCAAAGCCGGGCACAGTTCCTCACGTGTGGCAGGTGCTCGAAGGAAGGAAGAATGTGCGAATGAGTGGCCAAGGCTCTCAGCCTAACAACCACTTCGTCTGTGATACACAACCAACTCCACCCACGGGCAAGACGCCCGGTGGCATCCAGGGCTCATGCCCGAGCAGACGTTCTGTCCGTCCACCCTTCCTGCCCCCTGCAGTATCACTTTGCCCTCTCTTGGACCTGTTTTTCAGAAACTCAGCGAAATTTGGAACATAATATAAATAGCAACAGCTAATTCTTTCCTGATCAAAGTTCCCTGAAACTGCTGGAAGCTGATATTCTAAAAGCATTTGAGGGGAACACATATATCCCATAACCCAGGTTATCATGAAATAGGTTTGGAGAACACTGCCTCCTGGATCTACCCCCCAGAGTATCTCAAAGCCCTGCACCAGTAGGACCTCTGAGAAGGCACATAGAGGAGAGACCTGTTTAGCTTTATTTAACTCAGTGTTTCTCAAAGTTAATAAACCATGGAGCTTCTTTGTTTTCCGCCTAATACTGATTAAAATTCCATTCGAAGCCAGTGTTCCAAGGAAACACAAGTGGAAAACAACTGTAAGTTGATAAGTTTATAATAGCCATGGACCACTTACAGCTACAGTGAATTATATCCTTTTCGACAGGACGAGCAGTTCTCCAAGTTAAGTTGTTTAAGGTTAGACAGAGTTATTTATGTACTTTGCAATCATCTTGAAACATCCCAAATTGAGACTTCACATACCCCCTCTGAGGAGGTGTTGTTTAAATGCAACCGCACAAGTAGAGGGGGTTAGAAATCCCTGTGGGTGTACAGTAACTAATTGTGTTGTAGGTAATAAATCCTGTCTTTACATAATGCAGCTACTGTGCCAGGGCTTTTATTTGAAATAGCTCATGTTTGACTAGTGTTTCTAAAGTGTGGTGGATCTCAACCACACCCTGACTGCTGGAGACAGTAATTGCTTTGCAGATCTGCAGGCTGAAGCAGTCTCTGCAAAAACTGTAAGAATAACATCAGTCTGAGACAGAGGAGGTGTGCTTATTACTGGGGAGACCAGAGTCGTGCGAACATTTTGATCCTAGAGACAGAACTGGCTTCTCTGCTTTTGTTTTTATCCTTCACTAGCTCTCTGGATATCGACTCGACAAAAACAAACCTTTGGAGTGTAGGTTGCTAGGGTGGAGTAGAACAGTAATTTGTAAAGAGTGAAAACAGGTCCAAAGAATAATGTCACTTGATTGGGGAAAATTATATTTCTGTACCTTTCTCTTGAAACTTTAAAAAACGTTGGGTACCAGGGCCAGAACTGGATGATCTTGAAAAGACTGGCTCAGTAGAATCTAGAAAAATACAAAAACCTCGTCACGATCAATGGAAAACGTATGAATACCCAAAAGACACGTGGGCAAGGGGATGGCATGGGCAAGTCCGAAGAGGATATTGGAACAGCTCATGAGACCTATGAAAAGATGGTCACCAGAGAAATGAAATAGCCAGTGAGGCAACATCCTGAGCCGTCGAGTTGGCCGATGCTAAGACGTCTGTGCCAGTACCAGCGGGACTGAGTGCCGTGAGGCGTGGAAGGGTAGAAGCTGTCCCACGTCACTCGGGCAAAAGTCACAAGATTCCCGGCACTGCTGCACGGGGATCCCCGCAGCCTCGCCACACCCCTTCTCCTCCCTTCTCTCTGCTCTGTGCCTGGAGAGGGTGTCTGGAGGCAGGAAACCAAGGGGCTCACTTTCCCTCTCGTTTCTGGGGAGCCCAGCCACTGGGCACACGAGCAGGACATCTGAGGTCAGGCGGACGGTGAGCCCAAGGGCGGTTTCCTTTGTCACCCTCGCGGTTGACCGCGGTCGCTTTCCTCACTTGCCAGCGTCTGCGTCTGCAATGGGTATTTCATGTTGGTCTTGAGGGGTCCTGGTAACTGTGCCTTCCCTTTGTCCCTTTGGGCTCTACAGAGCTCCTCGTCCCAGAGTGATTCGCTGCCCCGTACAGCTTTTTTCTTGATCGCATCCACGTCTTCGTGAAGAGGCTCTTCGTAAAATGCTTTTCAGCTTTCCATTCGGATATTCCGGCGCTTTGCTGCCAGGACCCTAAAGGAACGTTGAAGGCTTATAGCTCTCGCGGTCGTAGAATTCATTTTTACAGAGAAATGTTTGCATCAGCCCCTGAAAGACATGGAGAACGATAATCATAATCGTATATTGTAAAGTTGAAAAAGTATAAACAGGCTCCATGTCCATCAGGAGATGATAATTAAACTCTGATATGCTTTATAATTAAAGATGATATATTCTCCGCCACGAAGTTTTCCAGGAAAGCAAGATAAGATAAACAAAGACAAGGGGATATGATGAGCTCATTCATGTACTGGATTATTCAACCAACTATTTTATTTAGCGATGCCCTATAGGCAGGAAATTGTGCTGTGTGCTAGGGTTGAGGTGGAGAGGTATAGACAGATGTCTGTTTGATTTTCTTGCTTTGTAAGGAGCTGAGAATCCAGCAAGGAAGACAACACAATAACATGAAAATGTTACTTAAAAGTTGAAGTTGGGGATTTTTTTGGTTGTTGTTGTTTTTTTAACATCTTTATTGGAGTATAATTGCTTTACAGTGGTGTGTTAGTTTCCGCTTTACAACAAAGTGAATCAGTTATACATATACATATGTTCCCATATCTCTTCCCTCTCGCGTCTCCCTGCCTCCCTCCCTCCCTATCCCACCCCTCTAGGTGGTCACAGAGCACCGAGCTGACCTCCCTGTGCTATGCGGCTGCTTCCCACCAGCCATCGGTTTTACGTTTGGTAGTGTATATATGTCCGTGCCTCTCTCTCACTTGGTTGTTGTTAAACAAGAGAGAAAACCCAAGTCCAGCCGGTTTAAGCAAAAAGCATACTTCTGGCTTCCTGGGCAGCTGGATCCACTTAGTACTCCCATTAGATTCTCTCTCTCTCTCTCTCTCTCTCTCTCTCTCTCTCTCTCTCTCCTTCTTACCTTCCCCTCAGCTCTGATTTCCTCTGTGTGTTATTTTCATTTTCCTCTATTGCTGACGAACTTACATGGCACCATATATCCTGGAAAGACGCCTACTCCAGCCTTAACTTTTATGCCTCGGTGCCCCCGCCCAAAGCCAGGTTTAGCCCCCTGGCTGTGACAGAGTCCAGAGGAGGGCTCTTACCATCCTAGATTGGGCCATCTGTCCATGCCCTAGCCAAGCACCGTGGCAATGAGAATGGGTTATTCTAATTGGCCATCCTGTGTCACATGGTCATGCCTGTAACTAGCGAGTAGGGCACCATGATTGACAGCTCCCCTGGGACCACACAGATAAGACAGGGGTGCTGGGGAGATAACACAGGCATGTCTCCACTGTAGAAATAGCCGGTGGCTCGTGATATTTATAATAACCTTTAGTAGCGGAGTGCAGAGAAGAAAGCAAGCCCTATTGGCGGGTGTAGTTGTGGGTCCTCTCCCACCTGAGGGAGGTGGGGATTAACTGGGCGTTTTCTTTCTATATTTTGAAAAGCTGGACCTGCCCCAGGATATAGGATGTGCAACATCAGAGAACCATTTCAGTGTCTGACCTTTGAACCTTTTCCTAGGTTTCCTTTCCCCCCAGTTTATTCACATTCAGTTTCCCATGGGGTATTTTAAGATCTTCAAGGACTCCCCTACGTGTGCATATAAAGCATCTCCTGTGTGCTGGCAGCCCTGCAGATTCCCGGGGTCGCAGCCATTTTTAATGGATCTGCAGGCATTTTTGGTCCTTGCCTTCCATCCAGGACTGAACCTCTGAGAGCACAGCCTGCCTTCCTTGGTGGCAGGTGTCCCCCCAGGGTCTAGCAGACTCCCTTTCCCAACAGTTCCACCTTCGCTGGCCTCAGCGCGTGCATCTAAACCGAGATCATTCTCCACGGATCCCCCAGTGCCTCTCTTTCTGAGAAGAGGAGACGTCCCCTCCCTCACTGAGGATGGAGGACCTCTCAGGGTTTTAAGTCAGAGAAAGTACAACCTTCTTCACTTTTCCAAAAAGTCAAGTGGGTGCTGGGCACAGGCACCTATAATCAATAGATAAATAAGGTAACAGCACTCGGCAGGGGTGGCTGTGAGCAGGTAGGTGTGCACAGGTGCCCGGGGCCCAGACCACTTGGGTTCACAGCTTGCCTCTGTCAAGCAGCTGTGTGTCCTCTGGCACATTTTCTTGCCTCTCTGGGCCTCAGACTCTTGCTTGGTAAATGGGATAGTGAACCTCCCTCACGTAGTTGGAAGATTTAACGTGCGAACGTTTGAGAGACCGGGGACCGTGCCTGGTACCCGCGAGCATCGGCTGACTTTAATAGGATGCCAAAGCCGGGGGCCAGGGGCCTCGTTCACGTGCATCACTTGTTGAGCACAGACACGGTGCCGAGCCCGCGGTTGTGGCCAGTGGGGATGCAATAGTGAAGAGAAAGGCAAAGTCCCCGCCTCGTGAAATGTACCGTCTAGTGGAGAGAGAGAGAAAACAAAGACGTGACCGTATCCGCAGGGAAACAACACTTAGCAGCCCCAGATGCCTCTTTGGTACGCAGATTATTTCCAGCTAAAAACAATCAAGACCCAAAAGACTCAGGAAGAAACTTCCACCCACCCCCCTCCGCCACTTAACCGCCTAAAAGAATTTAGATCAAGGGGTGTAGCTGGGAACAGAGGACCACCAGAGATCTCTTTAAAGACTACGGGCTTGGTGTGGTGGGGGAGGGATGGGGTCCGCTCTGTGTCCCGTGGTCTCTTCCTGGCCCAGAGCACATTCGTTCACCAAACACTGGCTCTTCCGTCCCCCGTGTCAGTTGCCCTCCTCCCTCCTGAGATCCTAAACCGCCATCCCCCACATCCTCTTTTGTCTTCAGCTGAGGATCGTATTTAAGGTGACGCCGTTGTCCATATTGCAGCTCACTCAGTTCTCCTGGTGAAACGTTGCACCTCAGATTGGGACTTGAACCCGTGGTCTTTTAATTAGAATCAGTCACCTGGTGTCTGCACTTACTGAAGCTCAGGTTCTTTGTGTCTCAGCACAGAAGGAATTCAGCGAGAGACAAAGTGATAAGCAAGAAATAGATGTATTCATACAGGATGCTTGTGAGGGATACAAGGGGGTAGGCAAGGGGGCTTTGCCCCGAGAATTAAGCAGGCTACGTTGTTGTAATCAAAGGAAGGTGGGGAGGGGGTAAAGACCGCCTTCTTCCTCATTGTTTGAGTAGATGACAGGCTTACCTCACGAGCTCTTCCTTCGCATCGGGCAGGAGAGCGTTTGATCCTATGAGGTCAAAGTAGGACTGTCATGGCGCTTCTTGAAATCAGCGGAAGGGTGGTAACATATACTAAGACGTGTTCAGTCATCTCAGGTTTCAGTGTAATGAGGGTCCCCTACTTGGAAATGTCACCTTTCCCTTACATTCCTGTCCTTGGTTCTAAGGATCATTTTCTTGCTGGACTTGACCAGCCAGAAGAACCTAGGAGCGGCGGGGAAGCTCTCTTCCTCCCTGACGCATTGTGTGTTCAGGCAGCACTAAGCGCTCTGGAGAGAACTACAGCAGCATAAGAGGGTTGGGGTGGTGGGAGGGAGGTGGCTGCTCCTTGTTTGGACAGGGAAGGCGTCCTGGATGGGCAGAGAACTGGCAGAGAGGTGGGGTCACAGCGCTCTGGGCAAAGAGACGGACGGTGGCAATGGCTTGCAGACCGGCGTGTCTTGGCTTGGGGAGCTCAAGGAGGCGGTTGTGGCTGAGTGAGAACAAGAGGAAAGAACGTGGCCAGAGGGGCGGAGGCTGGGCAGGAGCGTGGGGGCCAGGGAAGGTGCAGGAGAGACTTTGACCTTGACCTTGACTTCACGCTGAGCAATGTGGGAGGCCACTGTTGGCTTGGATCTGGCCATAACGTGGCCTGGTGTATTTTCAAAGGATGCCTCTGACTTCTTTGCTGACTCCGTCTTGGAAGCCATATTCTGTGTGCAGAATATGAAATGCAGCAGGACCCTGTGGGCCTCTGGGCTACAAATCCTTTCTGTGTCCCCCATTTCTCGTTTGTAGGCTTCATTCAGCCTCCTAGAACTTCCTGAATACCAAAGAGCAGACTCAAGACAGTTGCTAACCAGAGAAGCAAAAGGGATGCCGAAACAAAGGAGGAGCAGTCAAGAAACAGTAGTGCAGTGATTAAAGCAGGATCTTGGGTCCTCCTCGAGGGGTGCACCTAACGATACCTCTGAGCTCTTCTGCAGGAACTCAGGCCCCAACCCACGTGGAGGATGGTAACTTCAGGCCGAGCACAGGCTTCCTGGAGCTCCGCCTGTTACCTCACCACTCACCCATCAGAAGAAAGTCACGCATCCAGCAGCCCTCCCCTCAAATTGTGCCTGTGAAAACTTCGTCCTGAAAACTGTCAGAGAGTTCTGGGTTTTTGAGCACAAGCCACCCGTTCTCCTTACTTGGCCCTGCAATAAACTCTCTGCTCCAGACTCTGCCATTTGGGTTTCTTGGGCCTCACTGTGTGTCGGGCACACAAACTTTTGTTTGGTAACAAATAGAAGAGGCTGCTACAATGATAGTCTGGACCAGAGGAGACGGTGGCTCTCCCCGGTGGGGGCAGGGAAGGTGGTAACAGGTGGCTGGATGTTGGCTCAGTCTCAGAGGTTGAGTTGCCAGAATTTGCTGGTGGGCTGGTTGTGATAGCACGAGCGAGCATAGTCAGAGATGACCCCAAAGATTTGGCAGACGTAGGTGGAACAGGCTTCGAGACAGAAGCAGACATGGATATGTATAGCACGGAGATACTGCTGACTTGGATTGGGTGACTTTGGGCTATTTTAGGGTTCTGTAATCAAATACAGCTAATTCTGGGTATCTTTCTAGAGAAAAGTTTGGTTTTTATGTCCTAAATGTCTCTCTCCTGTTAGGGCAATGCACTCGAGTGTAAAATGAAATGTCCTTTAGAAAAAATTCTTGGTGGTGTTTCAGAAGAAAATGATGACTGAAGCTCGATTTGAGTCAAAGCGAGTTTAATGATTTTCGTTAACACTGCTGATGGTGACCTTTACTCCAGATGTCAGGTGACCCTCGTATTCGAAACACTGAAAACAGGAATTGGTAACGGGAACGTGAAGAGAATTTAGTTCAGCAGATGGGGTTATGGTGATACCTTTCCTTGCAAAGGTTAATTGAGTTGAGTTTAAAGGAAGGCAATTTGGCTAAAGTTAAAAAATCAAACAGCGGCACAGAGGATGGGATAATCCAGGACAGACAAATACCTACGAATAGGGACACTTTGGGACATTAGCGAAACATGGGGAAATTGGCTGAGTGACTCCGCTTTTAATTAGGTAATAAGTCCTTCATGGGCAGGGACATTCCCAAACATAAACTTTGTCCGCAAGCGTGGAGCTCAGGGCTCAGTCCCTCCTTAGACCTTAGACGAGGTGGTACTGTGTTTCTTTGCAGGAACTCTGTCACTCCGCATCGGCAGACTTGCTGGAGGTCCTTCAGCCTGGGTCCCGGTTTCAATCCAATCCCAAGTTCGTTCTCACCTTGTTCCCGGTCATCAAGCAGGTCTGGTCCCCGTACCGTAGTTCCTTAACAGCGTCTCGATCTTGGGACCAGGGGGTGAGGATTCATGTCCACCTGGACTTTTATCCTTCTCTGAATCCCAGGGGCTCCTGCTTGATCAGATCTGTTCTGTTAGCATCTCAGCTGTGATTCAGGAACGCAAAACCATTCTAGGTTTGGGGGCGGAAAGGCAAATTACAAATTAATTAGCAAGTGCCAACCTTTTAGAATCAGGATATGTCACACAAAATCCACATTTGTACTATCATTTGCAGTCCCAGGAGACGTGGGGTGACTCGCTTTGTGTGGCCATGACTTGCCGACATCGAGAGCTGCCACCCGCCGTGCTTTCTTGGGGCACGTGCGTGTGGAGCCCAGTTTTCCACGGTCCCCGCCCAGTCTGTTTTGCTCTATTTTTCTGCCTACCTGGCCCTTGTGGGCACTTCAGTTTGTAACTCCTCGGTGAAGTTCAGCTCCCTTTTAGCAGAATGCAGTGCTGTAGTTCACAACAGCCAAGATATTTTAGGTGAGTGTGATGGGAATTTCAGCTCCAGGAATAGAAGTATTCCAACCAAGAGGGAGTAGAGCAGGATGAGGATCTGCCCCGACTGGCTGTCAACTGTCCCCTTAGCCTCTTCCTCCGCATCCGAACTCTGGTTAATCCAGGCCACTCATGACAAAGCTTTCACCCACCTTTCCAGCCTCTTTCCAGCTAAGATGACTCTGTCTGATCTTGACATCATGGAGCTATTAAAACTATCATAGAGGGCTTCCCTGGTGGGGCAGTGGTTGAGAGTCCGCCTGCCGATGCAGGGGACGCGGGTTCGTGCCCCGGTCCGGGAGGATCCCACGTGCCGCGGAGCGGCTGGGCCCGTGAGCCGTGGCCGCTGAGCCTGCGCGTCCGGAGCCTGTGCTCCGCGACGGGAGAGGCCGCGACGGTGAGAGGCCCGCGTACCGCGAAAAAACCCAAAAACCAAAAACTATCATAGAGATAGCTTGCTTCTGGACATTCTGTTATGTGAGAAAAATAAATGCCTCTTGGGTTAAGCCGCTCTAGTTATATTTTTGTTATTTGTCCCTAAGTACAGCGCTCACTGACTAATGTCCAAGAGCATTATCTCTGGAGCCACATTGCCTGGGTATCCACGCTGGCTCGCCTGCATCCCAGTTGTTGCTGAGGTGACCACGCATACCTGCAGTCCACTGGCCCTCCTACACCCCCAGCCTCCTTTGGGGTCCGAGGCGGGACCATGGGACTGCGTTCTGGCACATACGGATGTGAAGAGAATCAGTACATCGCCTCAGATCCCAGGCACAAGTCCAGGGAAAGTCAGCATCAGTGTGCCTTCTCCATTTCTCTCTTCCCGGGATGGGATGGACTTGCAAGTATTGTGTTGATAGGATGGCATCACAGGATGGGGAGGGGGCCTGGTTCCTTGAGTCAGCGGATGGAGGAGAGTGCCAGACAATACACACTGGACCTGGTGCGAGTGAGAACGAAAGTTTTGTTGTGTCAGAGGCTTAAAATAAACCTTGGGTCCCCCAGCTTCCAGGAAGAAGGAGCAGGTGTGAAAGTTGTGCAGCCCTCCAGTTCCTCCACCGTGTTCATTTCAGATGTACTTGGGGGATAAGGGAGAGGAAAACCCCCCAAGATGCAAATCCAGAAGCAAAACTACAGACAAGAGAATCCCTCCTGGGTGGCGCAGCACAGTCAGGGTGTAAAGTGTGGGGGCAGCTGATGGTAATTACCCGAAAAATACCGCGGTCATGCTTGAGCAGGTCATTCTACCTCTCCATGCCTCAATTTCCTCCTAAGTGAAATCTAGACGGTGATAGTATCTGACCTGTCAGGGGTGTTGCAATCCCGAGGTGGGGGATTAATGACGTTGCTTTCTTCCTGGATCCGGGTGAATTCGAGCTTCTCCCTGGGGAGCCATTGGGACCCGGGCTTCTCAGGTCGGTTATCAGAACATTACTGCAGTGTCTGACTAATGCGCTTTTGTCGGTACTTAACCTAATCGCCCTGTAAATCCCTCCGATCGTGTGCAGTTTACTTGCTAACACGTCCTACAAACACATTTGTAATTCACTTACAGACGAACAGAGCCTCCTCGTAATCGGTTTTTGTTATCCTGTTAATGTCATCCATTCCTCGCCTGCTTATAATCCGAGGAATACAGCCCCCCAATTCATACATTTGAAATTTTAAGTGATGCTGGACGTGCACGTGTGGACCCAAGCGATGAGAACTCCTTTCTCCCCTCTGCTTGGCTGGATGAGAGCTTCTCAGAGCACCTCCGACAGCGTCCCCAAGCCTCCAGGAAATGGCCTGACTTCCAGAAAAAGAATCTCAGGTGTTTTGAGTTGTTTACATGTTTTATTGAAGTGGGTGACAAGGAAGAAATAGAAGTGAAGGTTTTATATTGGAACAGGGAGTGGATCCATTAATGCGTTAGGGAATATTGTTGCCGGAGCTGTTTAGAGGGATTGGGTGACCAGTTTTAAGATGGAAAAAAGTATATAGCGCGTGTGTCCGTTCAAGGTGATAACATGCGGCCCGCCTTCCCTCTCTTTATCTGGCTTCTAAAGGAGAGCAATGTGCCTTTGTCTTCATGAGCTGTAGCGGAAGCTCCTGTCTCGGGCAGGAATTGAGGGGTAAATCCCCACGAGAGAGTGTGTTTCTTGAGCTCATGACTGTGTCTCATTTGTGTTTGTGTTTTTGCTACTAGATCCACCGTCTGGCACAGGGCAGACATAGGATAAATGGGTGAATTAATGCTGATCAGTTCATAGGATACGTAGACCATGGAGAACATGCTCTATTGGATAAGTGGACACAGGAGTTAGATGCTACCTGTTGTTACATTTGGAGTGTTTTCTCATCACATGTACTGTCTCCTTTAATTCAACAAGATTTTTAATTGTGATAAAACGTACATTGCATGGAATTCCCCATTTTAACCACTTTAAAGTGTACAGTTCAGCGGCATTGAGTACTTTGACACACAGCTGTGGGCAGTCGGCCCTGCTATATCCATTTGCAGGATGTTGTCAGCGTGCAAAAGTGAAACCCGTACCCATTCCACAGTGACCCTCATGTGCCCTTTCCCCTGGCAACCGCCATTCCATTTCCTGGCTCCATGACGGTGACTGCTCTGGGGGCTTCACCTAAGGGCAACTGGAGGATTGTCCTTCGGTGTCTGGTTGCTTTCACTGGTGTACTTCCAGATTCATCTGTGTTGTAGCCTGTGTCCGATCTTCCTTCCTTTTTCAGGCTGAATAATATTCCACTGTCTGTAAATCCACCATCTTGCTTATCCATTCATCCATCGGTGGACACTTGATCAGCAAGATTTAAATCCTGTATTATTATCCTTCTTATTCAGACTCAGAGGTGACATAACTTGCTCAAGATCAGAAACCTATTGATTTCTAAACTCTGACTTAAGGGGTCTGGTGTCTATGTTTCTATACAACTCCTGGTGACAAACTCTCCTTTATGATAATAACGTTTCAAGGCTGGTCAACACAGACTCATTTAAATCAATGACCCAGGACGTGTCCTCATGATCTTCAGCTTGATCCCATTAATTTCTCCTGAATTGAGAGGATGGGTGCCCTCTGCCACACCCATCACACGGTTTCCTTTTCTCAGGGCAGCCCTGATTCCTTCAGTGGAATTCCTTGCACCAGCTGGATACAGTCTAGAGAGATGTATCTCATTCATCTCCGCTGTGGAGCATCTTCCTGTGTAGAGCAGGCACGTGGCCCAAACCAAGCCAGCCAGGCATCCCTTCCATGAACTATGAATATGAAACAGAGGCACAAAGAACTGATTGGTTAGGGCCCTCTCCCTCTGAGTGACAAGATTCTAACCAGACTGTTCCAGCTCCGAAACCCCCATCAGTACTCCTGTGTTCAACCTCCTGCCCGCCCCCAAAGTTCCCCTCAATTCTGTGGACAACCATCCTTGCACTTGATGCTTGTTAAATTTCAACAAGCAAGCTGAAATTCACCAGAGTTGGTTTCTGTTGCTTGCAACTAAGAATTGTGACCGATTCAGAAGTAGAGTGCTTATATATTCCTATTAAAGAAGTGTTTATTAAATTTAGGGCCCAGTATGTACTAATTATTCTTCTGCACTCATGAGATTAAAAAAGAAAGATGTGAGCTAAGACCATGCTACGTAAGTTTGGACCACATCACCTGGGAGCAGGTTATAAACAAAATTTCTGACCCCAACCAGACCTACAGAATCAGAATCTCCACTTTAGCCACAACATTGAGAAGTGTTGAGTGAGCACATAATCTTTACTCTTAAAAAAATCCGTCTGTTTGGAGAGAGGCATACGGTTGCAGTAATAGGCATATGAAAAACGTGACCAGGGAGGAAAACCTGTGAACTTTTTCTGCTGCCTCTTTTTACAAAGGCTTTTGGATCATACGTCCATGTTCCCCCCAAAAATGTTCATCATTTTTTTTTCTAGTCGTCTTTAAAACGATGGCAGATGGGCAAGAGGCATATACACCAAACTGTGGAACACTGCCTTTGGGGGGGAAATAAAACCACAGACATAGGAGAGGTGGCAGGTGTGTGGGTCCCCGCTAGCCTTGCTGTGTCCAGAGCAGCACGTGGAGACCTAGCAGGGTTAAAGTGTTAAAGGAGAGGCTCCCAGCTCTTGAGCTCGGTGGAGAAAGCCCCGGCTCCCCCTCCAGCGGGATTTGGGACCCGTGCATAAGCAGGAGGTATGGCAGACTCTTGAGCCCAACCTGCCAGCTCAGTATTGGGGTTGGGGGAGCACCAGCCCCTCCCTGCTGTGATCAGAAGACAGAATCGAAGCTTGTCAACAGCCATGATCATGGTCAGTTTTCCTATAACCTTGCAAGAGGCTGTCATATGTCCTGGGAGACCACTCGTGCCTGGGGGGGGGAGGGAGGCATGAATCATGAATCTCTGATAAGACCTTAGAGGTCAGACGCGTCCACTTTCCCGCTGCCCCTGATCACTATGCTCTTGTCACGTACCTCCCTGTCCCAGCTTAAGACGCCTGTAATTTTCTTTTGGGTGATATATTGATGGATCTCTAAGAGAGTGCTTCTCAAAGGGTGGTTCTCCAATCAACAGCATCAGTGTCACCAGAGAGCTTACTGGAAGTAAAAACTTCCAGACCTATGCAACCGGGAGATTTGGGGGTGGGATCCAGCCATCTGTGTTTTCACAAGCCCACCAGGAGGTTGGGGGTACACCGGGGCCTTGAGAGCCACCTGCTCTGGTAGGTTTCTTTGTAGCCAACGTAAGACGAGAGTTGTCTGGAAACTGTGGGCTGGGAAGGAATAAGGATGACGCAGAGACAGAGAAAGACAGGAGCTGACGCGTCAGTACATTTGATACTTCGGGTTTATCCGTTAACAGGAGTGATGTAGCTTTCTACAGGGCACATAGTTTTGTTCTTCATCTGTAAACTCAGCATTTTTTTTCCCCCCAGAAATGAAGTGACTGAAAAGGGGACTCTGGACAGGTTTCAAAAAGAAAATCAATTGCATTTCCATCCGGTGAACAAACTGGCCTCTTATTAATGGTGTCCGTCATTGGTCAGCCGTGAGCTGTGGTTGTGTGTCTAAGAGCTGGTCCTGTCTCATGGCTTTCTTACCTTTTCTTGTGACGTTGGAACCTTCATCCGCCATCAACATAGGCTCCGTCTTTGCGGATGAAAAACAACCCTGGATCTGGATAGAATGAAGATGGGTTTTGAAAGAGAGCTCTTAGTCTCCCCGGCTGGCATCGCATCCCACCGTCTGCAGAAAAGTTGGCATTTTGTTAGCCTTTGCAGACTCCTCTAGTCTGCTAAGTGGAGAGCCGGTGCGTTTCGAAGGAATAAATATCAGCATTCTTATTTCTGCCGCTGCAGGGTCAAGAGGGCTGAATTAAAACTCCTTAAAACACACTTCGCTGTTCCTTCACAGTGATTTTTGTTTAAAAGCCAGGGATTTGTGGGTGGTGATTCTGTCTTCCGGCAGTGTGTTATCTGGCTTCCCTATGACAATCAATATTTCACAGAATCTAGCAGAAACATGTCCTCCCTCATCTGTCAGTCTCCTCCGCCCTGGCCAGCGCACCCACTGGGGGCTCGAGGTCATCGTCTGGTACGGTACACTTGGGTGGTGGTAATGCCGACCTCGAGAAGTATGTTATAAGCTGATTGATGGAATTAAAAGATGAATTCATGCCATGAGCAACTCAGCAAGCAACCTCTAGATCTTTGAGAGTTGTAGAGGAAAGCCTGTATGAAGTCTAAGTGCTCACAGATACAGAAAGAGGCATTTAAAATATGTATTTAATTTATTTTTATTTTTTTAAAGATGTTTTGATGTGGACCATTTTTAAAGTCTTTATTGAATGTGTTACAATATGGCTTCTGTTTTATGCTTTTGGGGGCTTGTTTTGGCCCCAAGGCATGTGGGACCTTAGCTCCCCGACCAGGGATTGAACCCGCACCCCCTGCATTGGGAGGCAAAGTCCCAACCACTGGACCACCAGGGAAGTCCCTATTTAATTTACTTTGGAATTGGTCATTCATTCGTTCATCCATTCATTCATTCGTCAGAGATTCTGTTTATTCAATGAACACTGAATGGTGCAGTAAAAGATTAACCTTGTCAGAAGACAGTTTTGGTCCTAAGTCTCCAGCTCCTGGGGGGCAGCCTTTAAGCCCTTGGAATGTGCTGCCTGATAAGAATCTTTGTTTACCTGGGGACCTGGGGCCATGCCAGGTAGTCCAGATGCCAACAGTATGGTTTATGGCTATGGCGGAGCCTTTGATCCATCTCAACGATATCACCTCCATCTTTGGAGCAGCTAAGACTGAGGTGAGAGGCTTAGAGACTAAGTCTCTAAGACATAGAGACCAAGGTCAGCCACGGCTGTGGAACCAAACTCCAGCAAAATCTTTGGACACCAAGCTTCAGGTGGGCTTCCCTGGCTGGCAATACTCCATACATATTATCACACATCCCTGATGGGAGAAATACACACTGTCTGTGTGGCCCTGCTGGAGAGGACCCCAGGAAGCCCTACATCTCGTCTCTCCTGGACCCTGCCCTTATGCATCTTTCCCCATTGCTGATTTTAGTCTGCGTCCTTTTATTGTAATAAACCGTAACTGTGAGTGTAACAGGTTTATTGAGTTCCCTTGAGTTCTTCCCGTGGATTCTTGCTGAGGATAAACGTGGGGACCACCTGTGCTCAAAGAGCCGGGAACTATGCTAGTGCTGGAGATACAGAGATGAGAACAAAGTCTCTCGCTTCATCGCCAAGAGAGACAAGGAAGCCACCCACGGCGGAAGAGCACGATAAATCCTCATTGGAAATGCAGAGGAACAAGTGCATTCACTGCCCTTTCTATGGACAAACGCGTGCTTTCGAACAAGGCTTCTTTCTGAGAGTTACACTCTACACCGAGCATTTTTGTAGAGGGTGCTTACGTCAGATGATAGACTCAGGTACGCAAGAGATGCAGTTGTATTCCTCCAAATTTAAGGTAACTTCTCTTTCTCGCCCCCTTCTTTTTACCCAAGCGGCAGAAAAGTCCTCTCATTCGGTCGTAGGTAATTCACTGTGGTTCTTTTGGTCAGTTCTTTTTTTTGGAGTTCTCTTTGCCTTTTCCAGGAAGCCGCTTCTAAGTTTCAGGCAGCTTGGTAGTACCTGTCTTGGGTTGGACTGACGGAGGGCGATGCTGCTGTGCTCACGGGTTCCATCTTGTTACGCCTGGTCCTCACCTGTCATCCACTCCCATCAAAGCTACGTCCCTGCTCAGTTTCTCTGCAGGCTTCTCTCTAAGCAAGCTGGTAACTGAGAATATCTCTGCCACCTCATGGATGCAGGGGAATTCTAGCAGCTTCCCCACGTGGCTTATCCTTCTACAGCTTCCTTGCCAGTTGCCCCAGGTTTTACTCAAGCAAGTCTGTAGAGGCATCTATAGTTTGTCTCCATCCATACCCACTCTGACTCCCTTCCAGCTTTCCTTTTCTACTGTGAAGGATGAAAAAAACCCTAAAATGACATTTCCCAAAGGCCTTCACAGCTAGGATTCCGTCTATAACCTGCTCTCCCAAGGAGACACCACTCACGAGACTGAGGGGGAGAAGCGAGCACCGTAAAAGCTCAGGTTGGGGCTTCCCTGGCAGCGCAGTGTTTGCGAGTCTGTCCGCCTGCCGATGCAGGGGACGCGGGTTCGTGCCCCGGTCCGGGAGGATCCCACGTGCCGCGGAGCGGCTGGGCCCGTGAGCCATGGCCGCTGAGCCTGCGCGTCCGGAGCCTGTGCTCCGCGACGGGAGAGGCCGTGGCAGTGAGAGGCCCGCGTACCGCAAAAAAAAAAAAAAGCTCAGGTTACCTTGTGCAGAGAAACGAGGAAGCGTGGTGGCTGAGAGCCTGGTCCTTGCTAGCCAGCTCCGTTGGTTTGTGTGTCATCTAATCCGTAGCCTGAACAGCTGCACAGAAGGAATAGCATCTGCTGTGATATTGTTGCCACAACAGTTCTGGGGTAGAGCAGAGCCTTTTTCCTGGCTGCCTTGTTTCTGGCTTCCAAGCAACTAAGCCTGGTTATCTGGCCTTCACAGATTCAATATGGCTGCTGTTGACTGCAACCGAGAACTCCAACCCGTAAAAACAGGGAGGGATGAGAAACTCCATTGCCTGGCTATTCATTTACAGTGGAAAACGTGACTCTCAAGGCTTCCAAATGAGTGTTTGCTAATCAGCACATTTTCTCCCTAAATACAAATACTATATTTGGAGCCCCAATTGCCCCATTAATAATTGAACAGCTGTGTAGGAGGTATGAAGTTATTACGAAAGAAACTAGAGAATTTTCTAGCCCTGCGATCCAAGTGTCAATCAAGGACTGTTCAGGAGAATATAAGATGCGACAAGGTCGTTTTTTTTCCTGGAGGTGAGAGAGAGGTTAGAACCTTCATAGGATGTTGAGGATTTAAAGTGAGGGCATCTGTGTCCTTTTCCGGTTGCCTCCTACTTTGTGTTTTGTACACGTACATTTAGGGATGAATCAATAAGAGAGGAAATCCACAGTAATGTCCCCACAAGTGCACGTCACTTTTATAATCACACCCATCATGCTGAAGTCTTCACTGACACATGGAGGTGTTTTTGTGTGACACGGAACACCAACTACAAAATACGTGGGAAAGAAACCTGAAAGAGGACCCGTGATGAGAACCTTTAAGAGTAAGTCCCATCAAGGTCGTCTCGCGTTTGTCTTGGATTTTCCTTAAATTAAGGAAAATTTTAAGGAAAAGTGACTCGATTTTATAAATATCTACACTATGAAGAGGAAAGTTCTAAAATTAATATGTGGATAGGTCACTCAAGTGGGAAAAATCTTTGTTCTGAAACTGATATCGCACGTCTCCAAGTGTTCACCACCCCTTTCTCTCTCCCAAGGGCAAAGCTGGTTTAATTAGAACTATTTTCTTAGGAAGGTATGCATTTTTATTGTTTAATATTAAGTCTGCTGACAGCATCTTAATTTTGTGCCTTGGATGTGTACCTGGAACTTGAAATTCATTTGCAGCTAGTCACGCTTAGATAACAACAAGGATAATTAAATCTCATGCTTCAGCATCTACGTATCATAATGCTTCAGGCATGAGGGAGGGAGTTTTCCTATCTATGTCATTTTCCAATTGGTTAGTTGCATTAGAGTGATTTGAATGCATCTTTTCTTTCCTCGTTCAACTGAAAACAATTACCAGAGACTAGGCGATTGGGTCAGGTCTGGAAGTGATGATATCTGTGATGTTCTGGATCAAAAATAGCATATGTCCCTGTGACTGAAATCAATACAAGGCCCAAAGAAATGCAAGTCACTAGGCCAGAAAGCTGATGTCATGAGAGTTGGAGGTGACTGGTATAAACCTCCAATATTACCTCAACTTCCCTCTCCCCTCCTGTGTTCCTTTTTCTCTATTCTTCAACTGTTTTTTCTTGTGCTTTTCATTTTGTCATTGTCTCCTCCCTACATTTAAATAAGCCAGCAGCATCCAGGCCTGACTGCTGTCTGCTTTTAGAAGCAAAATTTAAAGAGATTCTTGATAGCTACATTAATATGTCCTGGCATCAGTATTCATTTTGGGGGGAAGATAGGATATTGAGACATGGGTAGACGTTTGTGCATTCTTAACTCACAGTGTGGTTGCAATAAACAGAGACAGGCTGCCCAGCTTTCACCTTTAACCTTTTTCCCTGATGGCTTTTTTTTTTTAACATCTTTATTGGAGTACAATTGCTTTACAGTGGTGTGTTAGTTTCTGCTGTATAACAAAGTGGATCAGCTATATGTATACATATATCCCCATATCTCCTCCCTCTTGCATCTCCCTCCCTCCCACCCTCCCTATCCCACCCCTCTAGGTGGTCACAAAGCACCGAGCTGATCTCCCTGTGCTATGCGGCTGCTTCCCACTAGCTCTCCACCCTACGTTTGGGAGTGTATATGTGTCCATGCCACTCTCTCACTTCCTCCCAGCTTACCCTTCCCCCTCCCCGTGTCCCCTGATGGCTTTTAATTTTATCAGTTGGCCCTTACAGATGTTCTGACTGAGCACAGGTTCTTTGCCAGACGCTGTCCTATGTACTGAAGTTACAAGCGTGAATAGACTCCAACTAGAGAGACAGAAGTAAATAATCATAATCCATTCAGTACAAGCGACCATGACAACGGATGGAACATTTAAAATGCATGAATTACAAAATACAGGAGTTCTACTGATTCATGACAGTGAACTTTTTTGTGGTTCTAAGTTTATGTAAAATGTCACAACTTCTGAGCGATTATACATTCTTTTTTTATATAAATTTATTCGTTTTATTTATTTATTTATTTTTGGCTGCGTTGGGTCTTCGTTGCTGTGCACAGGCTTCCTCTAGTGGCAGCGAGCGGAGCCTACTCTTCATTGCGGTGCGCGGGCTTCTTACTGCGGTGGCTTCTTTTGTTGCAGGGAACGGGCTCTAGGCACGCGGGCTCAGTAGTTGTGGCTCACGGGCTCTGGAGCGCAGGCTCAGTAGCTGTGGCGCACGGGCTTAGCTGCTCCGCGGCATGTGGGATCTTCCCGGACCAGGGCTCGAGCCCGTGTCCCCTGCATTGGCAGGCGGATTCTCAACCACTGCGGCACCAGGGAAGCCCCGATTATTCATTCTAATGGATGAAACAAATTATATGATAGGAGTAGTCATGTGTTGGTTTCAACTTCTTTATTATTTGACTGGAAGGGAATTTTTTGAATGAAGATTATATATATAACCACTGATTAATTTAAAGCTTCTGTAATTTGAAGTCACATATTTATTATTACTTCTGCCATAGATTATACACAAAGAATTACAACTACATGCACCAAAATATATCAGCTGCGAATGTGTTCATCGCAAGGGACGGAAACCCTACTGGAGCCAGATTAAGCAGAATGAGGGATTTATTGGTCCGTAAAGCTGGGAATTCCAAGGGTGGCCCTGCTTTCACGTGTGGCTGGTGCTAGGATTAAAACACAGCCAATGGCAATAAATACTTCTCTGCCTCTCAGCCCTGCTCTCTGCTCTCCATTGGTTCCCCTCCTTGATGAAAATATGGCTTCCGGAAAACTCACGCGTGCATTCTGCCCCTGAGCGATCCCAGGGCAAAGACAGTAGAGTCCCCCGTATCCCTCAGAAGCCTAGGGATTTTCTGTAGCTGGTTTAATCACATCAAATACCCATCTGTGAGGCAAATATGACGCAATACTAAGAAAAGGTCTGATGGTCCAGGCCTCGATCAGATGCCCAGCTCAGCTTGGGATAGAATCAACCCAGCAATCCACATGGGCTTCGGGCGAGGAAGAGGTGGGAATATGGCTTGTGGCATCAGATTAAGAGGGAAAAAATTCTTGGAACGCAGGGAAATCGATATCCAGTATCCACGACCAATATAATATAGAAATCAAAGCAGTTTCTCAGGAAAACATGACTTTTCCGTCCATTGTTTTCGGTTGTTGCTGCTTTTATTTTTCCTCTCTTGGTGGTATTCCTTTGACTTATATTTATCTTGATTGTAGCATTTTTTGCTTATTTTCTGCCATTAGGGCCAAAACAAACCTAGGACTAGGGTGACAATAGAATATACAAACACACAAAAATTTACCTTTAATTTTGCAATAGAGATAGGAACGTGCTGCTTAGAGGGAGGGAGTGATGGCTGCATTGGAGGTGAAGAAAAACCACAGAAACTCCAGAATCTGGATGCTTTGCTCAGATGCCAGTCTCATTTGATGAGTTTAGATGGCTGGGGCGTGGGGGGTTGACCTGCAGCAAGTCTGTCTTTACAGCCCTCTTGCAGCCACGCCTGAGACTCATCCCAGGCTGCACTGTGTTCCTCAGCAGCCCAGAAAGGAATAAAGAGCAGTTCAGGACTTCCCTGGTGGCGCAGTGGTTGAGAATCCAGGGCAGGGGACACGGGTTGTAACCCTGGTCTGGAAAGATCCCACATGCCGCGGAGCAACTAAGCCTGTGCGCCACAACTACTGAGCCTGCGCTCTAGAGTCCGCGAGCCACAACTACTGAGCCCACAAGCCACAACTACTGAGCCCACAAGCTACAACTACTGAAGCACACCCGCCTAGAGCCCATGCTCCGCAACAAGAGAAGCCACCACAACGAGAAGCCGATGCACCGCAATGAAGAGTAGCCCGGGCTCGCCACAACTAGAGAAAAGCCTGCGCGCAGCAACGAAGACCCAATGCAGCCATAAATAGATAGATAGATAGGTAGATAGATAGACAGATAGATAGATAGATAGAATTTTTTTTTTTAAAAAGAGCATTTCGTAGGATGCATTTCTCTCATGGAAGATAAAATGTGTGAAAACACTCCTGTGTTTCCTAAGAGTCCGTCCTAGGAGTCTTGCTTACAGTGTGCCAGGAGTCTACCCCTCAAAAATTTATATCTGTGGTCGAATTTTATTGTAGATTTTTTGTGTGTGTGCAGAGAATGTCATGGCTGAGCTCCCACCTTTGAAATTCTTGTATTCCCTTCCCTATTACTTTTGATTGAATTCTGATATGCCACTGCTCTTTTTCAAATGGCATTTAAAAATTTATTTATTTATTTATAAAATATTTATTTATTGATTGGCTGTACCGGGTCTTAGTTGCAGCGTGCGGGAACTTTTAGTTGCAGCATGCGGTATCATTCAGGTGCAGCATGCTGGGTCTTTTGTTGCAGCATGCAGGGTCTCTACTTGCAGCATGCAAACTCTAAGTTGTGGTATAAAAAAACATGTTTGAATGGACTCATCACCCCCCAATAAAGCGCATCTAATGTAGGACCCAGCTTGAGCTCTGTGGGAAATTCTAGGATTGTCTGAGCTCCACCAGTGGTCCAAGCCAGATGGGAAATGGTTGGTCTATGGATAATGGCAGAGCCACCTTTGGGACATGTTGTGATCTGCAGGGAATGGTTCAGTGAATATACCTACAAGTTCTAAATGCTATGTCATAGTTAAAGGGCAGGTGAGAACCTAAACATGATATTTGGATTTCCAAGCTATACATTTTTATTTTTCAAAGAATTTTTCCGTGGTCCTCTGAGGGGAATACATTTTCATCCTCAGACTGCCTGAGGGAACCTGCTTATAGGATGGGTTGAGAGATAATACTGCTTTCTCAGGGGACACTCTTACTTGGACTGTGTACGTGTGTTATTTGCTTCTGGGGAGTTCTTATGGAACATTTCTCATTATAAAGTCATTTTACTTATCACCCTGGGAAATGCTACAGCTCTGTTTTATGTAAATACTGGGTGTTCATTACAGAAGATTGGGGTATATTTTATTTCTAACTGTACCTATTTCAGGACCTGAAAAATATTTTATGACTTTCTGGACACCGATTTATGCAAATAAATCAGGCAGGTTTATATCACTGTTCTTTTTAATATTCCCCCAGTTGATATTAGCACAACTATGGCCCACTATCTTGATAATATTATCCACTATTAAATACAGATATAGATACATACACATATAATATATAGGTACGGTATATATCATATATGATAAAGCTGATTATATATGTAATGTATATAATATACTACATATGTAATGTATATATATGGAATATATGTATATGTAAAACTGATTATACATGTAATGTAGTATCTATATAATACATGTATATATGTATTATATATATGTGCTCTCACGCACACACACATACATACACGTATATACTACACTTGTTCAGGGACATGAAGACGTATATTGTCTCATGGCAACTATTGAAATAGGCTGCCTTCATCTACCTGTTTCTCTCCTCACCGGCCTGTATCTGAGGCTCTACAGAGTATTTAGTTATGTATCAACGGGATAAACAGGTCGCGTCAGTTCCTAGTTTTACAACTTTCCAATATCTTTCCATTGTATCTGTGATAAAATCTCCACCATGTCCCACGGGACCACACTCAATCTAGCCCCTTTCTACTTGTTTGGAGCCCTTTCTGTGGGCTGGGCTTCCAGACACTTAATGAGCTGCTCGGTCACATCGGACTCCTTTCTGTTCCTCAAAGTCTGACCTGAACTTTCCTTGGAACGTTCGACATTATTGTTCCTTGTTTGGAAATATCTGGTTCCAAATTCTTCCCAAGTGCATCAGTGCAGCTGTGTGCACGTACAACGCAGCTTTGGCTGCACAGTGCTGCAAAGCAGCATCCCCCAAAGACAGGCAGCATGAAATGAAAGAGTCAGCCTTTCTACAGGTCCTGTGTCACCAGGTAGGCAAAGGTTGGCTAGAGATCAGCTGATGCAGGCTGGGGTCCGTTCAGTGGTTCTGCCGGTCTCGACGGGGCTCTCTCACACATCTGCAACTGGTCGGCTCTTCTGGGGCTGGCTGTCTTTCACATGCCTCTTCTCGCTCCCGGGACCAGCAGGCCAGCCTAGGGTTGTTCCCATGGCCACAGACAACGTGCAGGAGCACAGATGGAAATTCACGAGACTTCTTGAGAACTGGCTCACAGGCCTGCCTGCCGCATTCCATTGACCAAAGCATGTCCCATGGGCTGAATTCAGAGTCAAGGGTGGAGAAATGTCCCTGCCTCTTTCATGGGAGGAACCTGTGAAGTCATATAGCAAAGGGTGTGAATCCAGGAAGGGGTGAAGAATCGGGTCCAGTAATTCACATTGCCATTTTGCCTGACTGCTTCTTATTAACTCATTGGAGATACCCCACGGAGGGAGGTGATCTCTGTCCTCAACCAGGGGCATCCCTGTTACGTCACTGTATTTTATTTCCTAAAGTTACCTTGTTTACACATGTACTACCTGTGTCCCTCCCACCTCCCTAGAATATAAGATCCATAAATCTACCCTCACGATCTGAAACAGCATAGGTACAAAGAAGGCACTTGATAAAGTGTTGTATTAATGACAGGTTTAAATGTCAGCTTCTATTATAACATTCATGTGTGCGTAGTATCTGATTTCACTGAGAATTAATTAGGAGATCGGGTTTCCCACCCAGGGTCCACCTGGAACATGATCTGTGTCTAGGAGCAAATTAATTCTCTCCAGCCTTCATTTCTTCCTGTGTAAAAAGAAACTGTTAACTTCTATGGCTTCGTATTTTGCTTTCCACTCTCCCCGTCTCTGATTATAGACCCCGAGTCTATTAAATAAGGTAAATTGACATTGCTTTCATTCTTAGAGCCGTGGGAAGTGACCTGTCCACAATCCAGGCAGCAGTCCCAGATATGGAAAGCTTTTCAGCAAGTGTCAGTTATGTTCATACTAAGTACACATAACGTGTCTGAGGTGGAAGACAGGATATACTTGGACGATAAGGAATCTGCTCCAAGCAACTTAAAGATTAGCAAACGGAAACATCGGTATGAAAAGGCAGAATGCACAATACGGAGGGATAATTTCTACAGGATTTAGGAAAGCTCTGAAGATATTGGTGCAATGATGAATATGATTACTGAAATGGTTTTTGGCCACGCACATTCTCTGATATCAGTGGAAAATTATTTTAGCCTTTTTTTTTTTTTTTTTTTTTTTTGCGGTACGTGGGCCTCTCATTTTGTGGCCTCTCCCGTTATGGAGCACAGGCTCCGGACGCACAGGCTCAGCGGCCATTGCTCATGGGCCCAGCCGCTCCGCGGCACGTGGGATCCTCCCGGACCGGGGCACGAACCCGCGTCCCCTGCATCAGCAGGCGAACTGTCCAACCGCTGCGCCACCAGGGAAGCCCTATTGTAGCCATTTTTGATTGGATGCCGTGCTTCCAAATATTCCCTGTAGCTTGGCTTAATGTATAGTATGTAATCTATCCCTTTTGACGTTTGTTCCGGTGAAAACGGAAGGCAACTTGCTGTGCATTGCTGAGAACCTCTCTTGATCATCACTGCTTCTGACAGTTAGGGAAGCGGTGTATTAACTTCCTCTGGGCGTGGCCGTTAATGTTGGCTTAGCTTTTGCAATCTACCTGATAACCGTCAATACAACCTCTTGATGAATCTTAAATGCACAAATCACACAGAGGCAAATTATTGTCTCAAACGAGGCTTTGTGGTTTATGGGGTTACTTAAGCTACATCAGCTTAGGAAAGCTTTTAAAACCATTTCTGAATATGGAGGGGGAAGCCCTAGAAAGTGCTCTGTTTCTGGCATTAAGCAATTCCTGTTTCTTTGGTGTATCCACAGGTCAAAGTGATTCAGTTATATATTTTTTTCAGATTCCCTTCTCTTATAGGTTATTGCAAAATATTGAGTACAGTTCCCTGTGCTATACAGTAGGTCCTTGTTTCTTATCTCTTTTATATATAGTGGAGTGTGTATGTTACTCCCAAATTCTTAATTTATCCCTCCCCCCCACCTTTCCCCTTTTGTTTTCTATGTTGGTGAGTCTGTTTCTGTTTAGTAAAGAAGTTTATTTGTATCATTTTTTTTAGATTCCACATATAAGTGATATCATATGATATTTCTCCTTCTGACTTATTTCACGTAGTATGATCATCTCCAGGTCCATCCATGTAGCTGCAGATGGCCTTATTTCATTCTTTTTTATGGCTGAGTAATATTCCATTGTGTATATGTACCACATCGTCTTTATCCACTCATCCGTCGATGGACATTTAAGGTGCTTCCATGTCTTGGCTAATAGCAGCTTATTTATTACGCTGTGTAAGCAGCTCAGGGCTCGCATGGTGGTTCAGTGGTGATGGGTTGCAGCTCCTTCTGGCTTCGCTCTCCTTACTCTACCGTCCGGGAGGGCTCCCTTCCACATCCTCCTTCTAACCGGCACGGAGCAGGGAGGGAGACGGGAGGGCTGCCGCCTTTCTGTGGCACAAGTTGAAAACTACACACGTGGTCTTCATCTCATGGCATATGGCGTCACCCAGTGCAAAGGGAAGTTTGAATATCCCGTCTTTATCATCAAGTGACGGGAAGAAGTTGTGAGTATGTTATAATGAGGAGGAAAAAGAAGAAAAAAAAAAAAGAATGTTAAGGACAACCGAGAATCCCAAGCATCCACAAGAGGGATGAAGGTAGGATACCTTCAGATCAGTGGGAAGGGAGGAGGAGGTAAATAAACTCTGAATAGCAGAAGAAAACCCCGGAATGAAGTTGAGGAAAAGAAGAGACATTGTGAAGGTGCTGGCAAAGGAGATTCTGTCCCTGGCTTTCGACAAGTTCCTGATTCACCCGTGAATGACAACATCACTTACCTACTACAGGTGTCTTCCCTCCAAGGATGGCCGTGGAGAGAAAGCCTTACCGCACGCACCCTCCAGGTCATAAAACGTTGTCATGTTTCAGTGTCCACTAGAATATCATAATGTTTCGATATCAACTAGAAGCACACTCTGGGAGAGGCTTAAACAGAAAGCAACACGTGGAGTGCTTTGTCGTGTTACGACACATGCCACTCTCTCTTACTGAAAGCAGCATTCACAACAAATAGAATTAATTCCACCATTCAGTCAACATTTAGAATGAGATTGGTTTTTGGTTTTGTGTTTTCAGAACTACGATGGGGCCATGAAGATATTTATCAAGTGTCTGCTATGAGACAGTCCCTGAAGGTAGAGTGCTAGATGATTTTTTTGAAAGTCCTGCCCTCAAACTTTTTTCAAGGGGCAAGCGTTGTTAGCCAAATAAATTTGTGCAGAATTCATTCCTATAGGAATGAGAAAACAGGAAACATGGAGGGTTTTGAGCTCAAGAGTGAATGATGTGATGCCTATTTTGAATGGATCGTGTTGATTGCTTAAGAGTTCATTGAAAAGATGAATGAAAAAATCATCTTTCCATAGAAATTCCAGATGGATCCATCCTGACGGTGAAATTCAGCACCAACCACAAAAATAGTCCTGAGTGACTAACCTAGAGAATTTGCACTGATCAAGTTGAATATGGATCTAACACTAGAAAAAAAAAAAAAAAATGGCTTTCATTGCTCTAAGTCACATTATTTGTTCTAGTTTCCATTGTAAAAAGTAGCATATTTTGTAGCATATTTCCCTGAATCTGGGGCACCACCGATTTGCAAGACATGTGATTGTTCATGTATGACTAAGAAGGCAAAAACACTGCTGAATATAATAATTGTAAGACACTATGAGTTAATACCCATCTGATTTCAGGAGTGAGAAAAGAGAGTGACTCGCGATTGGTAAAAAATGGTGCGTTTGCTTTCCTGTTGCAGAAGGTCTTCTATCCCCTGGTTCTGCTGATCAGCTTTCTAGATGGAACAGTAGGTCATGAGAACAAATAAAAGGCATCCCCAAATTACAGACTGTTGAGAGACTACTCTTGCCTATCCTAAGTACTCTGAAATTAGCTTTGCTTTGAAATCTCCCATTTCACAGGATAATCCAGTAGTCCTATAGAATTTGGCAATACCTTTCCTTTGGTCCACCTTTTTTTTTTTAAATTTATAAAATTTTTTAAAATTTATTTTTTAATTTAAGTATAGCTGATGTACAATTTTGCATTAATTTCTGCCCTGCAGCAAAGTGATTCAGTTATACACATAAATACATTCTTTTTTATATTCTTTTTTTTTTTTTTTTTTGTGGTACGCAGGCCTCTCACTGTTGTGGCCTCTCCCGTTGCGGAGCACAGGCTCCGGACGCGCAGGCTCAGCGGCCGTGGCTCACGGGCCCAGCCGCTCCGCGGCACGTGGGATCTTCCCGGACCGGGGCACGAACCCGCGTCCCCTGCATCGGCAGGCGGACTCTCAACCACTGCGCCACCAGGGAAGCCCTATGTTCTTTTTCACTGTGGTTTATCATAGGATATTGAGCGTAGTTCCCGGTGCTGTACAGTAGGACCTTGTTGCTTGTCCATTCTATGTGTAATAGTTTGTCTCTACTAACCCCGAACTCCCGGTTCATCCCTCCCCCACCTCCTGCCCCCTTGGTAACCACAAGTTTATTCTCTATGCCTTTGATCCAACTTTTCAGTATTTATTAGGCAGCTCTGTTACAGACGTCTGAAAGGATATATAGGCCCAAGAATATTCTGCAGTGCTACACGAAATGAAGACTGAAGTCAAGCTAAATATTCAACAGTCAGTGACGGATGCCATAAATCATGGTAAGTTGACCCAACACAATACCATACCCACCAGTTTAAAAGAGTCTGCTCTGTATGTTCTGGTATGGAATGTACGTGGAAATACCACGTAATTGCAGACGCTTTGTTATCAGAGAGGTGCACACAAATGGGAAGGGGTTTGTAGGAGGAAGAATATTAAAAATAAAAAGAACAGCACATGAACCAAGATACTGAAGAAACTGATTTATGAAGGAAGATGAAACCAGCTAAATACGTGTCTTTAGTGGTAACTAAAAGGGAACATAATGTAATAGATTTGAAGCCAGAAAGACAGAAGGGAATCATTTAACGTAGTCTTAGGAGGAAATGATGAAAAACGGTGAAATTCAGGAAAGAGAGAAATGTGCTCTAAACGTCGGGGGAACAATGCAGGCAATGTCTGATCACACCAATCTTGCAACAGAAGATTCACGGCCTAATGCACAGTCCTGTTGGGGAGATTGAAATAAATGTTTTTATGTTGAGAAGCGGCCATTCTCTGTGGCAGTAAATTTACTAAACCAGCCGTGAAGATCAGCCCACTCCACCGGCCCAGAAGAGCCAAGTGGAAATCAAGCGGCCGTCCTCAGGAGGGTGTGTTACCTGTTTCCGTATATTCTTCCCCTGCGGTGCTAGTTAATCATCAAAATCTGTGTGGGGATCTAGACTTGGAGTAGAAAATAGCAAAAAGGCCAGCTGGATGCAGATATTTATCTGTCTATTTGGAGCATTTGTCCTTGTATCCGTAGCCAGTTACCAATTCCTCCCCAACCCTCCCCAAAGATGAAGAACTTCTGGAGGAAACTCTAATTCAAAATGAAAATGAACCCCAAGGTTCACAGCAGCACTATTCACAATAGCCAGGACATGGAAACAGCCTAAGTATCCATCCACAGAAGAATGGATAAAGAAGAGGTGGTACATATGCACAATGGAATATTACTCAGCCATAAAAAAGGAATGAAGTAATGCCATTTGCAGCAACATGGATGGACCTAGAGATGATCGTACTAAGTGAAGTCAGTCAGACAGAGACAAATATCATATGATATCACTTACTTGTGGAATCTAAAGAAATGATACAAATGAACTTATTTACAAAATAGAAACAGACTCACAGAGGTAGAAAACATTTACGGTTACCAAAGGGGAAAGGGGGGGAGGGGGAGGGATAAACTAGGAGTTTGGGATTAACAGATACATACTGCTCTATATAAAATAGATAACCAACAAGGATTTACTATATAGCACCAGGCACTTCCATTAAAAATTAAATTAAAAATAAAAATAAATAAATAAATATATCAGGAAAACAAAAAAGAACTCTGGCAGGGATCTCCCCCTTGTCTAAAAAAAATAAAACAGAGTGAGTTCTTGTAAACCATTTATTTGCGCTGCTGCACGGAAGTTTCCTGTTTCAATCCAGCGTTGCAGGGCGCAGTTGAAGAAGGCCATTCTGATAATGTGCTCATGAATTAAGGGATTTTTCTGTTTTCCCTTTTGGGTGTGATTCTAGAGACATCATTATTAAATATATTTAAAGTTAAATATCATTTGTCTTTATAAGACTGTGGCTGATCATTAAAAATATAAAAACAGGGTAAAGAAGACACAATTCATCATTCATTCAACCACCCTGGCAACTCCATGTATAGTACCTCAGATGTATTTTCTTCCATTCCTTTTCTTTTTCTTTTTTTTTTTTTTTGACATCTTTATTGGAGTGTAATTGCTTTACAATGGCGTGTTAGTTTCTCCTTTATAACAGTGAATCAGCTATACGTATACATATATCCCCATATCTCCTCCCTTTTGTGTCTCCCTCCCTCCCACCCTCCCTATCCCACCCCTCTAGGTGGTCACAGACCACCGAGCTGATCTCCCTGTGCTATGCGGCTGCTTCCCACTGGCTATCTGTTTTACCTTTGCTAGTGTATATATGTCCATGCCACTCTCTCACTTTGTCCCAGCTTACCCTTCCCCCTCCCCGTGTCCTCAAGTCCATTCTCTATGTCTGCATCTTTATTCCTGTCCTGCCCCTAGGTTCTTCAGAACCTTTTTTTAAAAAAAAATTAGATTCCATATATATGTGTTAGCATACGGTATTTGTTTTTTTTTCCTTCTGACTTACTTCACTCTGTATGACAGACTCCAGGTCTATGCACCTCATTACAAATAACTCAGTTTCATTTCTTTTTATGGCTGAGGAATAGTCCATCGTACATATGTGCCACATCTTCTTTATCCATTCATCTGTCGATGGACACTTAGGTTGCTTCCACGTCCTGGCTATTGTAAATAGAGCTGCAATGAACGTTGTGGTACATGACTCTTTTTGAATTCTGGTTTTCTCAGGGTATATGCCCAGGAGTGGGATTGCTGGGTCGTATGGTAGTTCCCGTTTTTAGTCTTTTAAGGAACCTCCATGCTGTTCTCCACAGTGGCTGTATCAGTTTACATTCCCCCCAACAGTACAAGCGGGTTCCCTTTCCTCCACCCCCTCTCCAGCATTCATTGTTTGTAGACTTTTTGATGATGGCCATTCTGACTGGTGCCATCACTTCCTATTTCCTGTTTGACACCCAGCCCATTTATATGGCCAACCAGCTCCTGTAAACATTTCACTTTTGACCATAAAGAATTATTTACTCACTGATTGTTGGAGAGATTTCTAACACCTGCATGTAAACAAAGAGCAGTGAAGAATTTCAACAAACAGCAGCTGGGACGCCATAATAATGCAGGGACCGTCAACTGTGCTCATGTGTTGAAAATCGCCTGGGAAACTGAGGATTTCCATTTCAGTGACCAGTTCTTCTGAAAAACTTCCTTACACACTCTGGGTGGCAGAAAGATCTCTTTAGACTCGATACGTACCTCCTGGCAGACGTGATGAGGGAATGATCTGCCCTCCTGTCGACTTCTGGCTGCCCTGTCCCTCTGGTTCCGTCTCTGCGTGGAGCCATCTCCACACTGGAACGGTTGGCCTCTGCATCTCCTCTTCTCTGGCATCTAGCTTCATCGCAGCTTCTATCCTTTTGACCTTGCTGCTTCTGTAGTTGGAGGTCTTTCTCATTTACTTCATTTCATATCCCATCATCTGTCATTTGATATCTGAGAACCCTGAAAGATACAGCAAACCTTAGATTCCCCAATACGGGAAAGAGCCGTGAACTCAGTTCCTAGATGTTCATTGTAACTCGGATGCTGAGTTGCTGTGTGAGCTTGGACACATCACTTTCCTTCTCTGAACTTCAGCTTCCTCCCCGCTCAAAAGGGCGTCTATAACATCTCACCCCTGCACTGTCAGACAAGTGAATGGGCGTCAGCGTATTTTGTGATGTGTTTTGCTCTGCACACAACTGCCTTTCCTGCTCACGTAACATCATCCATTCCCTAGAAAAACAGAAATACAAATTCCAGTGTGTGTAACAGCTTGGGCTTTTGTTAAATTTTTGCAAAGTTTTTGGGTTTTAATATCCCCAAAGATTCTGATTCAAAATGGACGGAGTTCAGGCATACATATGCCCCCAACATTTTGTTATAAAAAATTTTAAACATGCAGCCATGTTAATCAAATTTTACAGTTAACACCCATGCCGATCATCTAGATTCTACAAATAACATTTTAATCATGTCTGCTTTATCATACATTTATCAGTGTATCTTTCTTTGCATTTATTGATCCATCTTATTTTTGATGCATTTCAAAATAGTTAGCAAGCATCCATACACTTCGCCTGAATATTTCAGCATACATATCATTAACTAGAGTTCAGTTCAATATTTGTTTATCGTTCTTCCTACTATAAAATTGACATACAATGGAATGCAGTAGTTTGACGAGTTCCAGTAAATGATTCACTTGCAATGTACTAGTTGCTGAATGCCCACCAAGGTACCACCCTCTCAAGACAGAGATCATTACCATCACCCCACAGATCTCCCTCATGCCCCTTCCTGGTCAGTCCCATCTCTCCCCCACCAGATGCGATCCTTATGCTACTCTGTTTTCCCTCACAGATCACATTTGCCTTGTCTAGAGTTTCTGGTAATAGAATCACACAACACATGCTCTTTTGTGTAATGAATGCGTCCTTCACTCAAAATAATATTTTGGGATTCATCCATGAAGGTGTATGTATCAGTACTTTTACTGCTAAGTAATTTTTCATTGTTTGAAAATGCCATCAACTGTTTATCCGTTTTCCTCTTGGTAAATACCTGGGCTGTTTCCATTTGAGGCTGTATTAGAAATAAAGCTACTCTGAATATGTGAACAAGGAAACCCCTCCAAATCGTCATGATCCGTAGTTTTATTTTTTAGAGCCTAGGTGGAGAATGTGAACTTCAGACTCTGGTGTCAGAGAGACCTAGGGGGAAATGCCACCTCTTCCACGTACTAACGGAGTTAGCCTGGGCCAGTCATTGAGCCTCAGATGTCCCAACTTCCTGAGATACAGACGGAGGTAATAATTTCTAGGCTGAGTCCTCGTGAAAATGAAACATAATGTTGCTTTTAACCTGACACCTTCTGAATTCCACATGGTAGAGACTCCAGAAGCTGAAGCTAATGGGTACTTGATAAATGTTACTAGAGCGGTGAAAATATCATCCCCCTCCCTTTTCTCGGATCAGGCTCTCCTGGTCCCTATGGGAAAGCAGGAGCTTTGGGCTCAGGTCTCTCTGGCGTGGCCCAGCCCGGTGTGCTCTGGGCTCTTCCCTTTTATTATCTCCAGCCGTGCTGTGCACCATTCCTCATGGTAATGAATCTGGTCCATGGGCTGAAGCATCACCCCCTTCTACGAACTGGCCGCCCCTTCTAGTCATGGGGTCTCCAAGGCTACCACCCTGGATATTCAGTGGTCCCAAGACCCCCGCACAAAGCTGCTTTGCTCTTTTGTTTGTGGCCACCAGACTAATTTAAAAGAGAAAAGTTAGGGTCGGCAGGTGTAAGCTGTTATATAGAGAATGGATAAACAACAAGGTCCTACTGTAGAGCACAGGGAACTCTCTTCAGTAACCCGTGATGAACCGTCATGGGAAAGAATACTTAAAAAGATGGTGTATATGTATTTGTATATATTCACGCACAATGAATGTATGTATGTATAAGTGAATCACTTTGCTGTACAGCAGAAATTCACACCACTCTGTAAATCATCTAGACTTCAATTAAAGAAAGAAGAGGCTTCATCAGCACTAAACTGGCTTTCCCCAGAATCCAAGTAATGGGATCGAAGGAGTGATGATTTCGAAATGCAAGTCTTGCTGTGGCTGTACCTCCGGTTCCTAAGCAGACCTCTCTCTGCCCTCAGTGCACACCGGTCTCCCCCGTATTCCACCCACCATCCCGCTCTGGTCTGCACACACCGTCTGGGCCACTCCACCTGTCTGTTCAGGGCACAGTGGTCTTTATTCCACCCCACATCGCTTACGTGTAATGTTAATGCTATTTCAAATAGTGTGCATACAGCGAGGCTGTTTTTACCTGTTTTATATTGCGCCGTTCTGAATTTACATAATTCAAGTTCATGTCAAAAGTAAGTGCGTCCCCGTGTCTGAGTCAGTCAGCGTGGATTACAGTCTGGGATGTAAGTGTGTCCTCACCGGGAGAAGCAGTGAAGCCAGTTGTGGTCCAGGGCCAGCGCCGTCTCCCGCAGAGCAGAGTTCAGCGTTCTAGGTTCTGTGCAGCCTGAGGGAGCAGGTCTAGGGCGCGTCCCCTCTTCTCCCTCTTCCTTGTATTCCGTTTAATGACTAAAGAAGGAGATGCAAGCACACTAACGCTTCGTGAAGCTGGCGGTCTCCTTTCAGAGGATTGCAAAACGGGGCAGAAAGCAGGAAGCTTTCATAGGAGAAAGGCTGAAGAGAAAAGAAAGGCAGAGAAAAATAGAAAGTATCAACTTCTGGGGCCACAAGCTCAACCTTGTTTGCGGTGAGAAGGCCCAGAGTTGGCTTTGGCGTTTTCGGGTTGGCTGTCTGGATGGGCTGTGTTTCTGGTTAAACGGAGCATTTATAGGGATGTGAAAGTTACATGA
Organism: Kogia breviceps; assembly: GCF_026419965.1. Taxonomy (NCBI): domain Eukaryota; kingdom Metazoa; phylum Chordata; class Mammalia; order Artiodactyla; family Physeteridae; genus Kogia; species Kogia breviceps. The sequence continues at coordinate 87,386,477 of NC_081324.1, read as the reverse complement.
GTGTCGGTTTTGCTGACGCGGCACCCGGGGCTGCAGTGGCTCCTTCTTGCGGGAGAAACTCATTTCAACAACCCCATCAGTGTAATTCCCAGACACCCCCTCATTGCTTTTAGCTGTTGTATTTCTCGACGGACTGTTATCTTCATCTCCCAAGAGCAGGCATTCGTTCTCTTGATTTGCACCGTCTAAAACCTGTGATGAAGGATGACGTGTTTTCTCAAGTTTCTCCTTATTGCCTTTTTCTCCATTCTCTCAGGTGGTGGGTAGTGTTCTTCCCTTTCCATCCGGAATATCGGATTAAGGATGGGATTGGGCTTCCCTGGTGGCGCGGTGGTTGAGAGTCCGCTTGCCGATGCAGGGGACGCGGGTTCGCGCCCCGGTCCGGGAGGATCCCACGTGCCGCGGAGCGGCTGGGCCCGTGAGCCGTGGCCGCTGCGCCTGCGCGTCCGGAGCCTGTGCTCCGCAACGGGAGAGGCCGTGACAGTGAGAGGCCCGCGTACTGCAAAAAAAAAAAAAAAAAAAAAAGAATGGGATCAGTTTACTTTCGAATGGTCACTCCCTAGATTTACAGAGATAAGCTTTGTGAATGCCCATGCTTCAAAATGACCACTAAGTTCTTCTACAAACCACTGCTAAGTTATATGTGCCCTCCACCTCCATTCCCTGCACACATTTTAAACTTTAAATTAATATTTGAATGGCGAGTGAAGAGAAATCTGCAAATAACTCGTAGCATTCACAGGGATTTTTAGCCCCCCTGCAGTAAGAATTAAATTTCTGTTCATCAGTATCCGTCTGGGGACAGGGAAAAAGAGGTCCTCTCTTCCAGTTACATTTAAATAAATGGAATTCTCTCTAACCTAGGCGAATTCCCCCAAACAGGACTGCTTTCCTCCACCAGCCCCTGCACTCTTTCTCCTTGGTGACTGCAGAGCCCAGGTCATTTCTGTGTTCATCCTCTATGTTTCCTGGGCTGGGGGAATGAGACCCCCTTCCAGCCCCAGAGAGTCCGTCATGGTTTACCAGGCCAGCCTCAGGGGTCTGGCTATGCATGTCGATGATTGGTTCAGTTGTGGGCCTGTGACCCAAGGGACTTTTGAGAAACGATTTTCCCTTTCCCAGTATCACTGCTATAAGCACGAATAACACCAACTGTAAAGCATATGGGAGGGAACCCCCTTCCTGTTTGATGGGTGTTTTAACAGGTGCTGTTGGTGCCTGGACCATATCTCCTGGCTCCAGTCACTTTGGTACATTCCCATCCAACATCAACAGCCAGGATCCTCACTTCTTCTGGGGACTGTTTTTGGTACTCAATTTGTCCACCCCTCTGGGGACAACTGCCATGGAATTAGCAACCCCAGGAGCAGCCCTCATCCAAAACCTAGGGCAGTGCATACATGCTGGGCTGTGTATTGCATGCTGGCTATCAGAGTTTCCAGCAGGATTAACCAGAAGTTAGCTGTAGTGGCAACTGGCTTCGTAATGAATCTGTAACTTCTCGCCTTTCCTTCCAAGTCTTCTTCTGGTCTTTGCCGGTGATTCTTGGAATCGCTTCTCAGATAAACTTGCACTTGAGTCCTGCCTCAGAGTCTAATTCTAGATAAAACTAAATTAAGACTGATGTTGTTATTGCACCCCCTTGAGAAGCTTGGAAGTACCGTAGCCGTCCTGGAATCATGAGGAGAGGAAGCCCACAGGCTTAGATAGCAGCAAAGAAGAGTCCTTACTGGGCTGCAAAATTAACCAACCCTGATGCTGCTCTGCGTCTGGATTGAACGGTTTGTAAGATGATAAACTCCTTATTTATTTAAGCAGCTTATAGATGGGCTTTGGTTACATTAAGCCAAAGCATCCTAACTGATGTCCCACTGTTTGTTTGGTCTTTTGTTCCCACAATTGTCTCTACTAAGTCATTTCTGGGTGGCCTTATTTAGACAACAGAAAAATATTTAAAAATTTATTCTGTCATCCTGCTCCTGTACTAAGAGCCCCTTCCTTTATTTTTTTTTCACTTTGATCTTTTTATTTTTTAAAAAAAATTTATTTTACATAGGAGTAGAGTCGATTAACAACATTGCGTTAGTTTCAGGTGTGCAGCAAAGTGATTCAGTTATACATGTACGTGTATGGATTCTTTTTCAAATTATTTTCCCATTTAGGTTATTACAGAGTATCAAGCAGAGTTCCCTGTGCTACAGTAGGTCCTAGTTGGTTATCTATTTTAAATAGAGCAGCGGGTATATGTCAGTCACAAACTCCCAATCTATCCCTCCCCCTCTTTCCCCCAGTACCATAAGTTCATTCTCTAAGTCTCTGAGCCTGTTTCTGTTTTGTAAACAAGTTCGTTTGTATCATTTTTTTTAAGATTCTGCATAAAGCGATATCATCTGATATTTGTCTTTCTCTGTCTGACTTAATTCACTTAGTCTGATAATCTCCAGGTCCATCCATGGTCCTGCAAATGGCATTATTTCATTCTTTTTAACTAAGTAAGAGCCCCTTTCTTTAGAGTTGAAGAAACAGCTGGCTTTATTTGCCATCCAGGAAAAATCACACACCAGCTGCTTTACAGGGATTCTGAGCTGATGATCTATGTCCGCTTTAATTAAAAACGCTCAGAGTAGGTTTCCATCCACCTCCCACAAAAACCCAACAGTGAAAATAGAAAGCCCCCTCTTCCCAATGCGGTAGCAGCAACTGGGTGATAACTCACCTTGGGTTTTGGTCCCAGGTGTCAGTTTCCAGCAGGCAGTCACCTCACAGTGGAGCTTGGTGAGATGAAGCTGTTACTTCCTCCGGGTTCCTTTGCAAAGCCCGGAGGACCAGCTTTGATGGGTGTTCTGGAAATTGGCACGTTGTATAACCTTGAGCACTACTTTCCTTTTGCGCTTTTACACCTTTTACAAATGTAGTTTTGAAAAGTCAAATAAACCTGTATTTAAAATTTTGAATACTGAAATATTTTCACTCTGCAGTGTCATACAGAGGAGAAACGCTTGTATTCTCATTCGCCTCTCTGTCACCCTGCACTTCTTATAGTAATGAGCACACAGTAGGGTATTAGTGGGCATTGAAATCACTGATCAAATCCAGAAGATGGTGACATTTGCATAATTGCTGTGGCCGGTGGCAGGCATCTTATTACTATAATGCTGATCTAAAAACCATTACCTATTTTTTGTACCTGTGTACTGAAACTGTCCCCAGATGTCCAAGGTTACCTCCAATTCTGTTTCAACCTCTGATTTCCTTGGACTTTTTTTTTTTCTTTGTTCAATGTAAAGTTTAGTAAACTTCTGCAAAGTTGGTATGAAAATTTAGAAAAGAGGATTAAAGGAAATATTTTGGTAGAGAAAGAGATGCCATCATACAATTACAATGACCAACCGGTGTAATTTTCTATACTCCTTTTACTGTGTGCTAGTCACATAGTATTTTCAAACAGTGTTCTTTTTTATTAGTTTAATCTGTGGGGTTTTAAAAATGGAAGTATGGTTCATTTACAATGTTATATTAGCTTCATGTGTACAGCAGAGTGATTCAGTTATGCATATGTATCTATTCTTTTTCAGATTCTCTTTCATTATAGATTTCAAGGTACTGAGTATAATTCCCTGTGCTATGCAGCAGGTAATTTTTGTGCTTTTAACGCTGCTGGCATGATAGGTACTGACCAAGGTCAGAGGGTCTCTGATGATGTTGTAATGGGAAGACCATCCATGGGAGATCCTCCTGATTTGGTTATTGAACGAAGATGCTCTCCTATCTCAAATCTTCTTGCTTCTCTAGTCTTTCCAGATCTTGCTGGTTGAAGCTTTAATACCTAACAACCGCCTGTGGCATGTATAGCTCTAAGTCACTCTAGGACAGCGCTTCTCAAAGTGTGCCCGTGCACCAAGAGCTTCAGGGTCACCTGGCAGTGGAGACATGCAAATTCTCCAGCCCTGCTGAGTCAGAGACTCTGGCGGTGGGACCCAGCAGCCTGTGATTTGATGCCTTTCGTGGGATTCTGATGTGCGCCAGGGTGTGAGAATCACTGCTTTAGGAGTAGATCGTGTGTCCCGGTTTGCACTAGATTTTAACCTCCTGACCTGTGGAACTAGTTACTGTAGAAGTCCACAGGTTTGCCAAGGGGGAGGTCGGTGGGAGAGGGAAGGATTGCGAGAGTGGGGTTAGTGGATGCAAACCATTATGTACAGGATGGGTAAACAGCAGGGTCCTGCTGTAGAGCCCAGGGAACTCCATTCAATATCCCGTGACAAACCATCATGGAAAGAATATGAAAAAGAAAGAAAAGAATATGAAAAAGAATATATTTATATATGTATAACTGAATCACTTTGCTGTACAGCAGAAATTAACACAACACTGTAAATCAACTGTACTTCAGTAAAATAACTTTGAAAAAAACAAGTCCACAGGTAAACATGTACCTACTTTGTTTTCATTTCTGTTGAATCAACTGAACAAAAAAAAAAGCATTCAGATTCTCTTCAAACATATGATAATGGATTAGAAATGCACATAAAATAACATAATTTAATGGTATACTAATATAACATTAAAAATAATAATGTATTAATATAACATATAAAATACAATAAAATAATGAAACAACATAAGAAGTTTCTATTGCTTAATAGAAACTTTCTATGCTCTTCTTACTGTGTGGTAGTCACATAATATTTTCTAACACTTCTTTTTTGTTAGTTTAATCTGTGGGGTTTTTAAATTGAAGACTAGTTCATTTACAATGTTATGTTAGTTTCATGTGTTTGAAGATTTTTTTTTTTTTTTTAGAAACAAATTTTTTAGGAAATGACCTGCCTTCCTGCAGATGTGCAGGGGGGACTTCTCAGGGAGGAAAACAATTTGATGTTGAGATTTTAAAATACAACAGATACATTCAACTATAATGGTGTCAAGATGATCAACGTTAATGCCTAAGAAACAATCCTAGGGAAAATTATGCCATAAAATAATGATTCATGAGTCCTTTGGGGTTATGTCTGCTTCCCAGGATATAAAACTCTCCTCACATTCTAGCGGAAGAGAATTTTGGTGTGTCAGTGCCATGAATTATTGACTGTCGTGTGATAGGCCGTCATCCGGGGCAACTGTCTAAGTTAGGTTTCTGGTGGCAAGTGACAGAAAACACTCAAACTGACTTAACAGCAAAGGGAATATATACTTGGGAAGCTGAACATTCCAAGTGCAAGGTGCCGTTAGGGAGGTTTAATCCAGTATTTCAAACAATATCCCCAAGACCTTTGCTTTCGGACTTGGCTGTCCCATCATAACCTGTGCGGAGCACCCAAGCAGCTGTCGGCTCTGCCCTTGAAGGTCCCGTAACAGACACCTCCTGGAAGCCCTAGTGGGTGATAAAATGCATTTTTTCTCTTCCGGAGGTCTGAGAACATCTTCTTAACTTTTGTTCTATTCAGGTCACAGGTCCATCCCTGAAACCACCTACGATGGCCAGACGTTGGGATGCACTAATTGGCTTAAAGTTCTCAAACCTTTTGGTCTCTGGCTGTCTTCACACTCTTTAAATTTATTGAGGACTCCAAAAAATGTTTGTCTATTTAGATTGTACCTCTCAATACTTATTACCACGTTAGAAATTAAAACTCAGAAATGAAAAAAATGTGTATCTATGAATATGTTTTTTACAGAAACAGCTGGGACTTCCCTGGCGGTCCAGTGGTTAAGACTCCGCGCTTCCACTGCAGGGGGTGCGGGTTCCATCCCTGGTCGGGGAACTAAGATCCTGCAAGCTGCATGGCGTAGCCCCCAAAATAAAACAGATAAATAGAAATAAAAAACACCTGTAAAGCCACTGCACATTAACGTAATGATATATTTTTATGAAATACAACTCTGTTTTCCAAACTGAAATAAAATTCATGAGAAAGGTAGCACTCTTTATCATTCTCATATGGTGGCCCATTTATTACACAGCATCAAAAATGCACTTCTTCTTTTAAACATCAGTAGCAGTCTCATCAGAAAAAGCCTGTACCCATTGAGAACCTTTCAGAAATCACAGTGGCAGATACGAGTTTTCCAAAATTCACCTTTTGCATGAAAGCTGTACTTGGATCATTGGCAATAAGTACTGTCAGATGTCTTTCTTGAAGTGGCAGGCTCGCTTTGTTCATTATTGTTTGTCAAATACGCAAACGGAATACCCATCGTTTGTTAGTTATTTTTTTTAATGAAAATGGTGTTCCATGAAAAAAAAGTAGCTAGCTCAGCTCACAGCTCAGAGAATAACATGCATATGTTTCCTCAAGAAAACCCTAAGCACTCAGTATGTAGTAGAAGTGTATACCTAAATTTTTCGCACAGAATATTAAAAAGACGTATTCAAGGACACATTTAATAAAAAATAATCATTTCTACTGTTCCATCGAGGACATCCTTTAGTAAAATTGGCATTTGTTTACTTTGAGTGTGTTACCATGAGTAATATCATTGTTAGGAGTACAGGTTGATTTCACTGTCTTGATTTGTGCTAAGGTGACAGCAGTTTTATCCACTGTTGCTTTTGCACTATTAGTGCAAATGACAGCATAGTAAAAAATGTGGGTAGCATCTCGGTTTCATTATGAAAATAGTTTTGACTTTGCAGAATCCCTGAAAGTGTTTTGTGGATTCCCTGTGCGGGTACCCAGGCTATACTTGGAGAACCACTGATAGAAGCCATCAAGAGCCCTCTTGCAACCGAGAGAAGGTTCATTTCCACCCAAGCTGCACGGCTGGGGGGGGTGGGTGAGGGAAATGTTCTCTGGAGAAACAAAAGTGCACCGTTTTAACGAAAGAAGAGTCAAAGAAAGGTGAACGACAAAATAGCAGACGCTCCAGACAGCTGTCCGAGGAGGTCGTGAGACCCTTTGTCCTCAAAGTTAGTGAGGGGCAAAGAAGACGAGCTTGGCCCAGAGGATTCAAGCCTTGTCTCGCCAGAAGGCACCAGGCTGTTGTTTCAAGTTCCTTTTAGCCTGTTTACCCTGTCAGATCCTATGACCGCACTGCAACCGTGTCACATGACCCATCAGAAAAATGCCTGCTTCTATTTCAATAAATTCAGCAAGTCAAGGAGAAGCAGATTCTAAGGCCAGTGCTGCCGCTGATCAGTGATTTGTACTTCGGGTGTGTCATTCAACTTCTTCTTTTTTAAAAATTTATTTATATTATTTATTTATTTTTGTCTGCGTTGGGTCTTCGTTGCCGCGCGCGGGCTCTCTCTAGTTGTGGCGAGCGGGGGCTGCTCTTCGTTGCGGTGCGTGGGCTTCTCATTGCGGTGGCTTCTCTTGTTGCAGAGTGTAGGCTCTAGGTGTGAGGGCTCAGTAGTTGTAGCACGTGGGCTCACTAGTTGTGGCTCGCGGGCTCTAGAGCGCAGGCTCAGTAGTTGTGGCTCATGGGCTTAGTTGCTCCGTGGCGTGTGGGATCTTCCTGGACCAGGGTTAGAACCCGTGTCCCCTGCATTGGGGGGCGGATTCTGAACCACTGCGCCACCAGGGCAGTCCCAAGGGTGTGTCATTCAACTTCTTGTGTCTGTCTTCTCATCAAAAAAATCAGGCAGGTTGACAAGATAATCAGTAAATTTGTTGCATAGACCAGATTCTATGGGAGGAATAAGTGAAAATCCTGTGAAACACCTTACGCTGCTGTATTATGTTCCTCTTGGTCTGTTCACTCTGTCAGTCTACCTGAAATACTGCCAGTGTGTAAAAGTAGCTGGCCTCTGTCTTCAGAAATAAACACTTACCTCCTATCAGCTCGGCCAAGGGTTTGATGCTTTCTTGGGTACCATTTCCTTTTAGCGCCCCCTGCCCCCACCATCCCAGATCAGGGGCAGCTAAATAAGAATGTATGGCTGTCCTGAATGGTTTTAGTGTAAGGTACCAGTTGTTAAAAATCATTTGATTATTACCCCCGGATGCAAAACTCCATCTCAGATGGACATTCAGATAAGGGTTTCATTCTCTGCCAGCCTTCTCTTTCTCCTCCCTGACAATCTTGTGTCTTTTCCCATTCAGGCTCTTCTTCCCCCAGGGTCCCCAGGAATTCTTCCTGAAAGGACAGCTTTATTTGATCTTTGATGTTCAGTGCAGGAGGAGGCTTTACGTCCTTCAGATTTTAGAGAACTAAATATCTACCGGAGAAATGAACACGTCTCTCGTAAGCTTTCACGTAGGTTAACTGTTCTGTTGTGCCGACCAGGTCTGGGTCTCCGTAGCAGAACTGGATTGTATCCCTCAAGGAGGGTAAAGAGAGGAAAAGAAGAAAGAAGGATGGGGAAAAACATCCATCTATATCTGCAGCTATGGTGCACCTGTATACAGAACCAGAGCGCTGAGGATCAAAAATACATACAAGCAAACCGGAGCCGCAGGCATTCTGGAAAAGTGGACACTGATGTCACCTTCCTACGGAAGCTGGACATTTGTGTCACCGTGGTCCCTGATTAAGGTCTTGGAAGTTTTATAGAGATGAACAGAGGAATGGGAAGGACAGAGAAGTATTGTTCGTTTAAATGTTATTTTGGGGAGTTATATCTCGCAGTTTTCTTCTATTATATCATTTTAGCATCCCAGTTTTATATCTGTAGTAAATGAAAGCACCCCCTAACATAACCCATGTGACGTCACCCTGTTAATTGAGCACCGATAATGCGTAAGGCTCTGCCAGAGGCTGGGGTGATCTTGATGAGAAGTACACAGAGAAAGGAGCTTGCTGTTTAGTATGATAAATTACACATTGACTGCATGTTGATTACATGCAGGGTGGTAGATGCCGTAATAGAAGTCCTGCTGGAGAACAGGGCAAGTTTATCTAACTTGGTCAAAGAAGTTAGATAAGTCAGGGCTGACTTCACTGGAGGACTTTCTCTAAACGGAGTCACAAGGGAAGCATGAGGTTTATCCTGGTGAGGAAGAGCTCATAGTACATCCTTGACCAAGGAAGGGTGGGCCCTTAAACACCCATATGGGAGCGTGAGGATAATCGGGGGAACGGTGGAGGACGCAGTGGTTAAGGTCTTGTACTCACACAGGCTTTGCTGATTCTTGAGAATTGAGGTTCAGGGAGATTGTCGGGCTCATTTCCAAGAAAAAGCTAGTGATTGCCCGACCTTGAGCGGGAATCTGGGGTCTTCCTTCTGCTAGGGTGGGGCTATTTCTACGACTCCCTGAGATTCCAGGAGGTTTGCGGGACCCAGGGCCACTCTCAGTCTCTCTATTCTAATCTGTTCTCTGTTGTCTGTCTGTGAATGATTTCTTAACTAATTTGATGAAAAGTAGTGTTGCTTGCTAGTAAGAATGACTCTTTAAACGGGGCCAGTTGGTCCTGAAGCAACATTCGCTTCCTGATTGAGAGTAGACTATGCTCCCAATCCGTTACATTCTACTATGGAAAAATCGCTAAATTCAATGTCACTTGTCAAACACATGATTTGGGAATCCAGGAATCACCTGGGTGTGGACCGTCCGGTGGAGATCAGCTGTGATAGATTATCCACACTCAGAGGTGTGTACTTTGGAGCCAGATACTTGGGAGCTGGAGAAAATCCTTAGTTAGTTGACGCCAAAGACCTCCATAAATTTTATTAATTTATAAATACATAGAGTATAAATAAATACATAGAGTATTACATACATAGAGTATTCTACCAAAGTTTCAATGTTTCACTGTAAACCATTTTTAAAGAAATGTGTGTATGTGTATATGCCAACACACACATACAAAAGCCATCAAAATAAAGTGGTATTTCTGTTTCTGGAGAGAAATCCACTTATGATCGGAATTATCGTATACAGAAAATTTTTACCTACCTTTAATTCAAGTGGATGGTGTCCAAGAATTCCGGCTCTAACTCGTAGTGCAAACCATTCATAAGCTGGTCCTCTGCTCTTTTGATAATTAAATTCAGCACTGAAACCTCCCAAGATTTATATTTTTAATATCTCGATTTGAATGAGGGTTGTCCTGTTATCTGGACAGATTGCTCCTTTTTCTGAACTGTTAATTGGGCACAGAACCCAGAGATAAACAAATTGATTTAATTTTCATCTGCTTTCATGGTGATGCATAATGATAACTAGTTTCTGTCTCATAGGGTTGAAAACCGCAGCCCTTAATAAGAGGTTGTGGGTATATTATGCAGCTCTAAATAGCTTATGTTGTGCTAGACTGCTCGCCATAATTTATTCTAACTCCTGTGGTACCTCGGGTACTCCGGGTTCTTGCCTGCTGCGGATTTTCAATCAGTGAAGCTCTCCGAGTGACATGAAGAAACTCTGAGCCTTTTTCTATGAAGAACAGCACTGATTGTGTGCCTAGTGGTCCGTAAATGAGATTAGTTCTGGAAAAACTAGCCTTGCCTTCTGTCCCTGGTGAATAGCAACACAGGCTTTCATGCAAGGGCGCGTCGGGAAGGCACTTCACATAGCAGGTGCTCAGACGCTGGCTGGATGAGATGTCCAGAGTGATTACCCTGCATTAGGCATAGGTGACGTCAGCCTAGAGTCAGAATCATAAGGCCATTGACTCTCTAAGTGGGACGGGATTTTTAGGTTCTTATCCTACTAGCTCCTTTCCATCCCAAATTAAGCATCATCCCCTTGGAGAGGCATTCTCTGAATCTCTCAACCTCAATTAAGATCCCCTATTTACTTTCCCATGGCGTCTTAGACGACTTCTTCATTACGCTCACCACCATCTGTCAGTCGCTTATCATCTGTCTCCGTTTATTGGCCATTGCTAGCATCCACTAATGTCTTCTCTAGGAAGAGAAGTGGGTTATATTTCCCCATCACCGTGAAGTTAGGCATGCTATATTATTTGCTCAGACGAAGGACAAATAAGTGAAAGTGACAAGTCCCTCTGAGGTGGATGCAAGTAAAAACTGGTGTGAAAAAGTTTCCATCTTTTCTTCTCCAGTGGAGGTCTGGCAACATTCCAGATGGTACAGCCTCTCTTGGCACCTCTGAGGGAGGAAGCCATTGACCCTGGGTGAGCAGGTGCACAAATGAGAAATAAACCTGTATTGTTTATTTTGTAGGTGTTACTTGTTACTGCAGCATTACATGCCCTAACCTGACTGATTCATTTCCACTTAGGTGATAAGCTCTGTGAGAGTATGAACTGGGAATATTTTGTGCGCTGCTGTATCCCTTGCAGTTAGCAAGTGCCCGGTACGCAGATGATGCATATTAAATGTTTTTAATTTATCATATACAGCAAGTCCCCTACATATGAACCTTCAAGTCGAGAACTTTCAAAGATGCAAACATGCGTTCGCATGTCTAATCACGTAAGTTATTTCACGTGTCTGGTATACATCGTCACCTGAGTGCATCCTCTACAAGTGTTTGCTCGTTTGTGTACTTTGTACAGTGCTGTATAGAGTACAGCGGTACAGTATCTTTATTCCTTGCCTGTTCACTTGATGCCAGCCCGTGTATGCCAAGCCGTTGTACCGTACTTCTGTACTTTTGAAGATGCCGTACTGTAGGATTGAAAATGTTTTATTTTTTTTGTGTGTTTTTTATGTATTATTTGTGTGAAAAGTATTATAAACCTATTACAGTACAGTACTGTAGGGCCGATTGTGTTAGTTGGGTACCTAGGCTGACTTTGTTGGACTTGACGAACCAATTGGACTTACGAACACGCTCTCGGAACGGAACTCATTCATATGTAGGGGACTTACTGTAAAACCCTTGGATCTCACCGATGGATAATTGGTCCCATTCTTGGAAATCTATAGATTGCAGCACTTCATGAGTTTGCCTCCTTAAGCTTCAGTTAGCTTTGAGTGCTCTGGCACTCTCCACATTGAACCAAAATATGCCTTCTTTTAATGTTTATACTTTTCTCTGGCCTCTACAGGTGTTCATTTCCCACCCACACCCCATTCCACTTCACACGTCTCAGCTTACTTGAAGCCATGCCCATGTCTTTTCTTATTTTACCAGCAGATTTTCAATATGAAAACTTCCCTTGTATCTTTCGGATTTAGATTAGACTCACACGACGGAAAGCAACGTATGCTTGTTCTTTCTACATCAAAAAATATTATAGAGAAATTGAAGTCTTTTAAAGTGGGTTTAATATCAAAGAATCTGTCTAGTCGACTTTTGCGGGGTATCTTCCAACACTGAGCCCAAGGTAGAAAGACTATTAATAAACACTTCTGATTTAGGGAGGAAGAAGCGTTCAAGGTTAAATCCTAACCTCTGCATGTTAGGTGAAGAGGAATGAAATTAAAATAGATTTCCTCTCTATTCTCTCAGATAGTGCCTCATGTAACCTCTCAAGACGTACAAAATATTACATGTGCAGAAAACTCAAGAGTCTTTGTAGCTGCTGGAAGAAAAATAGCTGGTGTGTTCAGTTGGGTGTTGGCGGGCTGTGCTGTGGTTATTCACCTACCTGAGCTCTATTCCCCTTTGGGAATTTTGAAGGAATTGTTAAACTGTAAAGGTCTTCAAACTGGGGCATGTGTATGCCTGGGGTTATACCAAGCCATTCAGGGAGTATATAGACATAGGTCGTTTTAGGAGAATCTGTTTTCTGAGTTCTCTACTTCCTTCCTAAAGTTGATCTGCTAAGAAAGTACCCGTCAAGGTGGTCCGCTTCATGTTTGCTCTATTCACCTGCGTGGGGTCTCCCTATGACGATTGCCCTACGGGGTAAAAGCATATGAGCTGACGTCCAGTAGCCTGTTTAGCGACGTTGGTGCATGTCTCTGAGAAAGCAGATTACTCTAATGACTAGATAACACACCCCTTTGTAAACCACATGATTTCCAATGCTTTGCTTTCAACAAAGCCGGAGGGGGACCTGATCGAATTGTCAGATCTTAAAACATCCCTTCTGAGGATGGATCACGATGTGGTTTTTCTCCTGTAAGGAGTTGAGAGCCGTGAGTGAAGTCGCTGTAACAGAGTGCGTTGGACCCACACCTGTGACACTGAGATGCAGGATTGTAACAGGAGTTGACCGTCTTATTCTTGCAATACATGAAATGCGCCCTGTGATCCACTGATATGTCCTAACTGGGGAAGAAGGTTCCTGAACTACAGCATCTTTTAGCAACTCACCATAACTGATACCCCTTCTCTATCCTTCCCTGCATCTCGGGGCAGAAACCTGCACCTTCACTTCCCAGGCACCCTTTCCCCACGCCATCCTGGGTGCGTCCGCCGGGGAGACGCATATGAGGATTTGGAAAGTAGAAAAGAACAGGCCTGGCTCTCCTGTGACTTCTCAGAGGTGGTGGAGAGTCCCAGCAGCTGGGGAGATAGTGCTGGAAATCATCCATTTTCATGCAGCGGATGGTGGAGATAGTTGGAAGGAGCTTCCCAGCCCTCATTTCCAGCTTGCCAATAGTTTCTGCTTCCTAGTATTAAATACTTTCCCCTTGGAACATTCTAGACTTGCTTCAGTTTTTCTATCCGGATGGGACCCTACAGGAGCCTTGCATTTCTCTGGTCTCGTGAAATAAGCTGCGGTCATGTGACTTGCTTTGGCCCAAATGTACATCACTTCCATACAGAAGCGTGTATAAAACACATGGTGATATTTTATGCTCTCTCTTCCTTTGGCTGGCAAATTCTAAAGCACTGTGCAGTGATGCCACCATCACAGTCTGAGTTCCATCAGTCTGAATTCCTGCCTATCCACATAGAATGTCAAATCTGAGCCAAAAATAAATCTGTTAATTTAAACCAGTAAGAGTCAGGGCTGTTTGTTACTTGAGCATAAGATAGACCCTCCTGACTATATAACCCCACTCCTGTCATTAAGCAATGCATTTCCACTGATCCTTCACTGTCTTATGTTGAATAATTATTCTTTCAAAGTTATAGATATATTTTTTATTTCTTAAGCACGTACTGAACATAATTGTAACGCATGTCAATCTAGAATTTTGAAAACCACACTTAGAGACTTCCGGACACCAGGAAAAATAAATTTGAATTTATATACATATATTTGTTGCAGAGCAGTATGACAGAGTGATCAATAAAAGACTCTGCCACAAAAATAGAACACATTAAAATAAAATTCTGTTGAAAGAAATAAAATGGATATGCAAGCTAAAAGAGAAGAAATATAAAATTCAAGCCTGGTAAAGAAGGGGTTGTCTGTGTACCTTTCTAAAACAAGTAACGGTAGATATCAAATCACCAGGATGTTTCGATTCCAGTGAATACTTTTAAAAGAATGATATAACAGTTTAATTTTAAAATGTCAGTCGTTACAATATACTGAAAATTTCAACCTTTGTTGCTGAGGAGGGAAAGCTTTCAATGTCAACTTTTAAAATGTGCCTGCGTGTGCCTAGTTTTGTAGAAGTTACTCAAGAGCGTTGCTATCCCATGAAATTTTCCATGTTGATGAGTCTGTTCTATCTAACAGTAGCCTCTGTCTGCATGCGGCTGTCTCGTTCTCGAATTCTGGCTATGCCATTGAAGAGCTGAATTTATTTTATTTTATCTTTACTATTTTACATTTAAATAGAGCCACATGACCGTGGGCTGTCTTTCTGGGCAGTGCATTCTCAGGATCTGTGTGAGCCAGGCGACTAGGTTACTGGCTCATCTGAGGTTAAAAAAGGTCCGAGTACAGTTGTGATATTACTTGCACTCACTGATTTAAAAGAAGGGTAACCTGCTACAGAAAGAGGCATCTGAGGTCTTTCCAGCACATTTTCACCAAGTACAGAGACAGCCTTGTACTTCTCACTTCAGCACCTTTGAGAGATAAAGCCCCAGTCCGTCGCCAGAGGGAGATGTGAGAGGCACCCCGTTGTAATGAAGGATGTGTCGGGGTCTGCCTGAGCTTGGACCGATGGAGCAGAATTTCGGGGACCTCTCTCAGCCCAGCGCAGATCCAGATGTCAAGTGGTCAGGTGTTGGCAGAAGTAGTAGCCCAGACACAGATACCTTTCCTTCCCACTCTGATGCATGGACGAGTGATGGGGGGGATGTGGAAGTGTGGACAATTGATGGGGGGATGGTCGGCTGCAGATGTTGACCTTCGAGGATGAACAGCTCAGAAGGCAAGTGAATGTTTTCCCCTTTGCCCTCTTGCACGTTCCTCAAGGCTGTATTAAGCCCAATTATACATGCAAGCAATGAAGGCAGGAAGGAAATGTAAAACTGCATGTGACATCTTCTAAACTTTCCCTTCGTACATAATTCATGCATATTACTGATAGAAAATGGTGTCTTGATGGAGAAAATACAAAGCAAAATATGTAAGTCACTTGTAACCCAATCGCCTAAGATGTAACTATCCAATTTTGACATACACACCCAGCTTTCTTATTTTCATCTATGTTATCCACAGGAAGAAGCATAAACAATGAAAACTATAATGTCAGAAAAAATCCATTCACTTAAATCTATATCATAAGCAAGTTTATTTTCGTTATCTTTCCTTTTTGTTTTCACTTTGTTCAGATTCTAGGGGAGATTTGACGAAGATTAGCAGAATCACTAAGTCATGGGCACTGTCAGATCATGAGATCCACTTTCTTCTGCTAATTAATTTGAAGTAGAAATAAAATACGAACTGCAAAATACATTTTCAAAAGTCCAAAAAATCTTTTTTCTTCTGATGACAGTCTCATGTCCTTTTATAGATCAATACCTTTGCCATAAATGTCTCTTGTTTCCCTAGCTTTTTCGTGAGTGTATTTCACAAGGCCTGACCCTTGTTCTACCCAGTAGACAATCCAACTCTTCTCAAGTTACCGTCTTGCCAGGGGGTCAATGCAGGGTAATTCTGAGGCTGCAGACTTGCTCTTTGAAAGGTAATGCCTGGAACAAACCTGCCTTTTCATTAGGGCGTCCTCAAATTCAAATAGGCTCTGTAGTAGGTTAAATATTTTCTTATGCATTCAATCTGGCTGATACCCAGCCAGCTCTACGTCAATGCCACTGGGCTGCTGAGCCCCAGTAAACAATGAGTTTAAGTTCTGTATCATCAGCTTCTCTTTCCAAGTTGGGCAAGAAGGCATTGTGATGGGTTTAGTGACACGGTGCAATTCCTCTTGGCGTTGTTTTCACTGGCAGCCTAAGCACTGGTGGGATATTTGGTGTCTTGGAAGGACACAGAGAGGCAGTAAAATAGCTGGGGAGAATATACACTGTTTGGAAGACCGGAAGTTTTAAGTCACAGCAGGGCTAATAGAGGAGAGACCATCAGGAATAGGGAGCATGGTTCGGCTGGAAGTTGTCTGTGTAACACGTGGCTTCACCTTCCTCGTTTCTTTGTGACGTTTCTTTCCAAACACAGTTTATTCAATGACTCTCAGGCCTCAACAGACATACTCCTTTCCAACCTTACGGGAAGGAATTCAGAGCGGGAGAGAAGCCTCACTAATCTCTGTACAAGGACTTCTCAGTCAGAAGAGGACTTCCTGTTGTTTCTGCCCATGTATGTTACTTCTGTCTTTCCAGTAATATATTCATCACCTCAACCAGAATATCAGAGGATGTTGAGTTCCATTTGTTGCTTAATTGTCACAGGACTGCACTTAAATCATTAGGCTCTATAGTTGCTGATATAAAAGCAACATCGGACCCTTTGTTAATCCCAAGGGCAAAAGCAGGGGTCCCAAACTCAGTTGCCTTCAGGGGACGGGCAGGTAATAAAATTTAGTGAATTAATTCAGGTTGGGTGTACGAAAGACGTATGTGTTTGGAGATCACTAGGGGATGGTGGAGACCATGGAAAACTGAAGAACCTGTGTACTGTTTACAGGTGGCAGTCTCAGCTGATTGGTGTTTAAGGCAGCAGATCAAGTACTATTATATCAATACTATGTTTCAAGACAAGCCAGTGATGTGGATTTTTAAAGGAAATGTCTTAATTTTATTTATTTATTTTTTTAAGATTTATTGATTTATTGGTCTATTTTTGTCTGCGTCAGGTCTTAGTTGAGGCATGCAGTATCTTCGCTGAGCCCTGCGGGTTCTTTCCTTGCGGTGCGCGGACTTCTCTCTAGTTGTGGCTTTAGGGTTTTTCTCTCTTTGGTTGTGGCACACAGGCTCTCTAGCTGAGGCGTGCAAGCTCAGTAGTTGTGGCGCGTGGGCTTAGTTGCCCCGCGGCATGTGGGATCTTAGTTCCCCGACCAGGGATCAAACCCGCGTCTCCTGCATTGGAAGGCGGCTTCTTTACCACTGGACCCCCAGGGAAGTCCCAGAAATGTCTTAATTTTAAAACAACTGGTTCAGATTTTCAAAATGGAATAAAATGATGTCAGACAAGAGACTTGTAGGCTAAATTCAGTCCATGGGCTGCCATTTATGACTTCCAAGGGAGAGACCCACCTTCCCAGGTAGAGCCTAGCCTCCAAAGGCAACCAACCAACCAAGGACAGGCGGGCAAAGGTTTTCCAGTTTTGCATCAGAACGCTGTTGTGTTTTCTTGTACTGCATAACAAGGCACCCCAAACCCAATGCTGTAACAGCCATCATTTTCTTATGTTCGTGGATTCTGTGTGTCAGGCGCTGGGGACGGCTGTATACACAGTAACTGTCTCTGCTCCATGATGATTGAGGCTTCAACCAGGAAGGCTTCAAAGAGGTCAGACAAGACCACTGACGGAGGGAATCCTCTGAAGTCTCACTGCAAACATGCCTGATGTTGGATGCCTGCTCTTTCCTGGACCTCAGCTGGGCTTGTCAGCCAGGACCCTGGCGCGTGGCCTCGATAGCGGTGGGACTGCCCTACAGCATGGCAGTTTCAGACTACCCAGGGGGCGCTCAGCATCATGGGAATACCGTGGAAGCTGATGGATCTTCTATGACCTAATTCACAGTCTCGTAGCATCTCTTTCACCCTCCATGCAAGCCTTCCTCCTTCGTGGAAGGAGAGACAAGCTCACAGTGCAGGAAGGGCATGTAGAACCAGAGATAGGTGCTCTTGGGGTCATCTTTGGGAAAGACAATCTGCCGTATCTGCTGAATACCAAGTGGGCCGAGGTGATGAAAGTGAAGCTGAATGGAGATCTTAGTCAACTGATGAAAACATACAAGCCGTCCCTCCTTATTTATCAAAGTGTCTGTCTTCACTTCGCCTGGATTGCTTTGTAGCTTGCAACCAGCTTAATACTTAGCTTCCAGACAGTGTCGTGATTGCAGGGTGGTAATGGCTGTGAAATTGTTCCTTAAGTGTTATAGAAAGTGAAGCAGCCGGCTGCTGATGAACGCCAGCCTTGCAGCATGTGGGCCGTGCAGGGCCGCCGCGGAGTGTCAACAGAGGAGCCGGTTCAGGTGAGCCGCTGGGGATTCTGCTTCAGTGTCGCTCAGGAGTCTCAGGAGTTACAGCACAACAGAACAGTCTCCGAGAATCCTGAGCCTTCCCTTGTTGAATAAACCCCCCTTTCCAGGTATGAAAGCAGGGGGATTAAGTCCTACCTTTGGCTCCCAAGGTTTCAGCATCAAGTTTCTCTATCAGGATTGTTTTAAGTATAAAAATACAGGAAAACACACCACGGTGGAATAATAACTAGCTTCAGAAACAGCACGTATCCCTTATATATGGAATCTAAAATAGGACACAAATGAACCTATCTATGAAACAGAAACAGATTCACAGACATAGAGAACAGACTCGTGGTTGCCAAAGGGGAGGGGGCAAAGGGGGGGGGTGGATTGCGAGTTTGGGTTTAGCAGATGCAGACTAGTATATATAGAAATGGATAAACAACAAGGTCCTACTGTAGAGCACAGGGAACTATATTCAATATCCTGTGATAAACCATAATGAAAAAGAATGTAAAAAAGAATGTATATATATGCACAATATAACTGAAATCAACTATACTTCAATAAAAAATAAATTAAAAAAATTTTTTTTAATTTATAAAAAGAAGTTGCGTCAAAAGAAAGATATTGCCAAATTCTGTAGGACTATTGAAATACAAAAAAGAACATATATATATATGCATAACTTTGCTGTACTGCAGAAATTAACAACACTGTAAATCAACTATACTTTAATAAAATACATTTAAAAAAATGGAATGTGTCCTTTCTCACCCAGTGAGTGCCATAGATTCTGGAAAATTCTCTCTGTTCTACCCAAAGAATAAATCTTTCCAATGACTACCAGGTCAGTTTGCCTCTTACCTGATCCAGCCTGAGTAAACCTTCACAGATTCTTACTCAAGCTTTCAGTTTACCTGCTACTAGGAAAAGGAATCAGAGAAGGAATTCTCTAAGAGACAGTATAATCTAGGTTATGCTGCTGTAACAAATAATCCTCAGACCTCAGTGCTTTGAAACCGCAGTTTTACCTCTCTGTCACATTACACATCTGCTGGTGCCTCTGCTTTGGTGTATCCTCAGTCGGGGTCGCAGATGATGGGAAAGCCACCATCTGGAGCATTCACAGTCACTGGGGGCATGCTTTAACTCTTGCAGCCTCACCAAATTTGATGCATGCCCCTCTAGCCCACAGTTCATTGGCCAGAACCACAAGCCCATACCTCACTGCAAAGGGGAGTGTGGAGAAATAAATCCTACCTCGTACCTGGAAGAAAAGCTGAGTAAAGCCCTAGCAACTGCCACGCTCAGCAAGTGACAGTACATGTCCTAAGTGTCCCCTCTCCTTGTGTCTAACAGGCCACTCAGGTGTTCTAAGGAAACAGCCAGTCTTTCTAATCTCTTTTAAGTTAAACTTTATTTTCTCATTTGTAAAATGAGAGAGTTGATAGTTTTCTGGAAATACTTTCGTGTGGGTAAACGACTTTCTTCTTAGTTCAAGGCATCTGCTTGCCTAAGAATGGTCCATGGTAGGATCAACTTTCCCACCCCCACCTTAAAGGTAGGTGTAGTCACGTGACTTGCTTTGGCCAATAACATGCGAAGGCAACTGACCGGTGTGGAATTCAGGGGGGAGCTGGAAGAGTTGAAGCCACCCCATGGCATCGTGGCAGGGAACGATACAGCTTGGAAGTCAAAGAGAGAAATAAAAAGGGTCAATATTCAGGTCCTAATTTCCAAAGTGGGATTCTCTTGTCCCCGGAGAGACCATCCGTTGGAAAGTCAGGTTTATGGAGTGAGAGAAGAATCTCTCGGCAATCTTCCTGATCCCTGCCTGCCTTGGTCACACGCCATGAGGGAGGCCTGACAGATAAAATCAGTAGATTGATTGTGTTATCCTGTACAATATATAGGGGGAGGGGGAGCAGAGGATGTGGAAAGACGAAATACCACCTCTGAGGACATAAATGTGGGCCCGAGGGACTGTGGAAAGAAGAAAGGAGCCAGAGGTAGTGGGAACAGCGTGAGCCGTATGTCTCTGTTGCCACCAATGGGGCAGAGAAACCCTGATCAGGAAGAGAGGAATTTGCCAGAACAGTCATCAGGAACTCCAAGGCCAGAAGGGTCCCTGCTCGCAAGCAGCGTTTGGGTTCTGAGGGGAGACTGCCTAAAGGGTTGGTTACTCAACGACCTGATCGTCAGGGTTTGGTGAGGCGAGGTCTATATTTATGTCAGCCTGACGGCAATTGTGTGGTATAGAGGTATCCATGGGCCAAGTCCCCATGTGTCCTTAGAGGGACAGGGAAGGTAGCTGAGGGCGCGGACTGTCAAGATGGCCAAAAGATACCCTATGGGAAGAGAAGAGTCGTAGTAGAACATAGTGGGTTAAGAGTAGGGCTCCTGGAACTGGCTCTTACCATTTATTAGTTGTGTGACTTTAAGCAACTTGCTTAACTTCTCTGTGCCTCAGTTTCTTCATCTGTAAAATGAGACTACATCTTGTCTCTGTAACTGCCCTTGCAAAATTATACCATTTTCCGGACAGAATTCTTTTTTTTTTTTTTTTTAATTGAAGTACACTTGGTTTACGATGTTGTGTCAGCTTTTGCTGTACAGCAAAGTGATTCAATGATACACATATATACATTCTTTTTTCTATTCTTTTCCATTCTGGTTTATCACAGGATATTGAATAGCGTTCCCTGTGCTCTACAGTAGGACCTTGTTGTTTATCCATTTTTCATATGATACTTTGCATCTGCTCATCCCAAACTCCCACTCCATCCCTCCCCCACTCCCCTCCCCCTTGGCAACCACACATCTCTTCTCTTTGTTGGACAAGATTCTCTTATGTGGTATATTGATTTTTCTCTCCAGAAACACAGTATGAGATGTGATGATGAGGTGTTATTGTAGAGGCCCATCCACTGTGCTGCGGGATGTTGGTGGGGGAAGGTTGTGTGTATGCGGAGAGGTACAAGGGGTACACAGGGCATCTCTCTCCTTTCTGCTCAATTTTACTGTAGACCTAAAACACTCTAAAAAATAAAGTTTATTAATTTTTAAAAAGTGTTATTTAAACATTAAAGTTTTAAGCAAAGACGCATTCACTAATTGATTCACTGGACGCTTTCTAGTCAGTTTTTAGTTGGAGAATATCGGGTAGAACAAATTTTAATTGTCTATCACGTTTGGGTGGAATTGCATTAATAAAAGCTGTCCACTAGAGTTCGCAGAGAACCCACTGAACTGACCTTTCTGTGAGTTGAGTTCTGTCCCCCTAAATTCTGAACTCCCAGTACCTGTGGAGATACTGTATTTGGAAATAACAGTCTTTGCAGATATAACGAATGAAACACGGTGTTGTGCGCTTAAAAATGTGTTAACGGAGTAGATCTCACATTAAGTGTTCTTATCACATTTTTTTAAAAAAGTAAAGGTAAAAATGAAAGAAGAAAAAAAAAAAAGCCCAAACTCAAAATGATAAAAACAAAATTTAAAACGTGGGAGGGAGGGGAATTGGATGGATGGTAGCTAATGGGGAATTGGTAACGAACAGGCAGGCGTAGATCTTGCTTCAGACATGGTTATGTCAGAAATCCAGAAACAGCAAGTTAAAGCCACCAGATCAACTGACGAGTGTTTAGTAAGAGTTTATCGTGCTTCTTAGAACGGTTCTCCAACTGGGAGCTTTCAAATGCAAAATGAATGGGAAAGTCAGAGGCATGACTTTTGGGTTGGCTTATAACATGGACATGAGGGTGGTTTAACCTTTACAGCCATCGGTTATTACCACGGGGGTTTCCAGGTGGCAGGGGATTGGTTCAAGGTGATGATCTTACATCATTTTTAGGAAGATGGCTTAAGTTTCTTTTGTGATTGTCAGAGGTACTCACAAGACGTAAGCCAAGTTCAGTTTCGCTTACGTTCGTGAAAGAAGCTGCACTTCGTTTTGCTGTTGTGGATAAATGGTTTTGTCTGCTTAGGAATCTTCAAGCCTGGTCTCCGTTCTTTTCTAACCATTGGAGTCAGGACTCCAGGACCAGCCAGACTCCATCTCTCTCCTCCAGGCTCCTGGAGTCACTTCAAGCTCGGTCCCTGCACAGCACAATAGTTCAAGTTCCACACCCTCCCAAGGCTCTGGTTAGATCAGGGGTGAGAATCCGGTGGGCGGCAGGGGGCGGTTCTTTTCTTGTAGATCCTGGAAAACTCCCAAGCCCATCAGTCTGATTGGACTGGACCTCTGTAGCCCCACATGGACCCAAGGCTGTTCCCCAAGGCAAACCACAAATCCCTGGAAGGCTATCACTGTTGTAAAGAACCTTGTGTGTGAAGCAGCCGGTGTTGTGTTCGGATCCAGCAGTCACCCTGAGCCCAGAGCAGCACACTTGCCTGTTACCCTTCGAAAAGATAACTTCTGCTGTGGCCATCACCCCTCATAATTGATTGGCACGTATGAGCTTCAGTTTCAGAGAGGGATGTTACAGGAGCACATTTTTCTTTTCTTCTCATTTTTTTGCGAACTGAAAGGCCACCTTTGAAAATGTGCCGACAGAAATGATTCCTATTAAAATACGCATCAAGATACTCCTGAAGAAAAGGAAAGAATAAGAAGGAAATAGCCCAGCCAGATATTAAAACGTCATAAGCTATTGTGTGTAAAACATATGGGTACTGGCGCATGAGAAGGCAGACAGATCGATGAAAGCAAATGGAGAGGCCAAAAGTAAGGCTAAAAAAGATGAATTTAGTGCATAATAAAGATAGCATTTTAAATCAACAGATACTGGGTGAATCATTTTATAGTGCTGGTAGAAACTATATGGGTAAAAAGTAAAGCTGGATCCCTCTTTCCCTGACTTCTCGCACTAAAATGAATTCCAGATGGATCAAGGGACTAATTTCCTTACGAATCAGTTTTCTAATAGACATTAAAAACGAGACCAACAGGGGCTTCCCTGGTGGCGCAGTGGTTGAGAGTCCACCTGCCGATGCAGGGGACGTGGGTTCGTGCCCCGGTCCTGGAGAATCCCACATGCCGCAGAGCGACTGGGCCCGTGAGCCATGGCCGCCGAGCCTGCGCGTCCGGAGCCTGTGCTCTGCAACGGGAGAGGCCACAGCAGTGAGAGGTCCGTGTACTGCAAAAAAAAAAAAAAAATCTCATTCATATTTATTGCATATTTTCAGGTTTATAGTATAAATATTTATAATTTTTCCAATAGCAATTTTAATACTCTCAATATGTGCATAAATGTGGATAATTTCCCAATGGGGAAAGACAAGTTTCCCGTCAGTTAATCAGAAAGGATGCCACTAACTAAACCCACAACACTTGGTGGTGTGTTGCCTCCGTCTCTTACCCAGCACGTGAGAGGTGGGATGTGGTGGAGCAGAAACAAAATGTGTACACACACCACAGCTTGGATCCCACGCTGCTGGCTGTTTCCGTTGTTGCTGGATGCTGTGCTTGGAGCACACACCTGCACACATACATGTGTGTATGTACGTGTGTGTATATATGGGCATGTGTCTGTATATACGTATGTGTGTATATGCATGCATAACGTGTGTTTATCTGAGTGCCTATATATCTCTGTGTGTAGATGTGTTGTGTATATGTGTATATATGTATGTGTATATATATGTGTGTGTATATATACATACTGTGCCTACATGTATGTCAGTGTATATATGTCTGTGTGTATACGTATGTGTTTATGTGTGTGCATGTGTGTATATGTCACCGTGTGCATATGTGTATGTGTGTGTGTATATATGTCCATGTATATGTTTCTGTGTGTATATATATCTTGTGTGTGTATATATGTGTATATTTCTGTGTTGATGTACCTATATATGCGTGTGTTTTTGTTTGCATTTGTATATATGTCTACGTATGGATATATTTGTGTGTATATATGTGTGTGTGTATACACACACACACACACACACAATAGCTTTGTTATGTTTTAAAAACACACAATATACCCTTAAGCCAAGCAGTGTTTATTCCAGTCCACAGCGCATGTGCTTTCTATGGTGGGGAAATTATGGCTTTTCCCCAAATCACTATAATAGATATATTATTAAGTGTAAATATATAACAAACGTCTTTGGAAATCAAGTGCTATGTTTATCTCTGTGTAATGAAGCTGTCAGTGTAACCTGTATTTATTGAACCACAAGTAGGTAATAAAACTTCCACTGATGAACGTAAGTAACTCAGCTGTCATAAACAAAGGAAGTAATTAGCATTTGGTTCAGACCCAGGGAAGCCAAATTTCACATGCTCTAAGGATTATCTTAAGAGTTCCTAAACGCTGCCACTTACAGCTCTAAGTGTTTCAAAACTATGAACCCAACATAAACCGTGTTCAGTGTATAGCACAGATGTGTCTCTGAGAAATAACCACTCGATTTCTTGCACACATTCATTCTTGCTGTACATACTCTATTCAGTGATGTCTCTTGATCAGGGACCCCTTATCCAGTTCAGAACATCTGAAATATGCTGTAGACATGTGTCTTCTCTTATGAAAACCTTGTGTCTACAAAAGACAATTTCCTATTGCCCTGCACTAAATTTCAGAATCTCCCCTTAGAAATAATGCTATAAATTACAACTTTGTGTGGCTGCCCTAGAATTATTAGCAACAAATATCAGGTACTCCTGGGTTAAATATGCAACCATGTTCTTTCCTAAGAACTTTAAAATGATTCATTGGAGAAATATTATCTGAATTCCAAGTGACCTACTTGTGAATAAAATTTACGAAAAATAAGAGCCCATTCTGTATCAGAAAAGGCCTAGCTACTGATAGCTCCTGTGTAATAAAAAGATTGCCAAATCCAGGTTGATGACCTATTTATTTAAAGTAAATTTGATTCAATAAAATTCCAAGCTGCAGCATAGCACAGGGAGTTCACCTCTGTGCTTTGTGACCACCTAGAGGGGTGGGATAGGGAGGGTGGGATGGAGGGTGACACAAGAGGGAGGGGATATGGGAACGTATGTATATGTATAACTGATTCACTTTATTGTAAAGGAGAAACTAACACACTATTGTAAAACAGTTATACTCAAATAAAGATGTTTATAAAAAAAAAAAATTCCAGTACACAGTAATTGGGACAGCCCTTAGAATTCATCTTAATATAATAGCAGCTGTCCATAGTGAATTGAACTTTTTTTCATCACCCCATCTTGGTTGCTTACAATTTAAATGAGGAATCGTAGCATGTGTCACCAAAAGGTCAGATGGCTTTCTGGCCTGTGCCTGCAATTCCCAATTTATAAATGACCGTGTTCAAAACGTTGGCTTCTACAAGGATTACTTACAACACAAAACATTTTTCCATAGCACTCACCTTCTAAAAATGCTAGCTTTAGCCCTGGGGGCCACATGTGAGAAGCGATTCCTCTTGTCTTTGTAGACCAGTCAAGTCAGTATGTGTTTTGGGGTCCCCAAGACCACCCCTGTGTTTGATGACTTGCTAGGAAAACTCAACAGGACTCAGTGTAGAGTCATAATCATGGCTAAGATTTATTACAGCACAAGGACACAAAGCAAATTCAGCAAAGGAAAAAGGCACTTGGGGCGGAGTCTGGGGCAACCAGGCACAAGCTCAGGAAAGGCCACTCTCAGGGAATCATATAGGATGTCCTTCATCCCTCCGGCAATGAGTTGTGACAACGGGGGTAAACTGTTGTCTGTCTGAAAAGCTCATCCAAGGCTGGGGGCCAAGAATTTTTACTGGGGGCGGGTCCCCTGGGCACCATTGCCTGGCAGGCACCAAACCTACAGACCACCAGAAAGAAAGCAGGTGTCCAGCAGCAGCTATATTGTTTGTACAAAAAACATAGGCTAAGTGTTCCCCTCTCATTAAGGAGTTGGGGAGCCCCTCCTGAAATCCAAGTTTCCAGATGCCATTCAGGGGCCAGCCTTGCCAGTATGCCTTTTTAGGGCAGTGGTCTCAGAGCTGCAATGTTAACTCTTCTGCACAATATGTCTTCAAGTTGTTTCTGTGGGAGAGAGCGTTCTTAGTTCTATTAGGCATGTCCTTTTCTCGCCAAGCGCCAGTCCTAAACACATCATCTTTTCCTCCCGCCTTGCTCCTAATATCGGGGTGGCCTGGATCATCTCCTCCGATGATAAGAGCGAGGTTTTAAGAGATGGACTCAGGATCCACCTCCTTGCCTCTGTGTTCATACAGGAACCACAGTTGTAAATCTGGGGAGTGTACCTCCTCCAGGGCTGCCCCCCACCCCCCCCGGCAGCATCTCCCACCCAGTCACCCATCAACCTGCCCCATTTGTCCCCTGGCTTTCTTGCTTCAAAACCTTTTTTGTTTTCCTCAAGGGACTAAGAAAAGAAAACACAACAGGAAACACGAATTTTTGCAGCAGTTTATACATCTGTTTGTGATGTATTGCATTGTCCTTTTACTATATCCCTTCCATTCCATATATGTTTTTATTTTAACATCTTTATTGCACTACAGTTGCTTTATAATGTTGTGTTAGTTTCTGCTGTATAAAAGAGTGAATCAGCTATACATATACATGTATCCCCATATCTCCTCCCTCTTGCGTCTCCCTCCCACCCTCCCTATCCCACCCCTCTAGGTGGTCACAAAGCACCGAGCTGATCTCCCTGTGCTATGCGGCTGCTTCCCACTGGCTAGCTATTTTACATTTGGGCGTGTATATATGTCCGTGCCACTCTCTCACTTCTCCCCAGCTACCCTTCCCCCTCCCCATGTCCTCAAGTCCACTCTCTACGTCTGCAACATTGTTCCTGTCCTGCCTCTAGGTTCTTCAGAACCTTTTTAAAAAAAATTTAGATTCCATATACGCGTGTTAGCATACAGTATTTGTTTTTCTCTTTCTGACTTATGTCACTCTGTATGACAGACTCTAGGTCCATCCACCTCACTACAAATAACTCAATTTCGTTTCTTTTTATGGCTGAGTAATATTCCATTATATATATGTGCCACATATTCTTTATCCATTCATCTGTTGATGGACACTTAGGATGCTTCCATGTCCCGGCTATTGTAAATAGAGCTGCAGTGAACATTGTGATCCATGAGTCTTTTCGAATTATGGTTTTCTCAGGGTATATGCCCAGTAGTGGGATTGCTGGGTCATATGGTAGCTCTATTTTTAGTTTTTAAAGGAACCTCCATACTGTTCTCCATAGTGGCTATATCAGTTTACATTCCCACCAACAGTGCAAGAGGGTTCCCTTTTCTCCACACCCTCTCCAGCATTTACTGTTGGTAGATTTTTTTGATGATGGCCGTTCTGACTGGTGTATGGTGATACCTCATGGTAGTTTTGATTTGCATTTCTCTAATGATTAGTGAGTGATGTTGAGCATATTTTCATGTATTTGTTGGCCATCTGTCTGTCTTCTTTGGAGAAATGTCTACTTAGGTCTTCTGCCCATTTTTGGTTAGGGTTGTTTTTTTGATACTGAGATGCATGAGCTTTGTGTATATTAATCCTTTGTCAGTTGCTTCATTTGCAAATATTTTCTCCCATTCTGAGGGTTGTCTTTTCATCTTGTTTATGGTTTCCTTTGCTATGCAAAAGCTTTTAAACTTCATTAGGTCTCATTTGTTTATTTTTCTTTTTATTTCCATTGCTCTAGGAGGTGGGTCAAAAAGGATCTTGCTGTGATTTATGTAAAAGAGTGTTCTTCCTATGTTTTCCTCTAAGAGTTTTATAGTGTCTGGCCTTACATTTAGGTCTTTAATCCATTTTGAGTTTATTTTTGTGTATGGTGTTAGGAAGTTTTCTAATTTCATTCTTTTACATGTAGCTGTCCAGTTTTCCCAGCACCACTTATTGAAGAGGCTGTCTCTTCTCCATTGTATCTTCTTGCCTCCTTTATCAAAGATAAGGTGACCATATGTGCGTGGGTTTATCTCTGGGCTTTCTATCCTGTTCCATTGAGCTATATGTCTGTTTTTGTGCCAGTACCATACTGTCTTGATTACTGTAGCTTTGTAGTATAGTCTGAAGCCCAGGAGCTTGATTTCTCCAGCTCTGTTTTTCTTTCTCAAGATTGCTTTGGCTATTCGGGGTCTTTTGTGTTTCCATACAAATTGTGCAATTTTTGGTTCTAGTTCTGTGCAGAATGCCTTTGTTAATTTGATAGGGATTGCATTGAATCTGTAGATTGCTTTAGGTAGTAGAGTCATTTTTACAATATTGATTCTTCCAATCCAAGAACATGGTATATCTCTCCATCTGTTTGTATCATCTTTAATTTATTTCATCAGTGTCTTAGAGTTTTCTGCATACAGGTCTTTTGTCTCCTTAGGTAGGTTTATTCCTAGGTATTTTATTCTTTTTGTTGCAGTGGTAAATGGGAGTGTTTCCTTAATTTCTCTTTCAGATTTTTTCATCATTCATGTGTAGGTATGCAACAGATTTCTGTGCATTAATTTTGTATCCTGCTACTTTACCAAATTCACTGACTAGCTCTAGTAGTTTTCTGGTAGGATCTTTAGGATCCTCTGTGTTTAGTATCATGTCACCTGCAAACAGTGACAGATTTATTTCTTCTTTTCCGATTTGGATTCTTTTTATATCTTTTTCTCTCTGATTTCTGTGACTAAAACTTCCAAAACTATGTTGAATAATAGTAGTTTTGTGGACATCCTTGTCTTGTTCCTGATTTTAGAGGAAATGGTTTCAGTTTTTCACCATTGAGAATGATGGTGGCTTGTCATATATGGCCTTTATTATGTTGAGGTAAGTTCCCTCTATGTCTACTTTCTGGAGGGCTGTTATCATAAATCGGTGTTGAATTTTATCGAATGGATGCATTTTCTGCATCTGTTGAGTTTATCATATGGTTTTTATCCTTCAGTTTATTAATATGGTGTATCACATTGATTGGTTTGCATATATTAAAGAAACCTTGCATTCCTGGGATAAACCCCACTTGATCACGGTGTATGATCCTTTTAATGTGTTGTTGGATTCTGTTTGCTAGTATTTTGTTGAGGATTTTTGCATCTATGTTCATCAGTGATACTGGTCTGTAGTTTATTTGTGACATCTTTGTCTGGTTTTGGTATCGGTGATGGTGGCCTCATAGAATGAATTTGGGAGTGTTCCTCCCTCCACAATTTTTTGGAAGAGTTTGAGAAGGATGGGTGTTAGCTCTTCTGTAAATGTTTGATAGAATTCTCCTTTGAAGCCATCTGGTCCTGGGCCTTTGTTTGTTGGAAGAGTTTTAATCACAGTTTCAATTTCAGTGCTTGTGATTGGTCTGTTAATATTTTCTATTTCTTCCTCCTGGTTCAGTCTTGGAAGGTTGTGCTTTTTTAAGAATTTGTGTATTTCTTCCAGGTAGTCCATTTTATTGGCATATAGAGTTGCTTATAGTAATCCCTCAAGATTCTTTGTATTTCTGCAGGGTCAGTTGTTGCTTTCCCTTTTTCATTTCTAATTCTGTTGATTTGAGTCTTCTCCCTTTTTTGTTGATGTGTCTGGCTAATGGTTTATCAATTTTGTATATCTTCTCAAAGAACCAGCTTTTAGTTTTACTGATGTTTGCTATTGTTTTCTTCATTTCTTTTTCATTTATTTCTGAGATGATCTTTATGATTTCTTTCCCTCTGCTAACGTTGGGGTTTTTTTGTTCTTCTTTCTCTAATTGATTTAGGTGTAAGGTTAGGTTGTTTATTTGAGATTTTTCTTGTTTCTTGAGCTAGGATTGTATTGGTATAAACTTCCCTCTTAGAAGTGCTTTTGCTGCATCCCATAGGTTTTAGGTTGTCATGTTTTCATTGTCATTTGTTTCTAGGTATTTTTTGATTTCCTCCTTGATTTCTTCAGTGATCTCTTGGTTATTTAGTAACGGATTGTTTAGCCTCCATATGTTTGTATTATTAACATTTTTTTTTCCTGTAATTGGTATCTACTCTCATAGTGTTGTGGTTGGAAAAGCCACTTGATGTGATTTCAATTTTCTTAAATTTACCAAGGCTTGATTTGTGACCCAAGATATGATCTATCCTGGTGAATGTTCCGTGAGCACTTGAGAAGTGTATTCTGTTGTTTTTGGATGGAATGTCCTATAAATATCAGTTAAGTCCATCTTGTTTAATGTGTCATTTAAAGCTTGTGTTTCCTTATTTATTTTCATTTTGGATGATCTGTCCATTGGTGAAAGTGGGGTGTTAAAGTCCCTTGCTATGACTGTGTTACTGTCAATTTCCTCTTTTATGGCTGTTAGCATTTGTCTTCTGTATAGAGGTGCTCCTATGTTGGGTGCATAAATATTTACAATTGTTATATATTCTTCTTGGATTGATCCCTTGATCATTGTGTGGTGTCCTTCTTTGTCTCTTCTAATAGTCTTTATTTTGAAGTCTGCTTTGTCTGGTATGATAATTGCTACTCCAGCTTTCTTTTGATTTCCATTTGCATGGAATATCTTTTTCCATCCCTTCAGTTTCAGTCTGTATGAGTCTCTAGGTCTGAAGTGGGTCTCTTGTAGACAGCATATATATGGGTCTTGTTTTTGTATCCATTCAGCCAGTCTGTGTCTTTTGGTTGGAGCATTTAATCCATTTACATTTAAAGTAATTATTGATATATATGTTCCTATTCCCATTTTCTTAATTGCTTTGGGTTTGTTTTTGTAGGTCTTTTCCTTCTCTTGTGTTTCCTGCCTAGAGAAGTTCCTTTAGCATTTTTTGTAAAGCTGGTTTGGTGGTGCTGAATTCTCTTAGCTTTTGCTTGTCTGTAAAGGTTTTAATTTCTCTGTTGAATCTGAATGAGATCCTTGCTGGGTAGAGTAATCTTGGTTGTAGGTTTTTCCCTTTCATCACTTTAAATATGTCCTGCCACTCCCTTCCGGCTTGCAGAGTTTCTGCTGAAAGATCAGCTGTTAACCTTATGGGGATTCCCTTGTATGTTAATTGTTGCTTTTCCCTTGCTGCTTTTAATATTTTTTCTTTGTGTTTAATTTTTGATCATTTGATTAATATGTGTCTTGGCATGGTTCTCCTTGCATTTATCCTGTATGGGACTCTCTGCACTTCTTGAACTTGATTGACTATGTCCTTTTCCATATTAGGGAAGTTTTCAACTATAATCTCCTCAAATACTTTCTCAGTCCCTTTCTTTTTTCTCTTCTTCTTGTGGGACCGCTATAATTTGAATGTTGGTGCGTTTAATGTTGTCCTGGAGGTCTCTGAGGCAGTCCTCAATTCTTTTCATTCTTTTTTCTTTATTCTGCTCTGCAGTAGTTATTTCCACTATTTTATCTTCCAGGTCACTTATCCGTTCTCCTGCCTCAGTTATTCTGCTATTGATTCCTTCTAGGGAATCTTTAATTTCATTTATTGTATTGTTCATCACTGTTTGTTTGCTCCTTTGTTCTGCTAGGTCCTTGTTAAACGTTTCTTGTATTTTCTCCATTCAATTTCCAAGATTTTGGATCAACTTTGCTATCATTACTCTGAATTCTTTTTCAGGTAGACTGCCTATTTCCTCTTCATTTGTTTGGTTTGGTGGGTTTTTACCTTGCTCTTTCATCTGCTGTTATTTCTATCTTTCTATTTTGCCTAACCTAGTGTTTGGGGTCTCCTTTTCACAGGCTGCGGGTTCGTAGTTCCCGTTGTTTTGGGTGTCTGACCCCCATTGGCTAAGGTTGGTTCAGTGGCTTGTGTAGGCTTCCTGGTGGACGGGACTGGTGCCTGTGTTCCAATGGGTTGGGCGCAATCATGTCTTCCTGGTGGGCAGTGTTGCATCCAGTGGTGTGTTTTGGGGTGTCTGTGAACTTACTATGATTTTAGGCAGCCTCTCTGCTAATGGGTGGGGTTGTGGTCCTGTCTTGCTAGTTGTTTGGCATGGGGTGTCCAGCACTGGAGCTTGCTGGTCCTTGGGTGGAGCTGGGTCTTAGCATTGAGATGGTGAGCTCTGGGAGAGCTCTCACCGAATGATATTCCGTGGGGCCAGGAGGTCTCTGGTGGTCCAGTATTCCCGAACTCGGCTCTCCCACCTCCGAGGCTCACGCCTGACACACGGCCGGAGCATCAAGACCCTGTCAGCCACACGGCAGATGAGTAGTTTATTACCGAAGATATTAAAGCACGGGAACCAACAGCCAGATGAAGGGATTCATAGGGTGAGGTCAAGAACAAAGAAACGTCAGTCCTCTTGGAGTTTGGAGCCCAGCATGGTGGCACACAGTGGCATTCTTCTTCAACACCCTGGAGGCTCTCTGAAACCCCTCCTTTTGGATTTTAATGGTGGCTTCACTACACAGTCATGGCTGATTCAATCCTTAGGCGTTGGTGATTAATTCAACCTCCAGAACCTTTCTCCTCCTTCTGGGTAATGGGGGAGGGGGGTCCCCATATATGTTTTTTCACTTGAAATCTCTTAGAGAAACATTAGGGCATAACTAGGAAACCGGTTTTGCTGCACATCCTCTTCTGCCTCTGTCATCCGGCTTCTCTGATATCCTAGAGAAAGAGCTATAAGCGTGTCACCCGTCCCTCTCCAAGAATGAAGGAAGGAAGGAATAAGTGAATGGAGGAGACACATAATAAGCCACATCTGTGATGGAGGGCACACCTGCTTTGGCAAATGTGTCTGAAGTCTGAACAGATGTTAAGTCTCAGGACGGGTTCTGGCCAGCGATGGGTAACGAAGGACTTGAGCAGGTCAGGTAAGTGGCTTCAGCACCAGGAAGTTGTATGTGATGCCAAGGGAAGCACTGAGCCTGGTCGGACCGGTGCTGTGGTTGGGAGCCGTTCCAAATCCTGGGTCACCTGCCGCCTGATCCCCCCGTTGGCTCAGCTGGTCGGTGAAAATGAACACGGCACTGACCTCACAGGGCGCGTGTGAGAGTGAAATGAGATAAAACCGCCAGGAACTCAGAGGAGCGCCTGGTTTGTTGTGATAGTGATATGATGGGATGGCGGTCCTGGTGACGTGCCCGTGATGACGACGATGTCACGGGGGGACCACAGGCGTGGACGTCGGGCGCGTCTGTGCACCTCCCAGCGCCTGTGCTTGGCTCTGGACCGTCGCGATCCCCGAACCTGTCTCAGCTGCAGCCCCTCCCCACCTTTGAACTTGGAACATGGCCTGGGAAATTAGATGAGATAATACAGAGGAACGGCCCATCAGTGCCTGGCACGGAAAAGGCGTTCAGTGAACGTGCATGGTTATTTTTAATCCCACTTTTGCAGTGTTAATGAATTTCCGTTTTCAACAGTCTAAGGGTATTCAGTGAACTTTCTCAGAAGTAAAGCCTTGCACTAGCACAGCGTTACTCTGTCTCTTTACGTGACTGATGCTTGCCTGTGTCAGGGTACTGCACTGTTCTAGCTCCTCTGCGAGAGGAAGGAATGACTGGGGGGAAAATTGGAGCAGATGGATTGGAAGGTGGTTGCCAATGTGTGATTAAATGCTATGAAACATGAGCTTCCACCTGGCAGGTGACAATGGGCCATTAAGTGCACTGTCCCCGGAAGCAGCGGTAACCCAGGGGTGCCCCAGAGCCGTCTCAGCTGTGCGTTTGCTGTGTCTCCACCAGGGTGAAGGTGATGAAAGGCATGAACATCGTCGGGGTGAGAGCCAGCAGCCCTTCCGTGTGGGAGGTTAAGAAGAGCACGCATCACGGTGGGAAGTACACACCAGCTGTCATCGTTTGTCAGAAGAAACCGGCTGGCTCGGGAGACAGGTGAGTTCCCAGCGGCCTGCCGTGGATTCAGATTAGCTGCAGCAGCGGTGGCCTCCTTTTTCCCAAATTTGCTGGCGGCCACTGTCGCCGCGGTTTGCGCTGGGGGTGCGTCGTCTGTATCATTCGTGCTTCCAGGTGAGATGGATAGAATCCTTCACTTGGCAAAAGGTGGGCTATTGTTCACAGTGGACCTACTTACAATCCCAGCACAGCTCCGGGTCACCTGCGGGGACTACTCCATGCAAATGGGATTTATCTCGAAATGATGTTCCACTGCAACACGGCCTCTTTCTAATCCGTACGATTAGGTGAAACGCAAAGTCTGGGCAGTTCTGCTAAAATGGCCCATTTTGCAAGTGTTTCAAACAAGAGTTTGCTGTAAAACAAAACAAAACACCCAGAGCTTGTAGATCTCGTGGCACACAGAGGTGCCTTTCGCATTTGCCATGTCGATTGGAATATAATGCGTGGATTGCATTCTGTGCTGGACCTGTGAATGATCTGCTGTGGAATTATAGGGAATTGTGACTCTGTCTCTGATACCCACCAAATTAGAAACCGTCTGTTCACAGCTGGGCAGAGACTTAGAAACTCAGTGGTTCTTGATTTATTTCTGTTTCCCGAAACCGCATTTGTGGCTCCAAAATATTTCTGATCTGGTCACCTGTTTTTGCCACTTTTAGGTTGGTTGATTGTTGCTCTTTATGTTGCTGTCAATTGAAATAATTATGAATGCACCAATCCTAGGTATGTAGCATTATTTCAGGAGTCAGCTTTTTGAACTTTATAGCTCAATGTTTGGAAGGTATTTATTTTCCATTATTTATTCTAATATAGAGGTCATGAATCTCAGCTGATGGCTATTCTGCTTTTGGGGGGTTTATTTCCAAAGAGCATCGGATGCCAGTTTGGGGGTCATGTGATGTGGATTTTGCTCTGTGCCCCTCTGTTTCATGTGGGTGCTCTGGGATTCGGGTTGTCAACTGTCAAGCTCTGGCCCGTGACTTTCCTTTTGTGACCAGTATTTCAAGATTTTTGTCTTGAAGGTTTGCTTGTAGAGCAGATGAGAGGGGAAAAGAAGAAGTCCGTATCTGAGTTCTGCCCCAAATGTCTCCATAGTAATGCTGTGCCACACGGAGTACCTCCGTGAGCTTACAAATAAGCTCACTTCCGAAGGTGTCTGTGCTGGTGACGTGAGTTGGGAAATAAGGTGCCACCTCCATGAAAGGTCTCCTTTGTGTTGCGAAGTTGGCAAAAATTAGGAAGGATAGATAGGTAGGTAGCTCGGTAGATAGATAATGATAGATAGGTAGACGAGGTGGATAAAGATAGATGGATGATAGATGGATGATAGATGGATAGATATTTTACTATCTTCACCAGAAAGCGTGGGGGGATTTGGGAGAAGCCTCAACCAATGAGCTGATTTTCCCTCTTGTTTCTTTTTGCCATTTACTCTGCGGATTAGTGGGAATGGTAGTGATTGTAGTGTTATGTATGAAATGCAGAGAGATTTGAACCGTTTTGAAACATTTTATTAAATTTCTGGCTAAGTATTCATTCAGTTCATCTTGGGCATATGGAGAAATAAGGAAACTTTCCAAGGGCAGCTCATCCCCATTAAGGTATAAAGTGTAAGCTGCCTTTTTATGGATCAAATAAGGCAGGCACTCCTAAGGGGTTTTAACACGTCCTTAAATGAAACAAAAAATCAACAGCTCTAGAACATATCAAATCATACACATGTGTGGTCCTTTTCATTTTTTTTCTCCTTTCATCTGTAACAGTATCTTCTTTAAGAAACAAATTCCCTGAATGGACTATCAACCTAGTCCTTCAAAGGTCTGGTATCAGCATGCCATGCACTATGGAGAATATTCCTTATCCCTTTGTAGATTCTGAAGTCAGTTTTCTTTTTTTTTGCGGTATGTGGGCCTCTCACTGCTGTGGTCTCTCCCGTTGCGGAGCACAGGCTCCGGACGCGCAGGCTCAGCGGTCATGGCTCACGGGCCCAGCCGCTCCGCAGCATGTGGGATCCTCCCGGACCAGGGCACGAACCCGCGTCCCCTGCATCGGCAGGCGGACTCTCGAGCACTGCGC
This sequence comes from Kogia breviceps, assembly GCF_026419965.1. Taxonomy (NCBI): domain Eukaryota; kingdom Metazoa; phylum Chordata; class Mammalia; order Artiodactyla; family Physeteridae; genus Kogia; species Kogia breviceps. The sequence continues at coordinate 87,350,359 of NC_081324.1, read as the reverse complement.
CACCAGGGAAGCCCCTGAAGTCACTTTTCTATATCCTGCTGTGGGTCTAGATGATGGAAGAAGCAGATGTACACACACAGACATACACAAACACACATGTATGTCTATGTATGTAATATACATGCGTACGTGTATATATAGAATACTATATGCGCATATACAGTACATTATGTGTCTTTGTAATAAATCATATATGTATACATAGTTTGTGTGTACAGAACATATATATGATATAGGTGTTTAAATATGTGCCTATATACACATGCACATTTTTCTGTGGTTTATGTACTGACGTGTGTTATGATGCTGCAGAGGTTTATTCTCTCTTTGTGGAATCCAGTTCTGACGCTGCAGCCAGGAAGGCTTTGCTTAACGAGGAGGCTGTGGAATGCAGGCTCTTTTAGTTGGGGAGCCGTGTGTCCGTCTGGTTGGTAGCTCTTTCCAGCCCCTGCAGCAGCATCTGGGACACATGAGGCTCTCCATAAATACTTGTTTAGTGATGTTCTAGAATTAGACTATATCTCTGTTACCCTGTGTATAATGATGCAAATCTGTACGTACACGTATTGAGTGGGCTCTGATACACCTGTTCAAAAAAGTAAGGTGCACAACAGCATCTATATTGATGCCCCATTTGGGGAAAACCCAGAGAAGAATACTTTTTCAGCAGAGGGACTGGTAGCTGTGGTTTCTACTGGGAGGAGCTGGCAAGTTGGGGGAGGATGCTGAAGGTAAATTACTTTTTACTGTGAGCCATTTGGACTCTGATTTGTTTTTTTTTTTTTACTATGTGCATGTATTACCATTTAGTATCATGTATACAGTTAAAATAGACTTTTTTGAATGGGATATATTTATTTCTATGTTCAACGTTTATCCTCACTTCAAAATTTTTTATTTCACTTCTGTCTTTATGGAATTAAATGCAGAAGAATCATGCTCCAGTCTTTGGGATAGCGAACAGACCAGGAGAAGGTCTGTTTCTGTCTTCTTTGAAGGATAATTGGAGAACGTATTATGGAGTGGATGTTTTTCACATCAGTAGGTTTTGCTTCAGAAGCTGTTTTGCTTTATACATTCTTCCCACACTCTCTTTGACTTTCAGTTATTCTTAAAAGTCAGAATCAGATGATCGGGATGCCAGAAAGGTAGGCTTAGGAGTTTGAGAGTCATGGATTGTGTATTGCTAATAATTCACCATGGACTGTGAAGTTGCCTTAAGGAAGTTAAGTCCCTGTGACAGGTGTAATTTTATGGATTAAGGAGACACTTGTGCTAGTGAAGAACTCAACAGGAGTGAGTGAAGATTCTTGTCTAAGTTGAAATGCATCCTTTGTTTTTTGAAGAACTTTGGTTTTTGAAAGCCTTATCATCACAGTATTAACATGAATGTCACCCACAGCTATCAGATCTGTTTTGACTAAGTATTGCCAGGAAATATTACGGAAGGAAGGAGGACAGCTAATTCTGCGCTCTATCCATCAAATTCCATTTGACATTTTCTGAGTCTTGCTCACTGTTAGAGCACTATGTAAACTTAGATAAATGGGTAACAAAAGTCATGTACTTGTTACTTCTTTGCTCTTCTCTGCACAGATGAGTGTTTTCCAGAGTTTGCCACAGTTGCTATTTAAATGGTTTTAGGTAGTACAAAGAAATGGGGTCAAATAAACTTGAATGACAGAAACATATGTGTTTTCCAGTTCTTCAGAAAGACTACTGATTGAAGAGAAATTCTTCTTTTAGGGGCTAGTATGTCTATAAAATCTCTATCCTTTGTTAATAGATTATAGACAAGCAAGAGTACGTAGTTTGATTTAATCCTTTTTCATAATTATCTGTTTATAATCCTTCATACTATACTGCTTTTCCATTTATCTATAGGTAATTTTGTTACCGAGTTCAAGCTCGTACCGCTTGCCACAGGACAGGCCGGTAAATTGACAGACGGGTTGTTGGGGAAAGGGATAGTGACTTTATTCGGAAAGCCAGCAGACCGAGGAGACAGTGGACTAGTGTCCCAAAGAACCATCTTAACCCGAGTTAGAATTCAGCCTTCTTTTATAGTAAAAGGCGAAGGGTGTGGCTGGTTGCTGCACACTTCTTCGCACTGGAATCTTTTGTTCTTGCAGCTGTGCCTGTTTCTGTAAACCTTACACTCTGTTCTGCAACTTTTTATCTCTATACAAATGGAAAAGTGTTATACCTTTAAAGGTCAGAGCCTTGGGAATGGTCTATCTTGTATATTTCAGGTTCTAGGCAAATTCTGAACTTGTAGCAAAAGCAATAGAATACAGAGGTTAAAGTAAAAGAAAGAGATACAGTATGGATGCAGATTTGTTATTCTCCATTACAACATGTTTCATTTTAAAACAAATGTAGCTTAAGTAGTAACATGAGGTGCCATAAATAAAAAGTAATATTTAAAGTATACAGAGATAAGATTACAATCATGAATGTATGTTCAGAAAAATGTATGCTGGCATGATAAATCCACCTCATAATACATTTGTTAGGATTAGGTTTGATTATTTAATAAGAGTGACTTAACAAAATAAAGTGACTTAAAGTAAAAGTTTATTTCTCTGTCACATAGAAGAAGCCCTGATGTAGGCCGGCCATGGCTGGCATGGCAACTCCTCAGTACTATCAGGGTCCCAGGCACCTATCTTTCTTTAACACCATAGTAATGCATGGCTTTTATCCTCATAGATTAACCTGGCTGCTGGAGTGCCAGTCATCACATCTGCATTGCAGGCTAAAGAAAACTGACAGAAAAGAGCCTTCACCACAGGATCAATTCCCTTTAAGGAACTTTTCTAGAAACGCATGCCAACCCCCAATACTCTCCTGCCTCTCATTGGTCAGGACTTAATCACATGGCCACACCAGACTTCAGTGGGAAGTGCAAAACATCATGTATTACAGGCAGCAGTATACTTAACTCATAATCAGTTTTCTGCTCCAAAGAGAAAAGCAAACTGGATAGGTTGGGGAACCAGAACCTTGATCTCAGAAATATATATAGAATAAATGTGGGATTTCCAATAGGATGATGGAAAGAGCATGGTACCTAACTATTTCCTTCATTCTACTAGGTTCCTGTGGAAATTTCCAGTGAAATATAATAAGGGTGTGAAGATCCACATTAATAATGCACTGGAAAAGTTATGATTACAAACTAGTATCTATAAAACAAACTATTATATTTATTTATTTATTTTTTGTGGTTCGCGGGCCTCTCACTGTCGTGGCCTCTCCCGTCGCGGAGCGCAGGCTCCGGACGCGCAGGCGCAGCGGCCACGGCTCACGGGCCCAGCCGCTCCGGACGCGCAGGCGCAGCGGCCACGGCTCACGGGTTCCCGGATGTGGGATCTTCCCGGACCGGGGCACGAACCCGCGTCCCCTGCATCGGCAGGCGGACTCTCAACCACTGCGCCACCAGGGAAGCCCCAAACTCTTATATTTAAAGTAGATAAACAACAAGGTCCTACTGTATAGCACAGGGAACTATTAGTATATTAAATCCTGTAATAAACCATAATGGAAAAGAGATAATAACAGTATTGTTTATCAGTAAATATGGGACAGGGAAAATCTGGAAGATATTCAATCAGGATGTTGCCCGTGCTTGTTAAGTACATTTAATATATTAAATATCCTGTAATAAACCATATTCATATATATCTGAATCACTTTGCTGTACACCAGAAACTAACACGCCATTATAAATCACTATACTCCAATTAAATAAATAAATAAATAAGAAAAGTTATCATGTGTATGTTAGAAACGTAGAGAAGTGTTTGTGAAAACTGCAGGACTGGGTTGAAGGAGGATGAAAAGATTGCCAATCTTAACTGTGCATGAAAAAGAAAAGGACCAGGAATGTGAGTGGAGGAGACCCAGGCATTAAAAAAAAAAATCAGGCCTATCTCCTAATATCACCAGTAGGTGCTGGTACAGGTGAGCATGGACATGTCAAAGCCAGCAAGGTTTCCTCTCTGGACCAGTAACAATAAAAGGCCATTACTGGGTGAGGAACATACCTTTGGAGCAGATACCCAAACAGGCAGAAAACCCATAGGCATATGAAAATATCACCGTAAGAATTTTGGGGAAAACTCTTAAAAACCAGAGACAAAGACAGAACTTTGTGCATGAAATAGAGATGATTTTAAGCATTGATCAGTGGTCTCAGATTCAAAATAAGCGTGGTATCATCAAAGACAGAGGAAGCCAGCAAGGAGAAGAAGCCATGTGAGATAAAGATGGGGTGAGAAACTCAATGTGTATTGGGTTTGCTGCTGCAGAAAATGAAATCAGTGAACTTGAGAGAAAACTAGGAGAAAGAGAACCTTCAGAAGAGAGAATAAGAAAGAGGTGAAAATAAGAAAGAGAAACACCTGAAAACCAATCAAGCAAGAGTATATAGAAAGAATGACCACAGGAACAGCTGGAGATTACCTGGTTACCATAAGATTCGGCACTGCTAGTTCTACACCTAAGAGAACTGAAAGCAAATGTCCACACAAGTTCACAGCAGCATTTGTCATATATATATATATATATAAAATACACGAGTGGGCAAACACATGATCTCTCCATGCAATGGAATATTATTTGGCAATAAAAAAGGGAGAAGTGCTGATAGATGCTACAACAGAGATGAACCTTGAAAACGTGGTACTACATAAAATAAACCAGACAAAAAAGACCGTACATTGTATGATTCCATTTATACATGATGTCCAGAAGAGGCACATTTTTAGACACAGTAGCTTAGTGGTTGCCTGGGGAGGGGAAAATGGAGAGATTCTGTTCATGGGTATGAGGTTTCTTTTGGAAGTAATAAAAATATTCTAAAATTAAATAGTGCTGATGGTTGTTCAACTAAAAACCTCTGGATGGTAAACATTAAAATGGTGACTTTTATAGCATATGCATAATATCTTGATAAATCTGTTATGAAAATCAGTCGATTACAAAAGGGCCTACGAGATAATACCAATTTTGTTTATCAATAAATACAGGACAGGGAAAATTGAGAAGATATTCAATCGGGCTGTTGTCTGTGATGGCGATATTACTTGTGATTCATTGACTCAGTATGTCTCCCCTTCACTGACTCAGTATGTATTTTTGAAAAGTCCCATAGTGACATAGATTTTTTTTTTAATTAGGAAAAGATAAGATATGGAGAACAAACAAAAAATAAAGTTATAATGCAGCGTGGCTGGGAAAATTGTTTAATAGAGTCTGGACATCTGTCCTTGTCATACTGACAATTTTGGGATGCTTAATTCATCTGCTGACTTGTCCAAATTTGAAGCCAGAAAGATCTGGCCTTTTTTTGGTGGTTGTTCTGGGCAAAAATTACTCGTAATGGAGATATTATAGATTGTTTAAAACCATTCGGTTTTGCTTTAGAAAGCAGTTTTAATGGTTGCAATTTACTGCTGCTTGACTGTTTCAGGATAACAGATCAAGTGATGGGAAGAAAAAGATCTTGAGGTTTTTAATTAATATAATAATTTGATTAGAGGTATTTTCTAGCAATGTGTCTTCGGCAAGACAGTTCATCTCTACTGACATCCAGAACCTGAGTTTAATAACAACAAAACCTGAGAACAGTGGTATAAAGTTATCAAAATGTTATGTCTTTCCTGTGCTGAGTGGGATTTTTTTTGATGCCTTAAATGCTTTCAGTATCCTTATCATTGGCTCTTATGGATTATAATAGTCATACGTATTTTACCATCTGAAAGAGAATGGCTTCACAAAGAGTGGGAAGAGAATGGGTGCAAGATTCAGGAAATCTAATATTCATTTCTCATTTTGATGTTAACCGTCTCGCATTTCACCCGAGAGGGAACAAGAGGTAGAACATCCTGTTCTGTACCATCGGCCCTAACAATGTGGGCCTTCTCTGGACTATTGTGACTCTTAGATAATCCTACATGTGAACAGACAGACTTTGAAATCATCAATCGAGAACATCAGTTCAAGAAAACCCATCTATTAATTGTCCTTAAGTTGTTAATATGACTACATAGTATATGCAGCACACATACCCAAGTCCTCCTAGATACGAAAGGTTATACTTTGTTTCCATAGCCTAACTGACAGTTTCTCAGAGTAGCAGATGAATTACATTCGTTGTACATGGAGAGTCTGTATCAAGTGTGAACAAAGGTCCCCCACTGTCTTTATTCTTTTTTTATATTTTAGATTGGAGTAGAGCTGATTTACAATGTATTACTTTCAGGTGCACAGCAAAGTGATTCAGTTGTACAGATACATGTATCTATTCTTTTTCAGATTGTTTTCCCATATAGGTTATTACAGACTGTTGAGTAGCGTCCCCTGTGCTCTACAGTAGGTCCTTGTTGATTATCTACTTTATATGTGCTCGTGTGTATATATACGTTAATCCCAATTTCGTAATTTGTCTCTCCCCCCACCTTTCCCCTTTGTTTTCTAAGTCTGTGAGTCTGTTTCTGTTTTCTAAATAAGTTCATTTGTGTCATTTTTTTTTTTTTTTTTTTTTTTTTTTTTTGCGGTATGCGGGCCTCTCACTGTCGTGGCCTCTCCCATTGCGGAGCACAGGCTCCGGACGCGCAGGCCTAGCGGCCATGGCTCACGGGCTTAGTTGCTCCGCGGCATGTGGGATCTTCCCGGACCGGGGCACGAACCCGTGACCCCTGCATCGGCAGGCGGATTCTCAACCACTGCGCCACCAGGGAAGCCCCATTTGTGTCATTTTTTAAGATTGTCTTTACATCTAGAATTTGTCAGAAGCATTTCCATTCAAGTTTGTTTTAATAACTTCTGCATTAGGGGTACAACAGACAAAGGTATTGCTTCCAATACAGCAGGGCATCATTTCTCCTAATCGTATTGGCAGAAAAAGAGATGCAAATGATAAAATGTTTTTCTGAGAATCAGGGAGAACACAGAATCCTCATACGCTGTTGGAGGGATTATAAAATGGTTTGTCCTCCTCGGAGAGATACTTATCAATATCTGGCTATTGACTTTTAAAAAAAATTTATTGAAATATAGTTGATTTACAATGTTGTGTTAGTTTCAGGTGTACAGCAAAGTTATACATATATATAAATATTTATATTCTTTTTTTACATCCTCTTCCATTATAGGTTATTACAAGATACTGAGTATAGTTCCCTGTGCTATACAAGAGTAGGTCCTTACTCACAGACATAGGAAACAAACTTACGGTTACCAAAGGGGAGGGGGAGGGATAAATGAAGAGTTTGGGATTAAAGTATACACACTACTGTATATTAAATAGATAACCAGCAAGGACCTCCTGGCTACTGACTTTTAGAACATGCATCCGCGTGACCCTAAAGTGACAGGTCTAGGTACCTCTCCTCCAGATGGAAGCTTAGCCATGGATGTGGAGGGATGTGTACAAGAGTGTTCCTTGCTGCATTTAAAAAAAAAATAGCTAACTGTTGAAAGCAACCTGAATATCCATCAAAAGGTGAATCGATTTTAAAATGATACATTCATACAATTGAAACGTATGCAGCAACTATGAAGAACTGCCTACATGTAGTAATTAATGTTTATCAACGTTAATTTGTTACCAACTAGGGTTCTAAGCCTTCCTTAATGGATAGAAATTGATAAGGGATACAGGAAAGGCTTTACTGGGGCCCCTGCTGCAGCAAGAACAAGGGACAGGTTCCCTGGTTCACTCCTTGAGGGGGGCGAGCTTGCTCCTTGTCTGGGGTGAGGGTAGGCGTGGGTCCAGGGGTCGGGGCAGAGGCGTGGCTTAGGTGTTTTGCCGACCCTTCTCGTGGTGTTGATTGCAGGGGGGCGTGGCTTTTGCGCCCAACACCCGGTTTTTGCTCCTGGCCCTTCAGAAGTGACAGTTGGGTTTTTGGTCTTCTTGTATCTTTTTGTCCATAATTTGCCCCAACTGCTCGTGCGAGCGGCTATTTTTAGCCCCTCATAGTTTCTTCGTATTTTGTTGCTAAAGGAGAGGTTTCTCCAGGCGCAAGCAGTGCAGCAGAGGCTCCCAGGTCCCGGGTCCCAGCCCGTCTCAGTTTGACCTGAAAATGTAATGTTAAGGCGAGTGGGAAACTTGAATAATAACATGTACAGTATGATACCACTCCAGTAATTCTAAAAAGAGACCCACAGAAAAGTGCTGAAATAATACGGATATAAACGGGATGAGACATGGCTGCTACTTAAAAGACCAGCATTTGAAAGACAACCCAGAGGAATGTGTGCAAGGATATGTCTCGCAGGCATCCTGGAAGAGAGAGCTTTAAGGTCTTCCTAAAATAGCGTTTGAGTTGTGTCCCAGGAAATGTAAGCTTATTTGTATCACTCCCATTAGAAACTTACAGACTAGGAAAGGCAGCGGTGATCTTGCAAGCACGTGGCATTACAGTGAAGGAGAGTTCTGAGCCCAGTTCCCTGCGAAATCATACCTCAGGCTGACTCATTTTCCACTTCCTGACACGCATACAATCCCATTAGGCAGTCTCACGGGGAAGTGTGAGGTTTGCCTTAATTTACCTTTGTGTTGCTTGACTTTTATTACATCCACATATTCGGTATTTAACATCTCCCATTTCCAAGTGGACTACCAAATTTAGAATTAAATTATTTAACACCCACTTTCAGCGGGTTACAGCAGTGAGTTACCGCTGCACATCTTTGCTGGGGAAATTGCGTTTCCTTCGGATAGGATCTCCAGGGCGCCGTAATAAAAAGCACCGACTGTTTTTTCTGCTAGAGCTACACCAATGCAGCATAAATAATAACCTAATACTTGATGGTGTTCATCAGAATACTTCATAAACACTCTCCAGGGTCAGAGATCGTGGCCAGTGTTGAGTTGCCCTGGGCTTGTGATTTCACAAAGCATCTTCATTCATTGGAATGACCAAAAACGTCTGCGGTAGCAGAAATACCTGATGTGACATGTGAACATCCCATCAAGAAAACCATGGGCTAATATTTGTCTCCGTGCAAATTTCTGAACTTGAAGCTTCAGTGACTGTGTGTGTGCACAAGTGTGTGTGTATGTGTGTGTTTACAGCCAGGGATACACAGCCCTTAGGGTCTGTCCTTCCACACATGGCAAGCGTTATCAATCAAAGTCCTACAGGAAAAAAACACATCTATAGCTATATAAATTGGTACTTACATATTTGTATATCTTTGTCTCTGTATTTACATATATATCCATATCTATAACTTACCTATACATGTCTATATTTATAGTTACATACATATGCATAATATATATGCACAATGCAAAATATAAAATTATTTTAATTTTAAAAGGCTCATGAGCTTTTGTAGTCATATTTGTCTTGGTAAATCTCCACTGCAAAAACAAAGGTGCACAGATTTCCGCATACGTTAGATATTTTTGAGAGTGAGGGCCAAGTTCTTTGGGAAGGTCAGGTTTTTGATCATGTAGCTGTACGTACCTCCAGTCTGATCTGTGCCTTCATCCTGTGCGACAGTCCTTTGCTGTCAGCACCCCACCAAGCATCTCGGCATCCCCCGGTTTCCCTGGTGTGCTTAGCTTGCTGAAGCAAATGCTGTAATTGGATCATCTATTTCTTGAAGGCCTGGAGAGCAGTTTAGAAAGATAATAGTATTTCATGGAACATTAAAAAAAGAAACAACAGAAAAATTATGGGATCCATCCAAAGAAGCTTTATTTACTGTCCAACTGTGAAAAGCATCACCTTGTGTCTTATGTTCTAAACATTTCACTCTGATTATTGTTCTTTTGGACGGGATGTCTTATTTTATTTAAGTGTCCGTGTTTTGGATTTGCTGTCCTTTTTTTTTTTTTTTTTTTGCGGTATGCGGGCCTCTCACTGTTGTGGCCTCTCCCGTTGCGGAGCACAGGCTCCGGACGCACAGGCTCAGCGGCCATGGCTCACGGGCTCAGTTGCTCCGCGGCATGTGGGATCTTCCCGGACCAGGGCACGAACCCGTGTCTCCTGCATCGGCAGGCGGATTCTCAACCACTGCGCCACCAGGGAAGCCCTGTCCTTTTTAAACGCACCTTTTCTCGGACAGCTCTCATCTTCCATATGCTGTGTGCCAGTTCAAGGAGTTTCTTTGGTAACTTTTTAGTCTTTTAACCCTGGTGATTGATTTTTGTCAGCAGTTAGCCTGGTGGACTTTCACTTCTTAGGAATGGTACTTGAACTGAGACATAGAGAAATTAGCAATAAGGGCATGGGACTTTATATTCCTACCTAGAGCTCTTTTTTTTAAAAAAAAAAACAGGTTTTGTTATAAATCGTATACCTTAAACTTAACCCATTTTACGTGTGCAGTTAAATGAGTTTTAGAAAATTTATTTTTTTGTCCAACCATCCATACCATCTAGTTTAAGAACACTTACATCTGGAGAAAAAGTCCCTTTTTACCCATTTGCCATGAATCCCCACTTCTTCCCTAATTCCAGACAACCACTTGTCTCTTTTCTGAATCCATAATTTTGCTTTTTCCATAATAACCCAAGCTGGAAATAACCCAAATGTGTATCAGCTGGTGAGTGGATTAAAAACTGTGCTACATTTTAGCAACGGAATACTACATGGCAATGAAAAGGAACTGTCTCCTGATGCACGAAAAAACGTGGATGAGGAATTCCCTGGCGGTCCAGTGGTTAGGACTCTGCGCTCTCACTGCCAAGGGCCCAGGTTCAATCCCTGGTCGGGGAACTAAAATCCCACAAGCTGTGCAGCATGGCAAAAAAAAACCCCAAAAACAAAAAAAAACCTGGATAAATTTCAGAAGTATACTGAGAGGTAGGAGCCAGTCACATGACAGGACATGTTCTATGAGTCCATGTACAGGAAGTCCTCCTTATCCACAGGTTCCACATCCACAGATTCAACCAACTACAGATCAAAAATATTTTTTAGGGCTTCCCTGGTGGCGCAGTGGTTGAGAGTCCGCCTGCCGATGCAGGGGACGTGGGTTCATGCCCCGGTCCGGGAGGATCCCACGTGCCGCGGAGCGGCTGGGCCCGTGAGCCATGGCCGCTGAGCCTGCGCGTCCGGAGCCTGTGCTCCGCAACGGGAGAGGCCACAGCGGTGAGAGGCCCGCGTACCACAAAAAGTATATATATATATATATATATATATATATATATATATTTAATTTTCAGAATTTTCCAAAAAGCAGAATTTGAATTTGCTCGCACCAGCAACTATTTACATAGCATTTACATTGTATTTACAACTCTTTATGTAACATTTACATGGCATCAGGTATTATAAGTAACCTAGAGATGATTTAAAGTAGATGGGAGGATGTGCATAGATGGACGCGAATACGACACCATTTTGTATGAGGGACTTGAGCATCCGTAGATTTTGGTATTTGTGGAGGTGGGCGTGGGAACTCACCCCCCAAGATACTGAGGGGTGGCTGTATATACAATTTCTAGATCTCATTTTAAATTACTTGATTTTCAGCTTTTCACTGGGATCCACTGAGTTATCAGGCACCAGGTTACCTGAATTCTTTCTCAATTTATTTTCCTTTTCTTTTTATATAAACTTGCTCTTTTATAAGTTTTAGAAAACTTCCTCTCAAAGGAAAACTTAACTTCAGTTTAAATGTTCTGTAATCTTCAGGAGGAGAAATGACCCACTGACCAGCCATTCTAATTACAGGCAGCATTAAAAGCTTTCATCTCGCTATTTTAAAGAGGTTTTGTTTCTTTAAACAAAAGATGCAAGTCAATAAATGCAGGGGACTCTAGCTCTTTCATCTCTGTCATAAAGGTAGATCCAGTTTTTACACCGTGGAAATAAGATGCCTAGGATGACTCACATTGCAAGGTCAGTGACCCCTTTCCTAATAATCTGAAGTCTGAAATATTTCAGAAGAAAAAAGTGTTGTTGTTGTTTTCAGTTGTGGACAGAATACCTATAGAGGAAGGATGTAATTGTGTTAGCGTCAATTTCACAATGTGCAGAAGTCACGTGGGACTCTTGAACCATACCAAGGTATTCTTTCAATTCCGTCGACATCAGTTTTTGTCATGGGTATTGCGTTTGTCTATAACCACTCACCGTTTTCCTCGTGGAACTCTTGAAGTCTGAGATACTTGCTAAGTGTGGTTTTGATTACACACTCCTGGAGCTGAATGGAACGTGGTGTGCAGGTGCTTTTGTTACAACACATCCTCACAGAGAAAACCTGTGTGAAGCCCTAGCAAAGAAATGAGACAATATGGGTTCCTGAAGGGGCTATGTGGAGAGAATGATTGTTAAATACCAGGAACAAGTTGCAATGATGATGTGTGTCAACATACACGGCTTCATGGTTGTGTGCATAGAGTTTTCTTTTACGTCTTTCAAAATATTTTCCATTGTGATGTGGTGTACGTGCTTCCTTAATAAAACCCTAAGAACGAAGCCTAGCAGCACGTCTGATAAGTACTGCGCTTTTAAATAGACGTTAAGGGTGGAGTAGATTTTGAAATCTCTGTTACAAATGCCATGTGATATGAAGATCACTGTGACTTCTGTTGCTGAAAACTCACCGTCGCCACTACTTTGGTCGTTGCCTACATTTATTTTTGAAGGATATGCTAAATTTCAGGTCAAGGCTAGATAGATAGATGGATAGATAGATAGATAAAGTTGATAGATGAGTTGATGGATGGACGGATGGAAAGGCAGATAGTTATAGATAGATTGATAGGTAGATAGATAGATAGATTTCATTTCATGGCTAGATAGATAAATATATATATAAAGATGTATTTTTCCCATCCAAGATCCCTGAATCCCATCTCCATGGACACCAGATTAATAACCTTTCCTTAAAGTTTAGGTGGCTTAAAATGGGGTGAGACAAAATGTTAGCATCTTTCTCTTCTCTTCACCCCCTCTCCACTTTCATGCCAAAAAATTCTGTGTGTCAGACTTCTTTATTGCCTTCAAATGGTTTGTATCAATCATTGCACGAATTAAAGTGGCCACTATCTACCAAAAAAAAAAAAGTGGGGTGAGACATATTTCAAGGACAAAATATCTGTAACATATTAAAGCCTAAACCCCTCTATGCTGCATTTGAGAAAAGTATATTTTAGTACAACTTCACATGAGTATAATTGTAAACAACAGAAAATCTTCATAGAAGTTCCCATACAGAAAAGCAGTGTATCTGTATGTGCCAAGATTTGTTAAAATGTTGATTAACCCTTTGGTCCTATATTCTGGGAACTTATCCTAAATAATTAATCAGAAATATTAAGCATGGTCTTCACACTTTAATTAATAGTAAAATTTTTAGAATCCACTAAACATTAAGGATAGGGGAATGATTAAAAAACTTGATCATATTCACATAGGAGAATGTGACAGGGCCAATAAAATGCCATTTTCAAGATTTATTGGTAAAAGAAAATGCTCTTAATTTACTGATATGTATACACATACATACAACATAGTCCAAAGGCTAAAAATGAAATTTCTGTCACAAAATTTTAACAACAGTGAGATTATGGGTGATACTTATTTTCTGTTCAATTCAGACCATACACCTTTTTTTTTTTTTTTTTTTTGAGAACCTAGCATGTGCTCGGTACTCTTTTGTACATGGGTTCAATGCTAAACAAAACAGAATATCTGTTCTCATGGATCTTAAAGTCTGTCCTTCATTTGTTGACATTTGCCAGTCTTTACAATAAGAATAGATTAGTTTTATTAATTACATAAAATATCCAGAAGGTATAATTCTTTTATTGTTATTCTAAACTTGCCATAGAGAAATGCACACATTTTCTTCAGGACTGAAATCCGGGTGGGCTTGGAGGGAGCTGTCAAGGTATATTCATGAAATCGTTTACTCTCGTTGGAAAAAGAATTATCTTTGAAAAGTGATTGCCTTCTGACTATCCTAGTAATTACATACATTGTACAGTTTTTGTGTGTTTACATTTAAGAACACAAAGCTAAATTCACTTTGGATTGGATTAATGAAAATACTTGCAAAGCTGATGAGATATAATGTACCTTGCTTATCTTTTAGTAAGATACATTGGAATTGATCCATTATATAATACTCTTAGGACAGATGTCAAAATCGTATAAAATAAAGGAAATCAACAAGTTCTGATTCAGTGGATAGTATCAGAAGTTGAATTTTATTTTTAAAGCACAAATATTTTTTAAAAAGCATAATTTTCCCTTATTCCTTATTCACGCATGCCTGCCAAAGAGAAAACTGCCTCCAAACTCATTTCATAGTGACCTTGTGATGGTGTTATAGCCTAAGAAATTGTAGCAGAAGCCTTAGGCAGGGGTTGTGAGACGATGTGACTTGAATTTTGCATGGGGAAGGGAAGCTTCATTTAGTATCTATTGGCGAGGGCTGTGTTAACACAGGGCAATGAGATGGCTTCACACCACTGAAGATGGGGCTCAGCTCTATCCCACCCCGCGCGGGCAGCTGTGGCCCCTCCAGCCCCAATGGCTTGGCTGTCTTTAATCCCCTCCCTCACCTCCTCCATCTTTAGATATTCCCAGAACCACCTCAGATCAGCCCTTTTCATTACAGTATAATGTCTATTTTGGGACACATCCAAACAGTAAATCGACTGCTAATATCTTCCACTTACTAAGAGATGAGTATGATCCAACATCTTCCAAGTGTTTTACCTATAACTACTCTACGCTGAGCTCATTTGATTCATTCTCTCAACACTAAAGGCAAAAATACCATCCTCATTTTATGGATCATGAGACGGAGATCCAGCAAAATTTAGGTAACCTAAGTGACTCCCTGACGTAGACTGAATTGAATAATGCCTCCCTCCTTCCCTCCCCCCAGAAACTGTCTATGTTCTCATTCCTGGAACCTGTGAATATGTCACCTCACCGGGTAGAAGTCTTTGCAGATGTGGTTACGTTAGGGATCCTGGGATGGGAGAGTATCATGAGTTATCCTGGTAGAGACCTAATGGGATTACAATGTTCCTTATATGGGGGAAGTAGAGGAAATCTTGACTATAGAAATAGAGAGGTTACAATGGAATCAGAGGTTTAAAGGATTCGAAAAAGGGCCAAGGGGCCAAGGAATGCAGGCTGCCTCTAAAAGCTGAAAAAGGCAAGGCAGTGGATGCTCCCCTGAGGTCTCCAGAAGGAACCCGCCCAGCTGACCCTTGATTTCAGACTTATGACCTCCCAAACTGTAAGGGAATAGATGTGTGTGGTTTAGGCCGCTAAGTTTGTGGTAATTTGTTACAGCAGCAAAAGGAATCTAGGACACTTCCCTAGTCCACTCCTGCAATATTGGCAGAAGGAAGTCTCAAACCCCAAGGAGACGGGTCCCAAGCTCGAGCTCTCAGCTGCAATGCTGCACTAAAAGATCGTTTGACTCAAGTAAGGTCCCCCGGAGTTATGAAAGCTTAGTGGTTAAGGGAACGGTGATGTGGATTCACAGGGTCCCTGCCCTGGCACCTGTCAGCTGTGTGGCGTTGGCCAGGATATATGGCCTCCTCATCTCACTCTCCACATGTGTGAAATGGACATAATAGTGACACATGCCTTCAGGGGTCCTAAGGGTGGAGGAGGTTGACGCATGAAAAGCACTCTGCGTGATTCTTGCCTCATCGTCAGTGCCCCTCCAAGGCTTTATAAGGCCGATAAAGTTTCAAATGTCAAATTTCATTGTTTCTCAGACTCTTCATTCATTCATTTATTTATTCATTCATTTATTCATATTCGTTTTATTTGTAACTAGTATGTGAGGGGAGGTGTGTGTACAAAAACTCTTTCCTGAAATGAGTTTAAAAGGCAGTGAAAGTCTGAAAACCAACTTACTGCTAGAAATGAGACACAGAGTTTTGACTTCTGGAGACAGTTATGTGTGTGGCTGCCTGGTCTCCTACTGGGAAAATTGACAGGCATCTAGATTAAGAGATGAGTAAGCTCAAGTGGGTAGCATTGTAGCCACGGTGCTTAGGAGGTAAATGCTGGTTTCCAAGCACGCTGAGGGACTTCCCTGGGGGTCCAGTGGTAAAGCATCCGCCTTCCAATGCAGGACACGTGGGTTCGATCCCTGGTCGGGGAACTAAGGTCCCACATGCCGCGGGGCAGCTAAGCCCACGCGCCTCAAGGAGAGCGCCTTCGTGCTTGCAAACTACAGAACCCATGCGCTGTGGAGCCCACGCGCCACAACTAGAGAGAAGCCCGCGAGCCACAAAGAAAAGCAACGAAAGCATCCAGCATGCCAGAACTAAGAGTCAATGCAGCAATAAATAAATAGATAGATAGATACATATTAAAAACATGCTGAATTGGGGTTCTGGGGAGATGTAAGAGTTAATGCTCTTTGGAAACCGCCTCTCATGGTACAAAGCAGCAGTTGGTGCTGGAAGGCTTTGATTAAATGAGTCTCTCTGAATGACTAAAGAGCAACTCTATTATCGGCAGTTCTTGTTTTCCATCTCTGGGCATTCTGGAACATCGCTAATCGTAGAGCATATTTGTCTCACACTGGACCATATTTTCCCGTAAGAACGGGGCTGCAGTTGGAGGGTTGCATTCCTGATGGAGGGGCTCC
Organism: Kogia breviceps; assembly: GCF_026419965.1. NCBI lineage: Eukaryota > Metazoa > Chordata > Mammalia > Artiodactyla > Physeteridae > Kogia > Kogia breviceps. Next base: position 87,333,757 of record NC_081324.1, on the reverse strand, counting down.
AGCTTCCAACGAATCATAACTATTAAAAGAATGTATCATAGAAGCAGAATTCTAACCATCTTAAACGCTGACACTCATTTCAAGCAGTGCAATTCAATCTGCCCTGTTCAGCAAATATATATTAAGCATCTAATTTATAACTGACACTTTGCTAGGCACTGGGGATGCAAAGAGGATAAAACACAGCCTTGCGTGTTCATGCAGCTCACGTGCACAGATAAATTATGTCATTTCATTGAGGTAAGCAAGATGAGAGATGTGTGCATTACTATTGATTTTTTTAAGAAGCCCCAGTGTTCTATACACAACATAAAAATCTAGCCTTTCAGTGTCAAAAATCAGAACATAATTTGACAGCTATGGTATATCAGAAGGAATGCTACATTTAGAGTGAGAAGACATATTTCTGATTTCTATATCAGTTAGGATTCTCTCTTTCTAGTGAAAGTGGCAGAAAACCCAGGTCCAGCTAGTTTACTCAAGGTGCAGAAAAAGAATAAACTAGGAGATTTGGTGGAGATGGTGGTGGTGGAATTATTGGCTCATGAAACAAAAAACTCTTGAAGTAGAGCTTCAAGTATGGCCGGTGTGGTGGCTTTAAAATATGTCTAAAGACAGACTGGTGGTTGCCAAGGGAGAGGGGTTGGGGGGAGGGATGGAGTGGGAGGTTGGGGTCAGCAGATGCAAACTAGTATATATAGGATGGATAAACAACAAGATCCTACTGTAGAGCACAGGGAACTCTATTCAGTATCCTGTGATAAACCATAAGGGAAGAGATTATAAAAAGGATGCACATATACGTATAACTGAAACACTTTGCTGTACAGCAGAAAGTAACACAACATTGTAAATCAACTAGACTTCAATAAAATAAATTTTTTAAACGTCTAGGAATTCTTTGACATTCTTCCCTTCAAAAGGCGGACTCTAATAACCCTCCCTTTATGTGTGGGTCAGACTTAGTGGCTTGCCTCTAATGAATAAAGCATAGCAGGGTGATGATGTGTGACTTTTGAAGCCAGATCGTCAATGACATCACCACTCCTGCTTTGCTCTTTGTTGGAACATTTCACTGTGGCACAAGCCAGCCAGCTGCCATGACATGTGGCCACTCAAGTAGCCCATGGAAAGGCCGTAAGCATCCCGCTACAGCCAGTGCCAACTTACCAGCCTTGTGCCTCAGCCTCGCAGAAGCACGTCCTCCAGCCCAGTCAAGCCTTCGGATGCCTGAAGCCTCCTGAGAGACCCTGGGCCGAAACAACCCAACTAAGCTGCTCCAAAATCTCTGACCACAAAGAACATGAGGGTGATAAATATTTACTGTTGTGTTGTTATACAATCTGGATTTGTAGTTTAGAAGCTGGCGTCATTACTGAAGTTCTGTCTGTCATCTGGCTCTTCTCTGCGCTGCCTGCATTCTCAGAAAGGTCACCTCTCTTCATGGCAAATTGGGTACAGCTGCTCCAGCATCAAATCATCTCACTTTCCCATCCAGTCGGAAAGACAGGATAAAGTGTCTCTGTAATTAATTCCTCCAGAAATCCTGAGACTTACTCTGATTGGACCAGTGTTGGTCATGTGCCTCTCTCTGGACCAATCGCTGTGGCTGAGACTTAGGTCACATGATGGAGAGGGACAGTCAAGTGAAACACAGGAAGAGGTCGGGTGAGAGGCTGTTTTCTATCAGTCAGACTTTAGTTTTATTATGAAAAGAGGAATTTAGTCAACAAGTGTTATGTTCCAGGCACAGTTCTAAGCCCTGGAGATACATCAGGGAACAAAAAAAAAGAAAGAAAGAAAAAATTGTCCTTTTCATATTGCTTACCTTTCGGTGAATGAATTCTGAGGTGGTTAAAAACACTGCAGATCTAACTAATGGCCCAATGTTTGTCGGTTAACAGCTGTGTAACAGAATAAGTCATTTTTTCTCCTCTTATTTTCTTCGTCTGAAATATTAAGATTCACCGTGTCTTCTCCCTCCCTGGCGACTTTTTTCTAGGGATAAAATGAGGTGATGGATGTGGAAACTCTGTAAAATACAGAATATTGTTTTTGATATTGAAACCAAGTTCACAGACTGGGAGAAAATAGTTGCAAATCATATTGCTGACAAAGGACTGGCATCCAGGAGAGAAGACAAATGCGACCCGATTTAAAAAATGGACAAAACATGTGAACAGAGGTTTCACAAAAGAACATATACAGAATGTAAATTAGCACATGAAAAAAATATTCAACACTATTAGTTATTAAGAAGACGGATAGACTTATATTTACATATTTATTCACAGCTGCTTTATTCACAATAACCCAGTGTCTCCATCAGGTGAATTTATGAACACACAAATACCCGTAAATGGAATAAAACTCAAAAATCAAAAGGAGTAAAGTACTGATATACAGATCATGGATGAATCCCAAAAACATTTTGCTGAGTAGAAAAAGCCAGAAACAAATGAGTGCATAGTGTACTGTTTCATTTATACGAAATTCGATAAATGGCAAATCTAAACAAGAGTGACAGCATGTTAGGGGTTACCTAGGGCAGTGGAGAGGCCGGAAATTGACTACACAGATTCACAAGGGACTTATTGCATTGATGGACCTGTTCTATAACTTGATTGTGGTTACATGACTGAATACATTTGTCAAAATTCAATTCTATGCTTCGAGTGGGTGCCTTTTATAATATGCAAACTGTACTTCAATAAATTTCCTTGAAAAGTAAGTTAACTTTTAAATATGGCCTCACCTGACCTTCCAAATGTTTAAGACAGCCTTCTGGTGATAAGTAAAAGAAACCGAGTCCTCTAAAATGGCCTCAGAGAAATTGAGCGGGCACAGGTTTAGACATTTCCGTACAGCAGGCAGGGAGGTTCTGAATCATGCAATTGGTTTGATTGATCAAAATGGTAGCTTCAATAAGCAACGTGTATAATCAGGGGTTGCAATCGGGTGAACTGCAGGCCAGATCAGGGCTACATATACATTTTATTTCCCTCCTCCTGTGCTTTTAGAATTTGGGAAATTTTACATCCAAATGTAGCCTTTTGCTTCTCATGCAAATCGACAAGATCTGGGTCTGCCAGAGTGTGGCTGCAATCAGTACAGTGGAGCCGGTAGCCTCTGTTGGAGGAATCACAGGCCAGGTTGCCTCAGGACACAGTCCCGAGAACCAGGACCCTTCACTCATTGTTAATGCAGGCAGACCTCGTTGTGTCGTGCTTCACTTTCTTGCATCTTGCAGAAGTTGTGTTTTTTACAAATTGAAGGTTCGCGGCAACCCCGCATTGAGCAAGTCTACTGGCGCCATTTTTGCAACACTCGCTCACCGTGTGTCTCTATGTCACATTTTAATAATCCTCACAATATCTCAAAACGTTTTCATTACTATTATATTTGCAACGGTGGTCTGTGATGTTAGGATTGCAAAAAGATTACGACTCACTGAAGGGTCAGATGATGGTTAGCACTTTTTAGCAATGATGTCTTTTATATTTTTATTTTTTTGGCTGCGTGGTGCAGCATGTGGGATCTTAGTTCTCAGGCCAGGGATCAAACCCGTGCCCCCTGCATTGGGAGCACAGAGTCTTAACCACTGGACTGCCTGGGAAGTCCCAATAAAGTCTTTTTAAATTAAGGTGTGTACCTTGTTTTTTTGACATAATGCTGTTGCACACTTAATAGACTACTGTGTAGTGTAAACATAACTTTTATATGCACTGGGAAACCAAAAACTTCTTGTGACTACCTTTCTTGTGATATTAGCTTTATTGTGGTGGTCTGGAATACTACCTGCAGTATCTCCGAGGTCTGCCTGGACCTGATTTTACTCCCTGAAGGTATTTTTTAAAACCCTTAGTTTATCCGGTATAGGTGGTTTGGGGTATGCATTTACAGGCACTTTGATACATGTGGCATCTCCTTTAATTTCTATAACAATTTCCAGGATAGATACTCTTCCTTTTTACACTGGAGGAAACATCAGGCCCGTAAATGAAGTAACCTTCCCATGGTCGCATAGCTGGGAATTTTCAGATCTAGCGTTCAAACAGTCTCTTTCTCTTACACAATACTTCTGTTAGTGAAAAGGAGGATGAAGAAGAGGATGTTTGGGAGGAGAAGGAGAGAAATTATTATTTTTTAATTTAAAAAAATTTTTTGGCTGCATTGGGTCTTTGTTGCGCTGCACGGGCTTCTCATTGTGGTGGCTTCTCTTGTTGCAGAGCACGGGGCTGTAGGTGCAAGGGCTTCAGTAGTTGTGGCTCGTGGGCTCAGTAGTTGTGGCTCGTGGGCTCAGTAGTTGTTGCTCGGGGGCTCTAGAGCACAGGCTCAGTCACTGTGGTGCACAGGCTTAGCTACTCTGTGGCATGTGGGATCTTCCCGGACCAGGGCTCGAACCCATGTCCCCGGCATTAGCAGGTGGATTCTTAACCACTGCTCCACCAGCGAAGTCCCGAGAAATTACTTTAAAATAAAGCTTTATTTGATGTCCGTTTCCTTTATACTTTCATGTCTTGGTTTGTGCACTGCTTCAGCCAGCATGCAGTCAGTGCAGAATTGTCATCATTGCCATTGATCTGAATTGATTCTCTCCTCAAATATTCCCAGTTTCATTTTTTAAAATCAAATATTCCCTCCATGCCAACACCTGAAAAAAGAATTCCAAAGCACTACCTTTCACATATTATATAGCATTTTAAAAACTGAAAAGAGTATTGTATAATATAAACAAAACTCTGTAGCACGCTCCTGAGCCCTTCAGGTTCTAGAATCTCCCTGTCCGTTCGGCACGTCTGGTCCATAGATGCCTTCAGCACCACTTGCCGTCCTCAAGTTGAAGTTCACAGCTGTTCCCGTCCTCTCAGAGGAGAGGATAAAATCGTCATTCACGAAGCTGGTGGATTTGGACTGTATACTCAAGAGTACACAGGAGAGGGACAGCGTGAAAGCCACGATGCTGACTCTGGCAGTGGACCAAATAGAAGGAAGGGCCAGAGAGGAACAGGTCCACGGTGATGAAGTGATGCGTGTCGGAATTGACAGGCTTTAGATGAATTTGCAGGGGCCGTGGAAGCTTTGGAGTTCCAGAGAGATAAGAGAACAGTCGAACGAGGGCTCAGATTATGAAGAAAGAAGGAAAACAAGAAGAGAAGGAGGAGGAAGGGGAGAAGGAAGAATCTGGACGATCATGTTTCGAAACAGGGGGAAAAGAAGGAACACGTACTAGACTCTCGGCTGCAACTTCAGAGAGAAGGAACATTCCAGAAACTTGGGTCCATCTTTATGCCGGTTTCTCACCCTTCTTTACCTGCATCTCAGCCCCCTCCGTGGTATTGTTACGATTGATTCAGTAGGTTTAAAAAAGCTTGATGGTACAGATGATGGTGGTTACCACTTGGGGGTAGATGCCTGTGTGGGCTAAGTGCTGATGCTGTGAAATGCAATCTATAAAACAGCTGCAGTGTGTAGATTAAAAGTGTGTGAATAAAATATTTAAGATCGTTTTTTTAAAAATTCCCTGTGCATCTACATATGCTGTTTCCGTTGCCTGCAGTGTCCTTCCCTCCATCCTCTGCATATCCAAATATACGCCTGCTTTATTATTCAGCTTAAATGTCCCCATTTCGGGGCATCGCCAATCCCTAGCCCCCTGAACAAAGAAGAAAGTATCTGTCTCTTCTCTCTGCTCCCATAACACTCTGTCCATAATTCACTTGCTGTTTTGGATTTTTTGAAACCATTTTTTAAATTGAAGTACAGTTAATGTACAATGTTGTGTTAGCTTCAGGTGTACAGCAAAGTGATTCTGTTTTATATATATATATATATATTCTTTTTCAGATTCTTTCCATTATAGGTTATTAGGTCCTGTTACTGTTTGCGATTTTTATGTCCTTCTCCAGATGGGGAATCTTCTGTAGACTCTGCATGTGACTCATGCATATTAAGGCATTTGGAAAGGACTAAACAATATAAAATAAGTCTTGGTGATTTACAGATTTGGGTTTTTAATTTTTTTAAATTTTATTGGAGTAGAGTTGATTTACAGTGTTGTATTAGTTTCAGGTGAACAGCAAAGTGATTCAGTTATTCATATACATACATTCATTCTTTTTTAGATTCTTTTCTCATACAGATTATCACAGAATATTGAGTAGCGTTCCCTGTGCTATAACAGTAGGTCCTTGTTGGTAATCTTATATATAGTAGTGTGTGTGTGTGTGTTTGTCCCAAGCTCCTGATTTATCCCTCCCCCCCACCCCCCACGTGTTTCCCCTTTGGTAACCATGAGTTTGCTTTTGATATCTGTAAGTCTGTTTCTGGTGATTTACAGATTTGTGGACTGCAGCCAGATACTCCATACTTATTATAAGGTTACAAAATAAATTGGGTACTGGACTTCTGTTGCTTTTGGCTGACCAGCATTTATTCTTCTTTTCATTCATTCGTGAAATATTTGTTGTGTGCCTGTTATGTGATATTCGATATTATAGGTACTAGGGATACAGTAATAAGTAAGACAGACAACTTTCCTCCCCTCATGGAGCTTATATTCTACGGGCAACAGACAGACTAACGCATAACTAAATAAAAGTGGGACCGATGCTCCCCTAGTCTAAGTTCATTTGCTTGGAGTAGAGCTAACTCTGCCCTCTGACTCTAGGGGAGACAGCAACGTGATCCAAATCTAGCTGATTCCCCTGGACACATGTATAGGTAGATGAGTGAGAGATACGTATGTGGGTTCAATGAGTATCTTTCCCATGACTTTTGCAGGAAATAAGCTTTTTGTTTTTTCTTTCTGCTCGTTCTACCGGGAATGGTAGAATACAAGCTTAGAGCGGCTGGTAATTAATTTGCCCGTAATGTGGCATAACTCTTCCTGAGAATAGATGCACAGAGAAAAGCATCCAATTGAAGGTGAGGTCCAGGTTCCTTACAGCCATGTTTTACACCTAGATGTAGCTCTGCCTGAAGTCCGTACTTTCCCTAGGCCTGTCACATACATGAGCCAATCACGTCTATTTGCTAAAACCAGTTGAAGCTCTGTTTCTGCCCTTTGCAGACCTGTCTTGTACACCAGCTTACAGTTCTGACTATATACCATTAATTAGTATAAAAATATCAAACTTTATTTTATAGTACATGTCACAGAATTGCAAAAATGGCACAAGAAGAAGAGCTTCTGGTTCCAGCCAGCGTGCAAAAGCAATTATTTTAAATGACTAAAGATATAGAGCTTGAGACTACTCGGCTTCTAAATATGTGTACTGCTTATATCAACAGTTTTAAGTCTTTGGGAGGATGTCCTCTGGGTGTCTCTTCATTTGATCGGTGACTTCAAGTGGGGAATGTATTAACATTTGTTATCCTGTGGTTTCCCATCTTTTGCCACATTGAGAAGCCGTATTCTCTCTAATACTTGATGTTGTCTCCCCGGTGGGGCCCCCAACATCACTTGAATTACGAAAGTCACAGAAATTATGAGTAGGGATTGTTTGGTCCAAGACATATATTTCACAGATGGAGAAATTGTTCTGAGCCTGGACTGTTAGAATCCAGGTCTCGGGATGTTCAAGGCAGGTTTCATCACCAACTCCCAAGCGGGAGTTAGCCTTCGTTGAATTCAGAATCTCTTGCAAACTTCTGATATTTTTTTCCATGTATTGCTTTGAGGATATTCTGGAAGTCTGGAGGTTTTAGGGTACAGATTTATATCTGTCTGATATAAATCAGATTTTTTTTGGTGGGGGTGGGGGAGAGATATTGCAGGGTGGTTCCCCAAGCTACTTTTCTTAGCAGCCTCAGAAATCATGAGACATGAGATTGTATTTTAGGATTTTGTCTAAGCAAACCTCCATTTCTCCTCCCCTGCCTCATTTTTCTAATCTGAGGAGATAGATCTTGAGTCTTTCAATCTCCGTGAAACGGTTTTCACTTTGGTTGTCATTTTAAGTATGAATCTCCCCTTAATCCTGGAAGCTTTATTTCATTTTGCACCTCTATTTCTATAGCCTGAAATTTAATTTTACTTTGACGCTGCAATTCCTAGGTTCTGTTCTTTATGCAGGGTATTGTGCTTTGGGGTAGACAGAAGGTGCTCAGACTGTACCCTCATTTACAGGGGAAAGTGCAGGGAGAAAACAGAAAAGAAGCAAACGCTATCATGATTGAAATTACAATGTCTTGAAGCTAAACTCATTTTACCTGCCCAGTTTTCTTGTAAACCACTGGAATTACCCTAAAACACTTATTATCACTCCCATGTGATGTTTTATCAGATGCCCATAAAGCACCGGGGTCATTGGTGCAGGAAATGAGATGCATAACAGCCAAATACAAAATTACGCATTGGGGTTGTGGTGGCCGTTCAGGAGCTGCCGTCCAGTTTCCTGCCCGAGAGGAGTCCAGCTCGGGAGCGAGCAGTGTTACCGAGCGCAGGTTCAGGTGCTTTCCCACTCAAACACCAGTCATTCAGGGGGCAGGTGTCGGTAGAAAGGAAAGTGGTTTTAATCAGAAAAGCCAGTAATCTGGGGAGGTGGATTCCTGTCCAGAGACCAACGCCGAAGATCGTGCTCAGCCATGACAGTTTTTAAAGGAAAAAAGGGGGAGGAATCTCAGTCAATCATCAAGGCAGGAGCTTGGGTTTTTTTGTTTGTTCCTTGGTTGGTTGGTTTTGCCACACTGAGCGGTTTGTGGGATCTTAGGTTCCCCGACCAGGGGTTGAACCTGTGCCCTCAGCAATGAAAGCACAGAGTCCTAACCACTGGACCAGCAGGGAATTCCTGGGGCGGTGTGGGGTCTGCGTCCTTCTCCCTTGGGCGCGCGCACGGCCGACTCTTCAGATGTTATCTTGCCTCCGTGATCTGCCTGCAGGGTTGCTAAGGGGGCCCCTGGGGGTAGAGATCTGGTCATTCTTTAACTGCTTATCTCTTCATTCTGACTTGTTTTAATCTAGGAAAAGAATCCACAGGTTAGGCAAGGCAGGGTGTGCATTCAGGAGAGCATTAGTCAGGAATTCGTTTAAATTGCCTAGTCATCTCCTTCCTATCATTACGTTCTTTTAAGGTTAGAGGGGAACAGAAATGGGCAAACAGGGAAGAGGCCAAAGAGCTGCTTTCCGTAGGCAAGTTCCTGGGAACCCGTGATAGAACTTCCCTTTGTCCATCGGGAGCAGGGAGAGAGGGGAGGTGGGGCAAAGAGGCTGCAGTTGAGCGTATGTACACGCAGTGACATGTTTTGCTCATCAAGTGTTGGAGCAGATGCTTAAATGCCTCACTCTGTCTGGAAAGACCCCACCCCGTGTCCCCTGGGCGTGTTTTACCTCTTCTAACAGCAGCAAGGCTAGAGATGCAGACTTCACAGCCGCTGGTGGTCCAGGCAACTCACGACAGCCATTGAGAGGCTGGGGTCGTCTCTTTCCTCCACGCGGGGAGCTCCTCTAAGCCACGCTGGAAACAAGGGGACAGATGAGGTCATGTGAGTTGCTTCCCCACTTGGATCTCACTATGGGGGAAACATCAAGTGACGGTGCCGTGACCAAGACAACTCTTCTCATGTATGATCTCACTCTTGGTGAGATAGTACTCAGATTCTCCTCAGACTTACCCTAAAGATTCCCCTACAGAGAAGGTCCCCACATTGCATTTCTAGTAGCACGTATAATGGCGTCATTCCTATCCATTTTGCTGCATTTTGTTTTCTTCACGATGTCACCAGCATGGAGAAGAAGCCCCTTATCTGAACATTGGGAGCAGTTCTTATGTTGGGGCCAGACTCCACTGGTGCGCTCAGTTTATGTGTCCAAGGTCAACTGGTGGAACATTGCATTTCTGCTCTAGAAACACAAAGAATATCTGAAGCATGCTTAACCTCATATCCATGCCTTTTCCTGTTATACACTAATTTCTGACCGTATTCTGTTCACTTCTCTAGTACAATGACCTGTTCTGATCAACGGCACCCAGGTCCTCTCTCCAGGGTTTATAATTTACAATGCAAAACCATCTTCTAAAGGTCAGACTTACATATTCTAGGATGTGATTTTCTTATGTAGTTATATGATAGTAAATAATTAGATAAAATATAAAATAAATCATGTAGCACACCATTTATATAGATGTGTGTGTGTGTATATATATATATTTTTTTATTTATTATTTTTTGTACGGCCTGTATCTCCCACTGGAAAACAAACTTCATGAGAGTAGTAACTTTGTCACCTTCCTTCTTTTCTCCCTACGGTCTCACCAGCTCCTAGAATAATACAGAGCATGTGATAAGGAATCTATAAATATTTTCAATGAGTGAATGAATAGAGGCAAGCTGGCACTTTACTGTGTTTGGCAGGCATATTTTTCAAAGGCAGGGAAATAGAAGATTGATAGAGAAATAGAGAAATAATGGAGGTGATGCTCGGGGTGCAGCAGAGGTGAGGAGAGAGAGAGCCCTGACTTTACGGACCCCTAACTTCGGTTCTTGTCTGAGTCCTCCTGTATCCCCAGCCTTTAGATTCCATAGGGTGGTCCTGTATTCCCATGTGAGACTTCTTTCTTCTTGAACAACCTTGAATCAGACTCTCTTTCTTGCCGCCAAAGAAGCTTAGCTGATAAAGGCAAACAGGAGGTGCTCAATAGAGACGTCATTCTAGACTGAGTAGATTATTTTGTCTAAAAGTGTATTTGAATTGTTATGCACCCAAAACTCTTCCTTCTGACCCAAACCAACCAGTAGATTTCCGAGAAGGTGAAGGATTTGGGAAATTGCAATTAGCATTGTTTCTAGTCATCAAGATCTCGGTAGGCTGTGTCTCATCTTGAAGTTACAGCCCTGCAGATATTCATTCTCACGGTGCCTGGAGATCCTTAACTCTCTGAGGAACCACTGGGACATTTTATTATTGGGCTTCCTGTGTCCTTTTTCCTCTCTGGGTTCACGTGGGAAAGGTGAGCCGCGGGGGAAGGGTGTGAGTGTGGTTTCTTTTTTTCTATTTAAGTTTCACTGCTCAAAGGGGAAACGCATCAACCAAGCCTGAGAAATGTGTCAGTATCCCGTAGCTAAGTAAGAAAAAAAGAGCCTCACCTAGTGGGATTTCTCTAATACTTTCCGGAAGCCAATGGACAGTTGGTTTCTGCCTGGCAGCTATAGCCACCCGACACTCCCAGGTCATTCTGGGATTCTAGATGTGTTCAAATACCTTGTGAAAGAATCTGAAGTACTTCGTATGCGCCAGGGTTCCAGCAAGAAACTCCAGATGGTTCGAATGGAGGAGACTTCAGTAAAGAGTGAGGTCAGAGCAGGATTAAGGGAAATAACGGCCATACTGGTGCCCCAGAGACTCCCAAGGCTAGTAAGCCATGGCTCTTGCTTGACAAGGGGAGGAAGGGAACAGAGTTACAGGGCCCAGTAAGTGGTGCACTCACAAATGAGGCACCACCTGTCACAAGCTAGAGTTTTGAAGGAGTAGAGCCACCATATGAATCCGGAATAAAGCAGAGAAGCGGGAAAGAAAACCCACACCTACCCTCCTGTTTTCTAGTCTCATGCCAGCAATCCCATTGGCAAACCCATTTGGAAGCTGAAGGCCAAGGGAGACCTTGATCTGAGCCCCTGGGGGACGTGGTCCAGCTGAGCCAGCCCCTGGGCTCACAGGAGATGGAACAGGAATCTTGGGCGAAGGGGAGGCAAATAGCAAATAATCGGTACCCCGTGACTCTCAGTAGCCTTCTGCATTCTGGGTTTGGTCGATGCATAGTGTTTACTTTCGCGAAAGCCACTGAAACCTTCGGGATTTTCTTCTTCCTCTCCTTGTACTGGTGGTTCACGACTTCCCCATCCCATCCCCCCACCAACACACACTCTAAGTTGCAATAGGGAAATATAATAATATGATTACCCCTGAGATCCATACTGTTTTTCTTCCCACATGAATATTTCCGGCCGGTGAGTTGCCTACTACGACCTTCGGAACGTTTCCGAAATATATCCTTACCCTGCCCGTCATCCACGCCGACGTCATTTCCCGCGTTAACTAGTATAATTGCCCCCTTTGGGCTCTGCTTAAGCCTCTACTCTTTCAGCATCGGGGGTCCAGACTGACACGGCCAAACAGTTTTCTTTCTTCAACAAGCCAGCCTTGTCATCATTCATGGTATTTGTTTTTTCCATTGCTGCTGAAACCAGTTCAGCATGTCTCCTGATTTTTAAGATTTCTCTTCTAAAGGTCTTAGTAATTTTCTGAGTGCATATGTGCACCTTAAATCTCAATGCTGCCACCCCCATCCGTTATGTGCACTTCTAAATATAGCAGTTCTCCTTCTCCATAGCTTAGAGTTTCTTTTTACTTGTGTTCGTTCAATAAATTCATTCAGGAAAATATTAATTGTATGGATGTACTGTACTAAGTGTGAAGGGTGCGGTGATGAATGAAAACATTTAAGCTCTCCACTAATAAATCTCTTGCCAAAAAAACAAAACAAGCATGTGTATTGTTCTCTGTGTGTTCATAGTGAATTTCTAGACCCCCTACCTACCATGTTTTCTATTGATCATGTCTTATTTTGTAATGAATTTGTAAAAGTCAAAATGAAACCTAATTATTTTGTAATCACTTCAAAAAACACTTGTTGAGAGGTGGACATTTTTACCCCAGGGTGGAAGGAGGTGCAAAAAAACCCGAGCTGTGGCCCTCACCCCAAGGATGTTAAAGCAGTGCCCCTCTCTTTAGAGGGTGATCAGAAGCAGCTCCTTAATATAGAGACAGTCTAATCGTGTCATGTGTTACTCCCCTTTTAAAGCCCTTCAAAGCTCTCCATCAGTTTTTGGCTTGGAAGGAGACGCTTATTAACCAGCAGGTTCACAATTCTCGCCCTCGGTGTGGGAGGCAGTGGTGGGGACAGCTCCAGAAAGAAGGAAGCCAGATTAATCCATCTCACCTCCTGTCCGCTCACTAATTGTTACCGAGGCGGTCATCCCAGGTTCATACCCCTGCCCCTCCCTCAACTGGAAGCCAATTACTCTAAGTTTCAGGAGGGAGGTGAAAGAGAAAAACAAGAACTGGTTAGACCCACCGAGGTCCAAGATGCACAAGACTTGACTTCCAGTGGACCTGAGCCTCATTATCCACTCATTGCAATGCATTAGCTACAAGACACACACACCTGGTGCTGTGACAGTTGACAGTTGCCATGACAGCCACCGCAGAAGACCAACCAGACAAGGACCGAAAAGGAGAGTTGCATCAGTTCTGGGTCTGAACCACACCCCCTGTTCTTGGATGAGTCGTGAATATGGACCCCACTCTTTTCCAGTTCCTTCCCTTGTACTTTGACCCTGTTTTATATATGGAGTCTCTGCCCGAATTGACTTGAGAAGTTGACTTGCGAACCAAGTTCTCACCTCTCCGTTCTTTGGCCATTGGATAAAGCTTGTGCTCTTCCAGTCTCAGCACTGGTTTCCTTATTGGATGTGCTTATCCGACAGAAAAAGAACCTCGCTGGCCGGGACAGGAGGCCCCAGCACGGGTCCAGTGGACCAATGCAGTAACATAAGGACAGACCCCCTGGCACTTGCTGGCAGAATTGTCCTTATCTCGGTCATCCTTCAGCCTAGGATTGCTCATGGGAGATGGCAGCCCCTCCCAGAGCTCTGAGGGACCGCTCCAAAGAGGTGTGGGAGGAGCCAGGATATATAGAAGCTTTTGCTGGAAAAAAAACATGTAGTCGAACATCAAAAGATTACTGCTAATCACAAAACCCAGACATATCAATTTAATGACTTTAACACTTTTCTGTGTACGGGAAGACGCAAGAGTCTGGGCTTATTGAAATGATTCCTTTGAGGTGAACCTTAACTCTCTAGGGTCAGTGTCCTGCTTTTCTCCATCCTGAATCCCCTCAGGGTTGCATGCGCCTTCAGGGGCGGCCGCAGCGGCTTGATGGCTGCAACATCCTTTCTTTACTGAAATGGCCGGAGACATTCTCTGCCCACATAAACAAAACTGGAACCGATGGGGTTATGGGTCATGGCTCGTAGGAAAACCACATCAGCTAGTGAGTGACCATCTGCATATAAAACCGAGATGCTCTTGATGACTGCCGGCTTTCTTCTAAGTGACATGCGCTCTGTACCTATGCCCCGCTTGGAGACCTCAGGTGTTCACCTGGGCCAGCCGTGTGCAAAGTGAGGAGCAAAATCTGAATGTCCACGCCTGCTGTCCTGAAGCTGTTCCCGCCTTGCCTGTGTCTATCAAACATTTGTATCCTTGAAATTATTGGTAAAGCTTGATGACGGCTTTGATCGGTTGTTGGCGTGAATCTGATTTGACAGTTGAAACACATATTATCTTAAGGCTGAATTCCTTACCCCTTTGTTGAGAAAATTAGGTTTTTCAAAATACAACCAACCCCCTTCTGCCCGCCCCCCTTCTCCAGATCTACAGCACCCTGTCATTCAGAGCCTCTCTCCTCCGACTCACCACGCTGGCCTCAAATGCTCACTGCCCTGCCTAAAAAGGCTTGCCCGTTTATTCAGCCGGTAATTGAGAAGCACGTACCACGCGCCAAGCGCTGTTCTAGACACTGGACACCCACTGTTGAAGGCAGGGGAGACCACTGAAGTGTTTGGGGATCGAAAAGAGGCCAGGACGCTTAGAGCTGAGAGGAAGAGAGATAGGACCGAGGCCAGGATACGGACATCTGGTTTGATTCAGTGATGGGAAGATACTGGTGAGGTTAGAGGAGGGATATGACTTGCTTTGTCTTTTTTTTTTTTCTTTTCGGGGGAGGGGTAATCATTTTACAATAAAATATTATCAAAGACCAGCAGAGGCACAGGAATAGAATTGGAGGCAATGCCAGTGATTAAAGCTGAAAAATCTATTACATATGAGCCGATTTATACTGCTTTGTTCATGTCTTAATATGCGAAGGCAAACAAGTCATTTGCATATCCTGTCCACATGGCAGGCATACGCTTACAGCGTTAAGAAAATTAGATACATGAGTCGTGTCAAAAAGAAAAGGTGTGCCTGCAGGTAGGCGGCCCCTGTGTTTCAACGCGGCGTGTCAGAGAGACAGCTCACGACAGTGAGTGCACGTTTTGGAGACAGAGATTTTCCAATTCTGATACTTAGCTGTGTGACCTTAGGCATATTCCTTAACTTCTCTGATCCTTAATTCCCCATAAACTGAATAAGGATGCTAAGGAAAACACGAGTAGCTTACTCTTCATGGGTCCATATACAGGCACTAGAGAAGCATTTCTGGCCTCTTTATTTACTAGGTAGGTGGCATCCACCTAATTTTCCAGCTAAATCCAAGTTTCTATTAAATGCCTGAACCATGGGGATTGTGTCTCTTAATTTTCCTCTCCATCCCCACCAGCGTGAGGCAGGAATGTTGGATGAGCTTGCATCTGTTGATTCTAACTTTCCAACAGGGGTTCTGCCCCAAACTCTAGACTTGATGGTGGGAGTCAGACAGAGAGGGAAAGATTTTATTGAAATGTAGCTGATTTACAGTATTTTGTTAGCTTCAGGTGTAGAGCATAGTGAGTCAGTATTTTTGCATATTAGATTCCATTATAGGTTATTACCAGATACTGGATACAGTTCCCTGTGTTATACACTAAATCCTTGTTGCTTATTTTATACATAGTAGTTTGTATCTGTTGACCTCATATCCCTAATTTGTCCAGCCCTCCTTCCCTCTCCCCTTTGGTAACCACAAGTTTGTTTTTTGTGTCTGTCTCTTTCTGTTTTATATATACATCCATTTGTATTATTTTTAAAATTAAAAAAATATATATCCACATATAAGTGATATCACATAACTTTTGTCTTTCTCTGTCTGACATTTCACCGAGCATGGTACTACTGTCTAGGTCCATCCGTGCAGCCACGAATGCCAGAATTTCATTCTTTTTTATTGTATATACAGACCACATCTTCTTAATCCATTAGTCTCTTGACGGGCGCTGGCGTTGTTTCCATGTCTTGTCTATTGTAAATAATGCTGCCTGGAACCCTGGGGTGTATGTACCTTTTCGAGTTAGAGTTTTCTCAGGGTATATGTGCAGGAGTGGGATTGCTGGGTCTTCTGGCAACTCTATCTGTAGTTTTTCAAGGAATCTCCATACTGTTTTCCATAATGGCTGCACCAATTTACACCCCCACTGACGGTGTAGGAGGGTCCCCGTTTCCTCACATGGAAGGGAAAGGGTTAAGGATCTTCCACGCTCCCAACGGTGTTCCTGAGACGCGTCCTACAACCTAACCCTGATCACAAGACAGCACGCGTTGAGCTTCATCCCTCAATTTCTTGCAAACTCCGATGGAGAACTGGCGTGTTATTTATCGATCTCCTAACACGTCCACGAGCAGGGTGGCTTCTAGAATTCATGCCTGGAAGGCGACTGCCCGCTTGGTTTCCCTGATGTATCCGTGTTTCATCTTCCTCCTAGAATGACTTACGTCCCGAGTGTCTTGAGAATTAAATAACAAGTGTAATGTGTTTAAAATTGTACCCAGTCCACGATAACCAGTCAGCTAATGTTAGCTGGTGTTGTGTGGGTTAAAACTGAACGCGCCCTCACCTCCGTGTATCTGTGCATATTATTACTGTGCACATTTATTTTCATAGAATATTCCCGAGAGATTACAGAGTAACTGGCTATAGTACTAACTCTGAGGAAAAGAACTGGGGAATGAGGTCTGCGAAAGTGAAGAGACTTTTAACTGTGCACTAAATTGTACTGCTTGAATTTTTTAGCAATATGTATCTACTACTATTCCAACATAAAAATGACTTCCAGCACTGTGCAGCCTACAGCAAGCACCTAATAAATGTTAACTGACGTCCCCTTCAATATTGTCTCGGACGTTGGAGTGGGTTTATGCATTACCAAGTTTGACGCCTGCCACAGAATAGATGCTTAATCATCGTAGCTATAAGAAAATATTTTTCCATTCACGGTTGGATTAATCTGGGCTCTTTGATTGCAAGTGATGGAATCCCAACTCAGAATTAAACAAACAAAGACAGAAGTGAGAGAGCGCACATTTATTGGCTCAAGGACCTGGAAGTACACAGCATACATACAGCTTCAGGTACAGCTGGATATGTGGACACAGATGGTGGTGCCTTGAGGGCAGGGTTTTTCCACTGCTGGACTCAGCTTTATTATTCATTATTCTCAGGAGACTCCATGTGGTGGCTTGGGCCTACCATGTAGATAATAACGTCAGGAAAAAGGAGGAGTGCTAATCACAAGGATCCCCACAAAAGTTCCGGGTCCGTAACTCTGGGATCTGCCTCGGGCCATGTGTCCCTCTGAGCCTTAGAGTATGGACAGGCCCCACTGTGCAGCCTTGGTTCGCGGCAGACGCAGGTACTTAGGTAGGGCAGCCTCTTGTGGCTCTAATAATGGGAAATAGATGCCCCTACACACAACATTTAGGGTGTCATTGCCAAAAAAAAAGGTACTGTCATCACATGAAGGGCAGAGTCAACTTTGTCTTGTGTGTACACTGCATTTCCTTTGGACCTCTGAGGGCAAAAAAAGACCTTCTGATGAGTAACGTGGCAAAGGGAAGATTGTACGATGTGATTAGGTGATGAGTGGAATATGCAAGGTGATACAGAAGAATGGGGGCTGCATATAGTTATATTTTGTGCACCGGATGTGATTCCGTGATGGTGTATTTAATAATATGATACATAATTAGATGTTCCCTGCTGTCCATCTAAGTGCACTTGTGTTCTAGCACTTTATAGACAGATTTCTTTCTTGATTGCTTTGTACTGAAAAGCTCTCTCTTTTTTTAATAGATCTTTATTGGCGTATAATTACTTCACAATACTGTGTTAGTTTCTGTTGCACAGCAAAGCGAATCAGCCATATGCATACACATGTCCCCATATCCCCTCCCTCTTGCGTCTCCCTCCCACCCTCCCTATCCCACCCCTCTAGGTGGTCACAGAGCACCGAGCTGATCTCCCTGTGCTATGCGGCTGCTTCCCACCAGCTATTTTACATTCGGTCGTGTATATATGTCCACGCTACTCTCACTTCACCCCAGCTTCCCCCTCCTCTACCCCATGTCCTCAAGTCCATTTTCTATGTCTGTCTCTATTCCTGCCCTGCAACTAGGTTCATTAGTACCTTTTTTTTTTTTTTTTTTTTTTTAGATTCCATATATATGCGTTAGCGTACGATATTTGTTTTCCTTTTTCTGACTTACCTCACTCTGTATGACAGACTCTAGGTCCATCCACCTCATTACAAATAACTCAATTTCGTTTCTTTTTTATGGCCGAGGAATATTCCATTGTATATATGTGCCGCATCTTCTTTATCCATTCCTCTGTCAATGGACACTTAGGCTGCTTCCATGTCCTGGCTATTGTAAATAGAGCTGCAAGGAACATTGTGGTGTGTGCGTCTTTTTTTTTTTTTTTTTTTTGCGGTATGCGGGCCTCTCACTGTTGTGGCCTCTCCCGTTGCGGAGCACAGGCTCCGGACGCACAGGCTCAGCGGCCATGGCTCACGGGCTTAGTTGCTCCGCGGCATGTGGGATCCTCCCGGACCAGGGCACGAACCCGTGTCCCCTGCATCGGCAGGCGGATTCTCAACCACTGCGCCACCAGGGAAGCCCCGTCTTTTTGAATTATGGTTTTCTCAGGGTATATGCCCAGTAGTGGGATTGCTGGGTCGTATGGTAGTTCTATTTGCAGTTTTTGAAGGAACCTCCATATTGTTCTCCATGTGGCTGTATCAATTTACATTCCCACCACAACAGTGCAAGAGGGTTCCCTTTTCTCCACACCCTCTCCAGCATTTATTGTTTCTAGATTTTTTGATGATGGCCATTCTGACCGGGTGAGGTGATACCTCATGGTAGTTTTGATTTGCATTTCTTTAATGATTAGTGATGTTGAGCATCTTTTCATGTGCCTCTTGGCCATCTGTATGTCTTCCTTGGTGAAATGTCTGTTTCTCTCATGTTTTCTTAAAATAAAAATTAATTGCTTTTCAGCAAACTCTGTGAGCAAGAAGATGTGTCTCCCAGGAAGTATTTCATAATCAGTTTCCAAGTACTGCATTTGTAACCAAAACTATTCTTAATTGGTTGGAACTGACGTTTGCTACTTTTTCTTACTAATTTTAACTCAAAAAAAAAAAAGATAGAAATTCTAGAAAAGAAACTCATAACTAAATCTGGGAAGTTTTTCGACCTGATAATCTTTCAGACATTGCAAACTACTGATGGAAGAAATTTTTACATATTGAGGTGTGGGGAAGTCGTTCTGGCTTCTATGTGATCTCACTTGAACTTTAGGGTAAACAAAATAGCCTCTTTATGGCCTATTAAACATGCATTGTGCTTAGGCTTTAACCATTAAATAAAAGAATGCCTTTAACAACTCAAAATGCAGCAGCTGTGGTTCAAGCATCAGAAATGGAGCTGGGTGGCCATTGTGGACTTGGGTTTAGACACATTCCTGTATCACTGAGAACTTGAGTTTTTCTGAACTGTATCACAGTCAAGGATACCACCAACCATTCTCGAAACAATATCTGTTAGCATCTGCCGGCTGCAACCTTATGGTCTTAAGGTCTCTCCTCGTAACTAAGCAACCATTTCAGACCCCAACCAATCCTTGCTTAACAAGCACCTTTACTTCTTGCCAGCTCCAGTCCTAATTCTTGAGAAACAACTTATGTAATTTTGCAGTTTTTGCCTTTCTAAGCCTCCCCCATTTTGTAATTCCACAGAACAGAATTCAGTTGCTTCTCGAATCTGTGTCTCCTGGTCTATAGTCCTTAGTTTGGCATGAATAAAATTCTTTTCTCTTCCTATTATATATTGGTTTATTGATTATTTCCACTGACACTCTTTTTGCGGTACGCGGGCCTCTCACCGCTGTGGCCTCTCCCGTTGCGGAGCACGGGGTCCTGACGCGCAGGCTCGGTGGCCACGGCTCACGGGCCCAGCCTCTCCGGACGCGCAGGCTCAGCGGCCGTGGCTCAAGGGTTCCTGGATGTGGGATCTTCCCGGACCGGGGCACGAACCCGTGTCCCCTGCATCGGCAGGCGGGCTCTCAACCACTGCGCCGCCAGGGAAGCCCCCATTGACACTCTTTAATAAGGAACGTTCTTTTTTTTTTTTTTTTTTTTTCTTTTAACAAACACACCCAAATTGATAATGGCTCGTACACAAGTGAAGTTCACTTCCAACGCATGTAAAATCCGAACAGGTATTGCTAATAGATAGTTCTCCACTAAGCAAAGATGGACATATCCAGGCTCCTTCCAGTTTTGGTCCCGTTGTCTTTAGCACCTGGTTTCCAAGGTTACCAAAGTCATCAGGATGGAATGAAGGGAGGGAAAGAGCAGGGAGGATCATGGGAGAGGTTGCTGCGATTGTTCTGAGTGGCCACACATCACTGTCTGTTCAGGTTCTGTTGACCTCAGTCACATGACCATCTCTGCAGCAAGGGAGCCTGGGAAGTGTAGTCTAGCTCAGTGCCACAGGTGAGAAGAAATGGTCTTTGGTGAACAGCCAATGAGCATTGTTTACGTAAATATTGTAAATTTGGTGTTTTGTTATGTTATAGGGTGGGGTAGTAGCCTAACTGGTCTTCTTGACCTACCCTTGCCCTCATTTTTACATAGCAGTCAAAAGTGGTCATATTAATAGACCAGGAAGATTCTTCCCATCGGCTGATGGTTATACCACACGTTCCTTGGGGATGGTGCTGTATTCAGAGGGATTTCAACACGAGTTATCACATTTGATATTCACAAATGTCACGAGCTAACGAGGTGATAGGGTCAGAGGGAAAATTCAGCCTCAAGGAGACTCACTTGTTTGAAATTGCTGGCACCTCATATTTTGGCCCAGATTCCAATGCTCGTAGGATGGCATAGGCTGGTGCCATTCAATGACAAAGAAATTCATGGCGGCCAACAGAGGGTCACACATTGAAGTGACTTGGGAGTGAGGGCAGGCAGAAAATATAAATGAGCATACAAACTGTGAGTAGGGTGTGGGGAGGGGGGTTGTTGCGGGAACTGGGGTGCAGACTAACAGGGCACTGAAACTCAGACCCTGCCTGTTGTTGCTGGATGCGGCTGTGGATCTAGGGTGGCCAGAGATCTTTCTGAGGAAGAAGTCGTTCAGACATTCATATGGCATATGTTCAAATACTTGAAATGTTGTTTTTCTAGGACAAACAAAATACATCTGCGGGTCGTCAGTTTGCCAATTCTGGCTGAGCGTTTGCGGAGGAGGAACTGATTCTTTTGTGTGTCTTGGAAACCCAAGTGGGTATCTGGAGACCTACAGCAAATAGATTGGCAAAGCATGTCAAGTGCACTGAAATGAGTGTAGAAGCTTATTTTTTTCTGAGTATTGTATATAGTAGATCAGTACTAGAAAAACTCAAATATACAGTCATTTGGAACGGACCCAATGGATTATAGTAGCTACATTAAAGAGAATAGCTTGCAGCCATTAGATATGATGACATAGATTTGGAAAGATATCCTTGTTATAGGTTAAGCCCAAAGCATTTTAAGAGCATGCTTACTATAGTTTCGCGAGTCACGTGAATTTAGTCTCTGTCCCTATGGGCCTATGTCTCTCTCTCTCTCTCTCTCTCATTGACCAGATGGTCAGTAAGGAGGGCTTAGTCTCTGTTCTGAAGGGATGGGTCAGCTAGTCGTGTGCACAACTGTTATATTATAGATACTTTTTAAAAGACTTCAGAAAATCTGCACCGAAATGCTAACGTGATCATCTCTGGATGGTGGAATTTTATAATGATCGTTTAAAATATCCACTTGCATATCTGTAATTATGAACTCGTCTACTGTTTAGAAATACTACTTGCGTGTTTTAGAAAATAATAGAAGTTTTAAAAGAGATAATTATATTCTAATCTAATGATTCCCATTTCCCTCAAATTATCTCCCAGGACTAAAACACATAAAAAACAGTGTTCTTTAAAAAGCCAAAGCCAAATAACATTTACAGCTGCAATTGTCAACACCATAGGGCCAGTGAATGTGTGTCACTTAACATATACAAGTGACACATATGCATTCACAAGTATCCCTTATCCTTTTATTTTAAATAAATAAGGTGGTATCTTATATTGTTGTTTTCTTTCGATGCCCAAACACTTTTTGAGACCCAATAAACATGGATTAAAGAGGACATGTATTCCCAAGAGCTGGTAGGCTCTTTGAGTAGGAATGCCGATGTCTGATGTTTCCATGGTTCTAGCAGAGCACTGAGTCCAGAGTAAAGTCCTTAGTATTTGTTCAGCTGAAGTGACACTGAGAAAGAGAGACATTCATGGAGAAAATTTCATCTTTTTTAAAAATTTGATTCCGGAAGAAAAACTCCTCCTTCGAAATAATGGTGATTTTCATCGAATAAGAAATGCTCATCCCTATCATTCAGTCCTCAGAAAGGAAGGAAGGGAGGAGGGGAGGAAAAGGAGGATGAAATAAGAAAACAATAAACAGGTAGAGAAGAGATGGGGGCCCAGTTCCGTGCCCCTGAGACTAGGGCAGCATGGACATAATAATCCTGATACCCATGTTGGGGTTTATAGTGTATCTGATCTCTCAGCGTCATCATCTCCCTGGACCTTTGCAGCAGCCCAGCAACCAGGTCAGGTGGCCACGACCTCCCCATTATCGCCATCATGAGCATCGGATGCCGCCTGCACAAGGATGCACAGCAAAGAAGGGACAGAGCCGAGGTCAGAAGCATTTTTTCATTGTGATCTGATGTCTTACTTTGGGACCCTGGGCAAAGGACTTTCACACTCAAAGCCTTTTTCAGCGGGGATCGTCATAACCTTGTTCATTGGGCTGGAGTGGGTGAGTGAGATTCTTAACCACCGCGCGTGAGACAGAGTGGTCACGCCGGTTGCACATACCTCACGTTTGCAGGCCTGGGACAAGCACGTGAATGGAGGCCCGTGCGCCATCTTGGTTTGGATTCTCCCCGGAGCAGGTGCTGAGACAAGCATCGGCGCGCAGATATTGATTGTGGACACAAAGGAAAACGCCAGGAAGGGAACAGAGCCAATAAAAGGCATCGTCAAGCACGTCCCTCCTGTGGATGACTCTGTAGCCTCCCCCTGCCAGGGAAGCTCTGAGAGCGCCCACCCCAGGGTGAGGAACCCGGGCTACGTCTATCCCGAAGCCCATCAAGCTCTGGTTGGAAGCGGCTCCGCCCGTTCCTCTGCCTGTCCTGCCTGCTGTCCCGGCGGCAGAGCAGAGGCGCCAGCAGGAACCGGAAGCCCCGGGGCACAGAGACGCCGACCTGGCAGTTGGAAGGCAGGCTGAGCGCACCTGAGTAGGGAAGCCCAGGACCACAGGAGGAGCAGCCACAGCACCTGCTGCGCACAGCGTAGGTCTCCACGCTCAAGAGTTGTGAATCAAGCAAACAGAGTGATAAATACAAGACGCTCTGTCCTCCTGCCATGACAGATCTACCTCCATAACTACCTGCGATGCCACGTTGGAGTTCAGAACGCTCGGACCAGGAGTCCTCAGATTCTGCCTTGGAGCCCGCCTGCCGTGGGGCAAGCAGGCTGCAGCCGCGTCCCACGCTTCCTGCCTCAGTAACCACAAGGGACACATTCAGGCGTTTGAAGAGTCCTTTCGGTGCGGCTCTACAGAGAGCTGCCCCCGGGCCACCGCTTGGGTCTGGCCGTAAACACGTGGGCAGGGTGGGTCCATCCTGTAGACGATCCTCGGGGAAGAGGACGTGCAGATGGGGAAGTGGGTTTGGTCCGTTGGGACGCCACGCTGTAGGGCCCCCCGAGTGTGGACACCGACGCCGCCTGACTCGTAGCCCCACTGCCCTCACTATAGCCCCGAAAGCTCACCTCGCAGCTGCCAGATGCAGTCGCCTGTGACTTTCCTGGTGTTTTTGTCATCGTTGGTTTGTTTGTTTGGGTGGCTGCAGTGCGTTCAGCTCATCTGTGGGGCAGAGGCTGCATGTGTTGAGGGTTCGCGCCACCCAGAGCTGCCCCCAACCTGCTCCCTCACCCGTGCACAGTTGGGTTATCTGGGGCGAGATCTACGGGGCTCCCCGGAGAGACCAAACCCAGTGGCCCACCGTGATTCACATGCCCTGTAACACACCACGTACTGGCATCCTTCCCTTCCCTGCCAACGTTCACATCCCTCTGTGGCCGCTCTGGAGATCACCTTCCAAATTAAACACTTAAACACTCACATTCCTGTCTCCCCTGGGTCCCCACAGTACAGCCTAGAAGCATGTCACTGTCACAGTTCTAGGTGACCCTGCCCCTTTGGTCCCATGGGGAGGGGTGACCGAGCAGGGTCCCTTACAAATGGGGTCTGGGGCCAGGAGCACCCCCGCCTGCCACTTAGTAAGAGCTCAGTCAGTGGTATTTGTATTGTAATTATTGTCACATTCTAAAAACCCAGATCTTTGGATTTCTTATGTGACATTCTTTCTGATATGTGCCAGCTATTTCTAATAAATGGAAGAAAGCTGTGTTTAGGGGGGATTTCAGTTAATAAACTTCCTTGAATTTTCTGTGGTGAGCATTGGGTAAATGAGCTAAGGATGCTAACTTGCCTCTAACTTTCCCAGAAAGCGGGGACAGAGAGGAGAGGGGAGGGTGGGTGCCACTCTTTCCCCAGATCGAGATGTTATGGGCTGAATGTCTGTGTCCCTCCAGAAGTCATTGTCATAATGCCCAGTGTGATGGTATTTGGAGGTGGGGCCTTTGGAAGGTGAATAGGTCATGCGGGTGGAGCCCTGACAAATGGTATTAGTGCCCTTATAAGAGGAGGCAAGAAGGCTGCAACCTAGAAGGAGACTCTCGCCAGATCCCAACCACACTGGCATCCAGATCTTGGACTTCCAGCCTCCAGAACTATGAGAAATGTATGTCTGTTTTTTTATAAGCCACCCAGGCTGTGGTACTTTGTTATAGTATCCTGGGCTGTTGAAGACACAGGAGTCGCAAGAGAACACGTCAGACCTTTTGAGAAAAGCAACAAGATGAAGTCTGTCTCACCACTCATAGGGCAAATACACTACTTGTCAAGTCCCTGGAGTGCTGATGACCTTTCCTCAAATAAGCCAGAATATTTGTGACCTTTGTAGCACATGGGATGATATTTTATAGCAAACAACATTGCCAGGCAAAAATATTAACCAGGGGAGCAGGCATTTAATTACCCTATCGTGTGCCTAGCACTGTGAATACAAACTTTCCATCCCCTGGAGAAGTGTATGGTCCAGGGGAAGAGTTTAGGGGAATTTGAGGCAGTAAATCAAGGGCTCGAAACATGCTTTTAAAAATAAAGAACTGAGTAAAGATCAATTCAGGGAAAGTTCACGATTTTAAAGAGAGCTTGTCCACATATGTTTTGGCAAGTTCAAACTAAATTAGAGAAAAATCATTGAGAAATGCACATACTTTTTATCAGGGGTTACCTTATGGAAGGAATTTTGTGAAAGAAATGCTACAACCTTGATAAAATATTACAAAAGAGCTATGAAATGCCACCTAATTACAGCACCGAGTCCTGGACACTATATTTTGTGTCCATTTCAAGTGAGGCATTGATATTTTGACATGGTGACACACATGCGAGCCTCTGGAAACCTTTAGCACTCACACAAGGCTTGTGTTCACTCTAAATTATGTTCCCGGTTAGCAGAATTTTTAGATTAAATGATACTTATTTTACCAATTTTCAAACGACTCAACTTCCATAAAGTGAAGTTCATATTAAAACTATGTGAAATATAGTTCAATTTGTCATGGATTTGAAAAAAAAGAAGTTAAGAATATGTTAATTGTTCATTGAGAATAGTTATGACTTATATTCATCATAACACCAATGGCTCTTAGTGTTGGGTACAGATTAAAATCACTTGAGGTTTGTTTCTCAAATCTTCATGTCCAGGCTTCGTCCAAATTAGATCAAAATCTCTGGGTGGGACCCAGGCAGGCATCTGTATTTTTTCCAGAGCCTTCTGGAAGATTCCAATGGGAAGGCAAAGCAGAGAACAACATATTAGACAAAAGAAGGAGAAAGTCAAGCTTATTGGCATGAGTTTGTCCAGATTCTACTACAGGCAGAAGTTTCCTACAAAAAAAGAAACACAATGTCAGGGATCTCTATCTGACAGCAGCATTTTGGGGCCATTTGTTTCATGAGTACAGTATTTAGAAAACAAGATCTTTTTTTAAGCTTTCAGGTCATTTGAATTCCTGAGCAAAATCTGGAAGGTCTGACCACTTAGTACACCTCTTGCAACACACAGACACGCAGTAAATATCTTCCCAGAGATAAAACCAGATGTTTGCCCTTTCCAATGGAACTTGCTAGGAAAAGTGCCAAACAATCATATTAAATGAATCTTGAAAACCCAGGTGGAAAAAGGCTACTGAAACTTTTCACAGAATTAATCTGAATTTAAGGCTGGCCAAAAAAAAAAAAGATGCTGCATTTAAAATTCGTGAGAGAAACTTCTTGCAGACACCCTCAGCTTTACTCTCCGAGTTTTCTGATGTTGATTTTTTCAGAGGCTGATCTTTTTAAAAAACCGGTTTTGTGCTCCCATTTTTCTCATTAGATTTTCTTTAATTAGCAGAGTCGTGCGCGTAATGAGCGCATCGCTTTAAAAACACTTTTAAAAAGTCAATAATCTCCACCTCACCATGCCCCTCCTCCCACCCTCCCGAAATCACTCGTGTCAACAGCCCAGTGCAGCCTTCCACTTTTCTCCTGCTCCTACACACATTCATTTTGCGTTTATTTAAGGATTTGAATGTATTTTTACAGAGTCGGGATTATTCGTGATGCTGCCGTTGACTTTTTCACTTACGATGGGATGGTATGTGTTTGGATGGGCGGGTGTAAGGTTTCTCCTTCTGTGGTCCTCACACATGAGTCTATAGCATGATGCAGCCCTTCCATCCTCCCCTGTCGGCGGACATCCTGGCCGTCTCCTGTTTTCACCACTCCACTCACTGGAGGAATGCTCCAGCCGTGGTGGAGATGCTTCAGCTCTGCTCCGTGACATCTGAGGTCTCAGCTGGGATTGCTTGAATGGCTAGGTTTGGCTGAAACAGCTCTCCTAAGGCCGCAGGTCTGGGACCTCATTCTGGCTGGTCAGCTGGACCCCTTATTTCTCCAACAGATGGTCTCTCAATGTGGCTGGAGTTTCTAACAACGTGGTGGTCTCAGGTTTCCAAGAGGGAGTGATCCAAACCTCTTCATGTCTCAGACTTCCTCAAGTCCCATTGGCCAATGCAAGTGTCACGGTCAAGTCCAGTATCTATGTGGGTGTGTTGCAATGGGTGGGTACAGAGTGGTGTGAAGACTGGGAGAAATGGCTCACTGGGGGCCACCGAAGAGCAGTCTTTTTTTGTGTGGCTGCCCCGCATGGCTTGCTGGATCTTAGTTCCCCGACTGGGATCGAACCCCTGCCCCCTGCAGTGGAAGCTTGGAGTCTTAACTGCTGGACCGCCAGGGAAGTCCCAAGAGTGGTTTTACTTGGGCAAAGGGTATGTGCAGTTTTAGTCTTCGGAAACACTGCCAAATCACCTTCCCCAAAGCTGTGGCCATTAGCATTATCGCGAGTAACATACGAGGGCTCATTTACTAATTCAACGTACATCGTAAAGGTTCATTTTTTAAATTTGACAATATTGTAGGTGAAAGCTGGTATCTTTTTAGTTTCCATTTCCTTTGCCGTGACTAAGATTGAGAATCTTTTCATATATTTGTTGGTCCACTGAATTTCCCCTTCTGTAAATTGTTTTATATTTTTCTCCTTGTATATAAAGGTGGCTCTTGTAGAGTTTTATGGGATCTTTAGGTGTATGAATCTCTTCCCTAAGTTCTAGTTCAATAGGAACCACCTGTTCTAGATCTCTGGACTTCTGATATAGATCTTCTTCTGATTCCTACTTTAATCATGTGACCCTGTGATTATACAGTCCATCCGGGTGGCTCTGTGTACCTGTTCTAGATCTCTGGACTTCTGATATACCGTAGATCTTCTTCCGATTCCTACTTTAATCATGTGACCCCGTGATTATACAGTCCATCCGTGTGGCTCTGTGTATTTCTGCTGAGTTACTTCTGACCGCTGGGAAATATGCCATGTGGGGCTCATGGACCACGCTGCGCTTGCCCCCCCCCCCATCGAGGGCACCAGGTCGGCCCCAGAGCCCTCGCACGTGCGCCTTACCGTCCCACGTGAGCACCGTTCTGGGCGCGTCTCAGAAGGGGATCCCTGGGGAGGAGGGGACCCGTCGACTTCATTTCAGCAAGTTCTTCCAGCTTGCTCTGCAGGGTGGGTCCTCTTTCACCAAGTTCTTGCCAACACTTAGCACTGTCCGACTTTCTAAATACGGCAACAAATTGATCTAGACCCTGGAAATCCACAGTCCTCCAGTGGACCCTGAAATGTTTGAATGTGGGGTCCCAGAGATGTGGCTCAGGGTGAGATGACCATGTATTAGAGAACATTTCCATCGCTGCAGGAAGTTCTGTTGGACGGCACCACTCAAAGCTCTGCGTGAGGCCCTCCGAGGATTTGGCTGGTCCACAGAACATCATCTTTCACTAGATGGCTACGAGACCTTATTTTACTTTATTTTTCGCTATTTTATTTTGTTTTTTGCTGTTTTACTCGTGTATCCCCGGTGCCTGGGGCATCCTGGGAGCTCATAAATATTTAAGAGGTGATGAAGGCCAGTCGTGTCCATGAGGACTCCACGCTCCCAGAAACTCCAGACTCGATCTCCAATCCAGACATTCAACCAGTAAAGAAAATCATTCTCTTCCTTCGCGATTTAGCTAGAGTCCACAAATTTGCAGCAGAGTGGGGGTTTTGTTTTGCTTTGTTTTACCAGGGCTTAG
The DNA here is from genome assembly GCF_026419965.1 of Kogia breviceps. Taxonomy (NCBI): domain Eukaryota; kingdom Metazoa; phylum Chordata; class Mammalia; order Artiodactyla; family Physeteridae; genus Kogia; species Kogia breviceps. The sequence continues at coordinate 87,304,804 of NC_081324.1, read as the reverse complement.
TCATGTGGTCCAGTCCCTTCCTACTTCCCTTAATAATAATAAAAACTTCCCTGGTTTTCAGCATACTTTGTTAACAAACTAAAATCAAAGTCATTTCACATGCTTTGTTGGGTGCTGAAGATTCAGAGGCGATTGAGAGAACACCAGGGTCTGAAAGAGCGCCATCTCAACACCAAGTTCTTGATATGGTCCCAACCAACTGGGTGTAAAATAAAGATGCCGGCGCTGGAAATCCCGCAGAGGCCAGGGAGCAGAGAGGAGGGAACAAGAAATTCGGCTCCAGCAGTGCTCAGTGAATATGTCCTCCTCCATGTGTGTAGGTTTCTTTTTTTATGTATTTCTAACATATTTTAAGTCTTTGTGAGGTTGGAGGGCATAATACCAAATCCTAAAAAAAAAAATAAAAGAGAGAGAGAGAGAGAGACAGGTAGTCACATTTTATTGCAGCTTCAGTCCCATTCAAAGAAAACTTCTTCTTGAAGCTCAGATTCTAAAATTTGAAGTCAGCACCCTGCATCGTTGCCCTTGGGTTTAGGGTGGGGATCCAGGAACACTCCCCAGCCTCTGAGATTTGCCAGTTATACAAGACATTTTGGACACAGCTACATACGTAGTCAGTTTTGAAGCCAAGAGGGAGATTCTCTCAGCACGCTGAAGGAGGTTTGGGGTGTGGGCTGGAGAGACACCGCTGGGTACCTCGGTCTAGTTCCAAATGAAATACCGGCCTGCAAGTTCTGAACTGCCCCACAGATAAAGGGCCAGTTCAAGCCCTAGCCTTGCCAGTTTGGTCAAATATATTTTTTACCTGATTCTCTCCAAACTTAGACCTTGAGGAAGAGGCCAGGTTTAAGAGGAGGAGATGCTTTTGGAATAGAAGATGACGATCTAGTGAAGAAAAGACAAGACTTTAAAACATTATCTAGTTGTTTTTTATTTGTCTCTCCCTTGGCCTCTCCATTCGGGCCTGGGGCATATGTGAGAGTTAGCCTGGAATATCTCAGTACGTTAAGCCTGTAAAGTGCAGGAGCAGTCTTAGGACAGCTGAAGAGTTTGCGTACGTTCTTTTCATATGGCTACCAAGAGAAATCAAATATCACATCTCATATCAGTGGTTCTCAGTGTGGGTAGATTGGGCAAATTCTGGAGCCATTTTTGGCAGGAGAGGGGTTTGCTACAGGCATCTAGTAGGTGGAGGCCAGGGATGCTGCTACACATCCTGCAGTGCACAGGATGGCTTCCCCCAAACAAAGAATTATTTGGCTCAAAATGTCCAGGTTGAAGAAGTGTGCCTGACACTATTCCAGCATGGCAAGCGCAGAGATGTGCTCTTAATTACTTTAGAGAAGTGAGCTTTAGCATAAAACTGAGTGGCAGGTGTCAGTCACTGGCCCCAGGTAGTGATGGGACGATGAAGGTCAGGGTAACCTGGGCCAGGTTCTGTACACCTGAGCAACTCTGTTACCTAAGCAAAGTGTGAAACGCCCAGAGTCAGAGAGCCAAGGCTTTTGGGAGTTAATTTAGTTTCTGTGCAGGGGATCCACACATCAATTAATTAGTTAGTCAATGAATTACGTTATTTCATTTTTTAGAAGAAACTAAAATATTTCTTGAAAAATGAACAGTCAGGGCGCTGCGACCATTAACCATCATGCAGCTTTTTTTTTTTTTTTTTTTTTTTTTTTTGTGGTACACGGGCCTCTCACTGTTGTGGCCTCTCCCGTTGCGGAGCACAGGCTCTGGACGCACAGGCTCAGCGGCCATGGCTCACGGGCCCAGCCGCTCCGCGGCACGTGGGATCTTCCCAGACCGGGGCACGAACCCGTGTCCCCTGCATCGGCAGGCGGACTCCCAACCACTGCGCCACCAGGGAAGCCCCATCACGCAGCTTTTCATCCTGAATTTCAGCACTGGCTCATTTGGGGGGTCGGGGGCATTCTTCACATTGACTCTACTGTTACATTCTACCATTTCTGATTCACTTTGCTTGCAGTAACCACTTTTCTGTACCCTTCCAGTTTGCATTTTCTTATTTTTCTATTTGAACTCACAGACACCTTAAAGATTCCCCTCCACCAACTCTGCCGTGGATAGCGAACATGTTTTGAGACCATTTATTAAATATATAGTCTTCTTTTCCTGCTGATGTGAAGTGCCCAATTTTGGTGTGTACTAAATCTCTATATGTGAATGCCATCCGTTTATTTCTGGACTCCATATTCTGTCTCATCCCCTGCTCCCCTCTCCACTAAACAAGTATAACACTGTTTCAATAGTATGAACTTTATACTTCTGCCTTTAATCGTGGGTACCACGTTTCCTTTGTAGTGGTTCACCATTTGTAAAGTTGTGGTGGTTATTCTTGCAGATTCCTCCTTCGTGTGGATTTAAAAATTGTCTTGGAAAATCTCCTAATAACTACTATTGGTATGTGGATCAGAATTGTAATAGATTTATAGGTTAATTGGCGGGGGGACAGATGCCTTTGAAATTAGGAATTTTTCTTTTCAGGAATATGACCTTCCATGTATCACGTTGTTTTCATTCTCCTTTATTAATATGTAAATATATTTCAATATGGCGGTGGGTCACCTGGTCATGTAAAACTTGGGAAGTCATCCCGGTGTCTTTGTCATTCTGGTCTCAAGCAGCATCACTTCTCAGCACGGTGATTCCCCAACCAAAAGCAACAGCCCCACAAATTTCCATAGCAACCTCTTCCACTGTGTGCACACATGGATACACACACACACACACACACACACACACACACACACACACACACGTACGCCTAGGGGACAGTTTGTTAATGTGTCGGAGGCATTATTTGTGGTTGACGCACTTACTGGGAGGTGCCACTGGTGTTTAGTGGACAAAAACCAGGGATGGATGTTTTAATACCCTGCAGTGTGGGGGTCTGTCCATCCAACAGAGAATCGGGTCCTGCGCGCGCACACAATTTTCAAATGCCCCACAGGACAATGGCGATGAAAGACTGGTAGCCTATTCACGAGTGTTTGATCTTACTACTTGATGCTATTTATATATAAACACAATGTATTTTGCATCGTTTTAATATACACCAAATTTCGAGGATGCAATCACTGGGCAGCACAAGATTGCATTCCATTGAATTCGGAACTTTTTCAGAAGTTGCATAGCTTTCCAGAGAATTCTATCACTTTACGCGGTATCACGTTCATGAGAGCTTCAAATGGCCGAAGCCTTTGACGCCTTTGTCGTGCCTTTCAAAGTGGTCATGTGGTGCATCGTCACGTTGACATGATCTCATTACAAATCACTTTCCTTCCATTGATCTTGATCCGTTACCTTACGGTTAAATCATTACATTTCTTTTGAATTATGGATGTAGATAATCCCCTTATCTATGAATTTCACTTTAGAGATGAAAGAGGACAAAACAAAATGTTTGTCATAAAGAGGGGGCATTGAAAATACTGTGTTGGACAGGTGGGAGACAAAATCTACTTTTCAAGAAGGCCTCACCCCATTATTTTCCCTCTCTGGGCCTTACGTGTGTTCTCGTCTATCTTCCCTGAATCGAAGAAGCAGTTTGTGGAGGGGAGCCTGTTTCTACAGGTCCGGCTGCATGAAGAGTCTCGTGCACAGAAGGAGTAGCTCAGGAATGCGAGATGGGAGGTGCCTACCTAAGTTCAGCACCCCACCTCCCCCACATCTGGCAAAGTCCAGCCACAGTGGCCTTCTCTGAGGTTCCTGAAACACCAAGCTGTTTCTACACCAGGATCCTCATCTACCCTGGCCCCTCACTACTTATGGGGCAGTGTCCAGCTTACTCTTTATGTCTCAGCTGATGTCACTTTTCTTGTTCGTCTAGTGAATGGGTCCCCCTGGTGTGCACCCTCAAGACCCAGCCTGCTAATAGCAATGACCCAGTTTATAATTATACACATTGGCCTCGCCCCCTTGTGTGTTTCCTGTTAACTCCTCCAACGTACAAGCTTCCTAGTGTCTTTTGTTCACCTTTGCACGCTCAGGAGTGCCTATGCGATATTAGCGCAGAGTCGGGACAGAGGAAGTATTCAGTGAACGAGCAGATTATGGCCAAAAACTGTAGGAGAGCAAAATATGCCACCCCAAAATGTGTCTCTCTAGCATGAGGATTCATTTAGGTTTATTCTTTTTTTTTTTTTTTTTTTTTTTTTTTTTTTTGCCGTACATGGGCCTCTCTGTGCTCCGGACGCGCAGGCTCAGCGGCCATGGTTCACGGGCCCAGCCGCTCCGCGGCATGTGGGATCTTCCCGGACCGGGGCACGAACCCGCGTCCCCTGCATCGGCAGGCGGACTCCCAACCACTGCGCCACCAGGGAAGCCCCCTAGGTTTATTCTTTAAAAAAAAAAACAAAAAACAGAAGACTCAGGACGTTTTTACCTTTCCCCTTAGTTGCCTAAAGAATGTAGATCTAGGGACCTGTACCATAGTTTGAACTAGCCGTGGAGACAGGGTCTGTTTGTTAAATTCCTCTCTGTGTTCCATTGTCTCTGCCTCTGGTCCAGCAAACATCTATTTACCAAACATTTGCTCTTCCGTCTCCACGTGAATTGCCTTCCTCCCCTTTGAGGTCCCAAACCTCTACCCCAATATCCTCTTTTGTCTTTAGCTGAAGATGGTATTTAAGGTGAGGGTCTCGGCCATTTGGATGAGTTATTCAGTTTTCTTGGGTCTCTTCCAAGTATACATGGGATTAAACTTTTGTTTCACTTTTTCCTCTTTATCTGCTTCACAAGTCTTAGACCAGCCAGAAGAACCTAGAAGGGCAGAGGAAAACTTCTTCCCCGCCAGCACAGCCTACCCAGAACCTTAGCTTTCCATTGGTCTTCTCCTCTCTCTTTTTCTGTCTCTCTCAGATATTTAGAAGCTAGAATATGGTGCCAACATCTACAGGTCAGTGTCACACATTACAGGAAATACCTCCTGGCATGACAGTCAGATACATGAGTGGGCCAAATGGACCAGTGGACTGAGCCGGTCGAGCTATCCCATGATTTAGTCTTTGCCTGTAGCTGTCCCTGCCGTGGCCTGTAGGTTAGAGATGTCGACGTGAGCCATGCAGGTTGATGGAATTTTCACCTTCCCGTGTGACACAATGTTAAGTGTATCTGTCCAGCCTTCTGTCACTGGATCCCTTCCACTCCAGACAGTGGGTCAGTAGAGACCCTGGTTTAGACTGAACCCCTACACACTTTGGTGCCATGGACATCATTTGAGCACCAATTATTCTACTTATTTTCTGTGAACTTATACAAAATATCTCACTTCTAAGCTTTAGTTTCTACAGCCCTAGCAAGAGAATAATCACACCAGCTTCACCCGATTGATGGAGTGATGTGAGAATCAAACGTAATAAATTACCTAAAGCATCACTAGACCTAGACCAGAGCAAGCACTCAACAAATTAATGGGTACTATTTTAGAAGAGAGTGTATCTGTGCACACATGTAGTTATTAATAGTATTTCTACAGTTTGGAAGACTGCTGTATCCCAGAATCCTCTATTATAATGCAGATGCCTTTGAAGGATTAGCTTTGCAAAATAACGCTGTCTTCCGTTGACCTGAATTAATACAGGCATCGGAACTGTTAGAAGGGGAGAAGACAGATCTTTGAAAGGAAAGCAAAGGGGACACACTGATCCACTTCGCCAGTGTCTGCGTTTTGGAAAAGCCCTGTTGTTTAAGTCTCCAGAGTTCCACCCAAAAGGCACAGGTCAGGGGTTCAGAGTTGGCTTGTGTTGTTTGTACAGAAACGTGGTTTCCAACCACACGTATTTAAGGAATTAATTCACCCATTGGTCAATTTTTGGTGGAGTACCTGTGATGTACCCGGTATTGTGCTAGGCATGTGGAAACAGTGGTGAAGAAGAAAGATTGAATATCTGCTTCCTTGCAGCTCACAGACTGTAGTTTATATCCTAGTTCAGTGGATATTTGATCACAAGGAGAAACTCACAAATGCTTGCCTATGTCATGAAGGATTCATGCTGAAGATCCAAATACTTACAAATTAGTGGAAGACACATGGTCAGCCTTAATAGGTCCCCAGAATTCTCGGGTACCTACTTGCTCATCTCTCTCTGTCTCTCTGGGTCCTCAGGATGCCTCATCTCTATTACATTCTACTTTTTTCTTCTTGCCCTGCGGACTAGTTCTCTGATCATTTACTAACTTACATGTAACCCTGGTTACCTGCAGACTCTCACCACAAATGGCAACCTTCCTCTGCTTTTCTAGGGGCAGAAGGTGCTAAGGCAATGTATGGGCTAGTTTTAGCCCCTTGAAGGAGCAACTCGTTTCATAAATGTCCGTTTTTGAGGGAAGAAACTGTTTCTAGATTTGTACACATCGTTGCATGTTGTCATGTGGCCTGGAACCCGGCATGTACAATTTCCGCAATATTTGTAACTCCCTTAAGAAATACAGGATTTAGAGACAAACAGCCTTGAGTCCATTCTTGGCTTACTAGCTATGTGTCCTTGGGCACGTTACATCACTGCTCTAGCAACAATTTCCTCACCCGAAAAATAAAGACGAAAAGTAAATACCCCACACTTAGAATTATCAGGAGGATAAATTAAATCAGGAATCATAAGCAAAACCCCATTAAACACCTGACACAAAATAGGGAGTCCTTAATAAATGCTAGTTCACGTCATTCAGAGGATTGCAAAGTATGAATTACACTCCCAGGTGTGTTGGTAGGTACTTCAATCGCCTCAAATGATGTACACGCACGCACACCCATAAAAATACTTGAAAACTGCCTGGCAACTTCATAAAGAAACCTGTGGCAAAGCCTTGCAAAGTTACCCAGAGGAATTGTTTCTGAAGTTCGTCACCCAAATGCATTCATCTTTTATGACAATTCCACAAAGCGAATGGCTTTGAGAGTCAAAACTACACATGTAGACCCCTTGATCAATACCCCCATTTTATGAACTGTCTATGGAGAGAGCTGAAGATGCTACTTTGCTTGATTGCTTGGGAATAAAGATTGATCAGCCCAATATCTCCCCATCTCTAGATTCCAGGTTGATTCACATACTGTACACAGGCCCGGCAGCCACACTCCATCCCTCTTCAAAATTACATAGTCAATACCTTTTCCACTCAGCATGTCTTACAAAGGCTTGAAGGGGAATATGACCCCAGTGGGAAGGCGAGGAGGTAATTCACAGAGGTTATCTTTGCGTCCAACGGGGCTGGGGGATTTCAGTTTCAAGTTTCTTGGCTTCAGCTTTTGCCAGACGCTTTCTGTGATTCCACTTGAGAGGTGCGTCTGGGGTTTTGATCTTCAACAGAGACAACAAATGACAAAATCGAAGTGACGTGAAGCTGAAGTTTGTCCATATCCAGCTTCCTGAGGGGAGTGTGTGTCTTAACTTCCCTTGACACAGATTTGCCCCGGCGAGAAACCCGCAGCGTTTGGCCCTTTGTAAGCTGAAGGCGTTGCATAAACTTCCGAAGCATACAAGGGGCACTCTGTCTGGCTCTGCAAGAAAGGAAGAGCTGTACTACAGCAGCAATAATGAGTATTATTCTCACTCTCTGTGCTCAGTGGCGTGGTCAACATCGTGTATCTTGAACAGAACAGGTGATCAGTGATTTTGCTTGAGTGACGGAGAGAATAGACGTTCTGTTCTCTTATTAGACTGTTTGTAATTTCTCAGCGACCCCGCAGGATTGGTTCTCAAATTTTAACACTTATCGGAATCACCTGGAGGCCTTGTAAAAACACATATCGTTGGGCCTGCTCGCAGAGTTTCTGATTCAACAGGTCTGGAGAGTTTGCATTTCTAACAAGCTCCCGGTTGGTGCTGGGGACACACTTTGAGAACTCCCATCGCTTTTCATCCCGTTAATTGTTTTTAAGCATCTGTAGACTCGAAAGCAAAAATGTCTTGCGTAAATAGGAACTAGAAAAGACAGACTTTTTAAAATTGAACTATAGTTAGTTGATTTACAGTGTCATGTTAGTTTCAGGTGCACAGCAACGTGATTCCGTTATACATATACATACATATATCTATTCTTTTTCAGATTCTTTTCCCTTATAGGTTATTACAAAATATTGAGTATAGTTCCCTGTGCTGTACAGTAGGTTCTTGTTGTTTATCTATTTTATATATAGTCGTGTGTCTCTGTTAATCCCAAACTCCTAATTTATCCCTCCCTCCCCCCTCTTCTCCTTTGGTAACCATAAGTTTGTTTTCTGTGTCTGTGGGTCTATTTCTGTTTTGCATATAAGTTCATTTGTATATCATTTCTTTTAAATTGACATATAAGCGATATTTGTCTTTGTCCAACTTATTTTCACTTAGTATGATCATCTCTGGGTCCATGCACATTACTGCAAATGGCATGATTTCATTCTTTTTTATGACTGAGTCATAGTCCATAGTATATATGTACCACATCTTCTTTATCTATTCATCAAGACAGACATTTTTTTTTTTTTTTAGATCATTATGTCCTTTTATTAGTCATTTGTTCACATATAAACTTAAATTAATTTTTCGTGCCAAACTACCAGAAACAGTAACTCCATCTTTGAACATGCTTATGACAATTTTATTTAAAAAATATAGACAGATGATGGCACTTAGTTTGGTATTTTTTAATTTGTTTATTTTTTTTTTAATTTTTTTTTAACATCTTTATTGGAGTATAATTGTTTTACAATAGTGTGTTAGTTTTTCCTTTACAACAAACGGAATCAGTTATACATATACATATGTTCCCATATCTCTTCCCTCTTGCATCACCCTCTCTCCCACCCTCCCTATCCCACCCCTCTAGGTGGTCACAAAGCACAGAGGTGATCTCCCTGTGCTATGCAGCAGCTTCCCACTAGCTATCTGTTTTACATTTGGTAGTGTGTATATGTCCCTGCCACTCTCTCACTTCGTCACAGCCCACCCTTCTCCCTCCCCATATCCTCAAGTCCATGCTCTAGTAGGTCAAGACAGACATTTTTAACCTCTTGATTTGAGGCAATGAATAAATGTCTGTTGTACTAACGGAAGACAAAGAAAGTAGCAATCTTGCTCTCTCTGAATGACCGCGTAAGATACAGTCTCGTATGGGTGGAACATGCAGTAAATATCTAAAAAGCAATCATTCTGTGAGACTACAGGCCCTTGTGTCACCCATAGGAATACAATTACAATAGCAATTTGTGAGTAATGGAAGTTGAATTGAAATACAAGTCACAAGAGCTCTGAGGCAAGTTGGGAATCGGAGTGGTTTGTTTTTATTTAAAGATCAGAATATTATGTTTCTAGTTAACACTTCTCTAGCCCTGGTACTTTTGCTTGTGCCTGCCTTGACACGGTTAAAATTCTTCATAAACCAGTTGAACTTACTATGAGGCTGTTCACAAAACACTTTAAAAAAACCACATCAAATAATTCAAAGTAAATGAATGTACATTATTAAAGAGCTATCAGGTCATTCTATGAAAGAGAATGGGGGAAAAGCAAAGAACTACTTGAAAGTAATTCTTTTGAAGCTATCTATGACATATTGTTGAAGGAAAAAAGGAAACCCCGCCCAAAGTATGTATAGAGTCTGACCTCATTGGAAAGAGATAGATGATAGATAGACAGGTAGGTAGATAGATGACAAAGGTACACAGTTTAAAGTAAAAAAAGAAAATACCCAAATTGTTTTATATTAAAAAACTTATATACCAGCGGTATATTTGTGGCTGACTCTTGTTCCTTCTTTTTACTTATTTGCATTTTCCTAATTTTCTACAATTACCATATGTTACTTTGAAATAAGAAAATGATTTTTAAAAACCTTATTTAAAAAAAAAATTTTTTTTAAGAGACAGTCTCTTGTATCTTTAGAGCATGTAACCAAACTCTTTCTTTTTGATCTTAAGGTCCCTTGTTTGTGGGCCAATTTTTTTCATTAAGTCAGGGAGGAAAGGTTTTGTTTTCTTGCTGGTTTAATGTGTTAGGTCAGGGGTGCCCAGCCCCGGGGCTGCGGACCAGTACCAGTCTGCCCAGGAGGAGGTAAGCGGCGGGCGAGCGAGAGAAGCTTCACCTGCTGCCCCCATCGCTCTCAGTACCACCTGAAGCATCCTCCCCTCCACCCGCTTCCATGGGAAAACTGTCTTCCATGAAGCCGGTCCCCCGTGCCAAAAAAGTTGGGGACCGCCCTGTTAGGTGACATGCAGGTTTGGAGCACAGCGTAAGAGAGGAGAATTTAAGTAGCCTGTCTTACCACTTGGGCCTCTTTCAGAGGACGCCTCATTAAGGCACCTTCAAGAAAGCAAAACATCTGTTTCCATCTGGAAGAAGCCAGACTTTAAAGGTGCGACATTAAAACTGGTTTATCTAATCCTAAAGATAAAGCAAAATAAAGTGCAGCACGCAGCACGCACCCTTGGCTTGGCGTTGTTAGAAATATACGGCTGTGGGGGGAGAGAGCAGTTTGCAAAGTATCTTGTGGAAAATATTGTTTCATGAAGTGTGAAGAGACACGGAGAGGCTGCTAAGGAGGATTTGAAAGAAGTGTAATCACCAAGATACAAGTGGGGAAACATTTATGGATTTAGTTGCATTTTTGATGAAGGCCTCATGATTTGCATTTTGGAAAGCCAAAAAGGTAAAAAAAAAAAACCGAAACCCAGAAGCCGTTGACGGAAGGTCCCCGGAGGCTGGGTAGATGCTCGGAGCTTCTCTGAGGCCGGGGGTGGGGACAAACTCCGTTTGTTTCATTGTCCCCCCAACACACACCTCCGGGGGATTCAGGGACGATGCCTGGGTGACATTTGCATCGGCATCATCCACGTGTCTTTTGCAGTAATAAATGCTGACGCGCGTGTGTCCAGGAAGGGAGCCAGGGATGTGCTTTTCTGCCTTCTCTGTCTCTGGTCATCACCACTGGGAGTGGCCTTGCTCAGGGTCCGAGCGCCCCAGAGAGTGACAGAACCCACCTTCCTAGCTCACCGCCCTCTTCTCTCTGCAAGAGAAAGAAAAAGCAACCCCTGGGAGGCAGAAGCCAGAAAACAAAAATGCAGCTGTGCGTAATGCCTCGTAATGCTAGCGCTTGAAAACATCTTGGCTTTTCTCATAAATGCCATCCCCCAGACGCCGAATGGCTGAAGTGGCGGAGTTGGCCTGGGTGGAAAAACTACTTCAGGAGCGACCTTTCCCTACGCAGCTGCTCCCCGACCCCCTTGTCCCGTGTGCTTTTCTTAGAACGCCAGCCCTTCGTTATCTGTTACCTGGATGATTGAAACGCTCTCTCCCCGCCCGCCCAGGGCATAGCACGCGCAGCTGCCTGATTCATCTTTCTAAAGCACGAATAGGGTCCAGCCTTCTTCCTTCCAAGTGAAAAGCTCCAGTGGTCTTGCACTGGCTTCCAGATAAAATTCAGCGCCTGCAGCCCAGCACTCAAGGCCTTTGGGGAGCTGGTTCTAAACTGTAATTCCAAATGTTTAGCCCATTATAATTGCGCAAACGCAAAACTGGATGCATCACCCCGTTGTGCCTTCTTCCCATAAGAGTCCCGTCTACCTGTCTAAATTCTTCGTGTTTTGAAGGCCAAGTGCAAATGCCTGGACCCCTCCATGCCCGCCCTGTCATCATTTCCGAATTCCTATGATGCATCTCATTTTCTTTATAAGATTTGAAAGGTGGAGGTTTGCTCTTCTGGCTGCACAGCATCCCTGCCTCTTCTTCCCCTTGTTGCATCCTGAGTGTGTGAGGGGAACCTGCTCCCTTTCACAGGTGTGGGCAGGTAATCCAGCCTCAGCCAATCAGAAGAGCCCACTCCCCTGGGCCACAGTGATTGGTTGGGGATGATCATGTGACTCAAGCGTAGCCAATAAGATCCCATCCCAGGACTTTGGCTGGAGCTATTAGGAAAATAGCTCTCTTTGCACGGGTGGTATGGAGATGATATCACTTAATCTTGGAAGGGCTCAATCACCATCTTTGAGAATCTGCTTGGGAAAAAAATTGAGATAGAGAAAAGCACGGCTAAAAGCACGTCCTGAAGACAGAGTTTAAACTCTAAATTCAGCCAGGTTTGGATCAAGACTCACCATTTGAATTTCCCAGGAATATAATCCAGTAAATTATTATTAATCTTTTGGTCTAAGCCAGAGTTGTGTTACTGACTTTTTCATTCAGGTACTTATAAAAGTAGTAGTAGGGCTTCCCTGGTGGCGCAGTGGTTGAGAGCCCGCCTGCCGATGCAGGGGACGCGGGTTCGTGCCCCGGTCCGGGAAGATCCCACGTGCCGCGGAGCGGCTGGGCCCGTGAGCCGTGGCCGCTGCGCCTGCGCATCCGGAGCCTGTGCTCCGCAACGGGAGAAGCCACAGCGGTGAGAGGCCCGCGTACCACACACACAACACACAAAAGTAGTAGTCCTTATTTTCTTGGCTGGATTATAATCATGAATGCATATTTTAATTTTTATTCTCAATTATTCATTTAACATACGTTTTTATTAAGTACATAGTATCTGTCAGACTCCCTGTTTGTCAGATTTCTACCTTTTGAGGGCTAATGACTAAAGGGGAGATGATGTAAATAATTACAGCCGTGCAAAGTATCTCACTAGACACTTTGGAGAATCGACCTTGTTCATGCAACCCTGGATGTATCTGAGAGCACTTCTCGGAGGTAGTGACATGTAAGCTACCTGTTGAAGAATGAATAGGAGTTTCCTACACAGGCCACCAGGGACTAAGCATTCCAGGCTAAGGAAGTAATGTGTGAGAACAAATAAGAGCACACAGAGTGAATTTGGGGGCAATACACATAATTCATCATGGCAGGAAGACGGTCTGGTGTTCCCAAATGATCTCGGAAGTACCGACAGAACAGTGCTTTCCCCGTGGAGTGTATTTAGTAAATGTTCACTGAATGAGTGAGTTTAATGAGTGAATGTCATTGTCAAGTGCTATTATAGGTAGTAGAAGATTCATAACAGCCATTACTATGAGAAGGAGTGATTAATTGAGGCTCAGATAAGTACATTTTTATATGAAACCTACAAGTCTACTCAGCCACCCAGTGCTGCACCAGTCCTTCCTGCCAAACCAACTGTGAACGGGAGACCAGACATGACAGGCTTTGACATGTAATTGGATTGGGCATGTAGCAAATGACAACAACAAAAATATTCTTAAGTAGCAATGATTTGTTATTTGTGGAGTGCTTTCTCTGTGCTAAGCGATTTCCTTGCGCTGCGTCAATCACTGTTGATGTTAATCCAGCGATGCAGAAACTTTGAATATCCCGATTTTTAATGAGAGAAATGGGGCTAGGGGATGCTGTTTATCTTGACCAAGTTCATTCGATGTTAAGGGGATATGGTTGCTCAAGGCTAGTAGGAGAGAAAACCAAAATTTGATCCCAGGAAGGACTGTCTCCATTGTGAGCTCTTGTCCAAAACAATCTGATCCACTGTGTCTGAGGAACAAGTGATGTTGGCTGGACCGAGTGTCCCTCTGTGTGTCCCTTAGGTCAGAATTCTTAAAATAAGAATTTCAGGTGTTTGTCAGTTCAAGATCTTTGGGGTTTGCTGGGGGCTCTGAGAATTCCTGGGTTAGGCTTCCTGAATCAAAGGCGACGGAGCCTGCCTCTCTATTTGCCAAGACCTCCCTTCTCATAAAAACAGTGAAAGACACAAAGTGGACAGGGTATGGACTGCGTGTCTCATTCCATGGAAGGCTTGGAATTCAGTGGGTTAATTCTCTCTTGCCTTGACCTCCCATTTGCCGAGTCCCGCTTATAATCAGTTTGAAATTGTTAATTAGACAAAAGAATTCTTTATTACCATATCCCAAGGGTAGCCAAAATTTAATTGCTGGAGCCTTGTTTGTGCAGGCAATTTCTGTCTAACAAAGAGGGATATTTAGTGCCATTGTGAAATTAATTGGGTGTGTTATGCTTCAACCTCCACAATAGTCAGAGGGCTGAGAGAGTGGTAATGTGAATAGCGTTTATTAACCGCATAGATTTCATAATAATTTCCTTTGCACGGGCAGCCATAAAACCCTGTCCTAAGCATCATTTTATTTCCATCATACAAATGCGAAAATTACAACTCAGATTGTAACACTTTGTTTTTCTGGTCCGTGGTACCATTTCAATGTTTCAAATTCCTTGTCCATCTTAAGAGGAAAATTAACCGCCCTCCATCCTTTTAGGTGTTTCCTCTGTGGTCCCCTCTCTCTGTTTCTCCATCTCCACTGCCTTCTGCTGGTCTCTGTTTCCGTTTCTTTCTCCTTCTATGGAATGAACTTCGTAAGCATTCCTTTAAACAGCATCTCCCACTCATCCGTCTCTTTAAACTTTCAGACAAGATGCCCCTACAGTGATCTCACACCAAAGATTCACTTCTCCTCAGTCTGTGAATTTCTCTTCTCTCCTACCTCTTCTGCCTGAGGGGCTCCTCTTAGGAGAAATGCCCACGGTTCTGATGTCATTCAGATCTGACTCAAATCCCAGCTCACGACCTATTGGCTCTGAAGCCCGGAGTGAGTCGCTTAACTCTTCCTGCTCAAATGTTTTATCTGTGACACGAGATAGCAATGCCTACCTTCTGGAATTTTGGAGAATCCGATGAGATATGGTCTTGGAGTTTCCTGGAATGTCTATCCTGTGATGCCTCCTTGCTTAGTCTTCTTGAACTGAACCTTCCATCTTTGAGAAGAACATGTTCATTTGTATGTATCTACCTATCTGTACCAATCACCCATCACGTGGTTCTCTTCTCTTCTTGCCTTGGTCTCTGCAGAAGAACTTACGCATCTGCTCAGCTCAGCCCCCTGGAGCCTTTCCAGTTTGATGTGAAGACCCTCAAAAAGACAAATGAATCAGTCAGAGGGAAGATGGAATTTTAGATTGATCCTTTCATGAGACACAAGGATAAAGACTTTGTCTCACTTTCCTGGTTTCTCTTTGGTTTTTGGTTTTGGGTTTTGTTTTGTGTATTTACTTTTTTCATATGAGTCCATCTCTGGACTCATCTCCAAAAGAAACACCCCTCTCACCTCTCAGGCCCCTGGACTAACAAAGCCTTTGGGTCTGGTTTCTCAATCCACATCTTTACTTCTGCCCTTTAAGGGCTTCTGTGCAAATCTCTTTCCCTGCATCCACTGAAAAGCCCAGGTTAGCAGATTACACGTGGCTTTGCTCCCGGAGTCCCCTTTCTGGTTCTTGGTCTTTCTCTTGGCTTTTGCTTCATCTTCCTGAACGGAACCTTCCAGTAAAAATACCCTGAACTTCAAGCCTCTGTGCTTTCTTGTCTCTCCCTCCTCCATCCGGCTGATTTCCTCTAAGCCTCTACTCTTCATAGTTACATTGACTGGACACCCCCATCACCTTCAGCCTTGCTCAGCAGAGTTGCCTTAAAACTTCCAGCTCTGCCGTAACTTAAACTCACACTGATGAGCTTGGCAGCCAGAGAGCCCCATAACCTCTTTGAGGACCACCTCCGTTCACATCCGACAAGCCCGCGTTACCTTAGCTCATTTAATGCACACTTGATACCCAGTGAGATGCTTCACACACCTGCTTCTCAACGTCACTTCCGTTTCCCTGTCTCCAGCAGCCTGGGTTTGCCTTTATAGCCACAGGCATCTGAACATGGTCTTCTCGTCAGCACCTCAATGGGAAATAAGGTCTTTATAATCTCCTTAACAGGTCTTTGTGTGTGTGGCTCTCCTGGTGTCTCTCCTTCTGATCGAGCTCTCTCAATTCTGTAGGCACTGATCACATGCACATATGCAAACACATAGTAAGTCTGTTCAGCCATCCACCCCTCCTCATCTGGGTGTGGTCTTTAGCAATCCCCCACTGTAACCTTTTTAACAACAGCTAACATTTATTCAGTGCTAATGACATGCCAAACGCTGTTTTCACTGCTTGCTATACGTTCAAGAATCAAATCTCACGGCAATTCCATGACATAGGTGCTAATTTTTTGTGTGTGCGTGTGGTACGCGGGTCTCTCCCTGCTGCAGCCTCTCCCGTTGCGGAGCTCAGGCTCCGGACGTGCAGGCTCAGCGGCCACGGCTCACGGGCCCAGCCGCTCTGCGGCACGTGGGATCCTCCCGGACCGGGACACGAACCCGCGTCCCCCGCATCGGCAGGCGGACTCTCCACCACTGCGCCACCAGGGAAGCCCAGCTCTTACCATTTTGAAGGGCAAATGCAAGGCTTCGTGAGCTTGTCTCATACACCAGCTGAAGGATCATTTGGTTTACCATGTTGGTAAAGACACTTTTCACCCGCTGGTGAAGTATCATCGTGTCTAGAGTGCCTGAAATCAACCATCTCAGAACTCCTTCATCCCCCCGCTGGAAGCGAAATGGGAGACCTCTTAAAGTCAGTGGTAGCCCCTTGTATGATGTTCTCACGAGGAAAATCTTGCACAAGAACGTGCCTTGGTTGTTTCCCAGATGTTTCTGGCCCTGTCGGCTTTGCTTCCTGAGTCCGTCACTTGCATTACCCCCACCGCTCCATCACTGCTGAGGGACGGGCCTTACACCTACAGCCCTGCATCCGAAGTCTAATCTTTTCCAAAATCCCATAGTGTGTTTTCTACATTAATAGCAATTTGATATCTCCCGTGCAGCGGTAGCTCGAGAAGAGTTAAATATCCTTGTTCGGTGGCAGTAGTGATGCACAAACCTGTCATCCAGTGAAGAGCGGGACGGTCGTGCGGTCTGCTTAGCGCTGGCAGGAAACAAAGCCCACAGACACAGAATGGGACCTCAGGGCGTTCTGGCCTGAGGAATAATCAAACTCTACAGAGATTTATAACACAAGGTGTGACATGAGTGGTGATAGAGAGTTAATGTTACAGCTGCTGCTTCGTATCTGTTTGAGAAATAGAATGCCAGCCACCTCTCCTGTACTGTCCTGTCATGGGGTTGAGGAAATGACAGGACACTGGCTCCAGGGGGGCAGATTAGGACAAGAGGAGCGCAAACAGAGCATCACACACACATACACACACACACACACACCTGCACAAAGATACACGCACGTATACACAGACACACCCAGATACACACACAGGGATACCCCCCCACACAGATACACACATACATACAGACCTACACAGATACACGCAGATACACACAAAGATATACCCAGATACACATACAGAGATACCCACCCAGATACACACACAGGGATACCCCCACACACAGATACACACATACATACAGACCTACACAGATACACCCAGATACACACAAAGATATACCCAGATACACACACAGAGATACCCACCCAGATACACACACAGGGATACCCACACAGACCCACACACAGATACACACATATATACAGACCTACACAGTTACACCCAGATACACACAAAGATACACCCAGATACACACACAGAGATACCCACACAGATACACACAGGGATACCCACATATAAACAGACACACACAGATACACACACAGATACACACACACATGCACACACACAGACAAGCACAGATACACAGACGTACACACACGGTAGGGAAAGTGATTAGCTCCAGAGTGGGTATAGAACCCCAGCCAAGTCAACAAGACATGATGGGACTCAATTCTAGGACTGTTGGGTGGACATCAAAGGAGAGACGGTTCCAGTCCCCTGGGTTTAATGGCACTGAGCTTGGAAGCCTGGAGCTCTCGGGGCCTGTCCAGGGGATGGAGTGAAGTCACAAGGGAAGATCGCCCAGTCAAGCTTGAAATATGACAATTTTATTTGTCAATTACACCCCGAAGCTAGAAAAAAGCCAAAAAAAAAAAACTAGAGGAAGCAGCTAAGCCTGCACCTGATTTGAAGCCCCGGGTCCAGCCACTGCTCGACTGTTTCATTGCATGTGAAATAAATCTTTTTTGACATTATTATCGTTGGCTTCAGTTAGTTTGAGGTTTCTGTTATTTGCAGCCAACTGAGATGAACATGTGTTGTTATTAGAAAGGGTCCTGTCCAGTCGGAGGAAGCAGCTTTAACCCCTTCTTTGAACACAGCTGGGGTTTAGAAAGGACGGGACATTGTGGGAGGGAATTCTAGGCAAAGGACTGCCACATGCAGAAGCCAAGAGTTAGAAACAAACAGACGTGGACGCTCACTTCGTCTGCAAATGTTTTTTAGATAATTTGTAATATGCCTGGGTTTGTGCTAAGAGCTAGAATACAAAGATAATCCTAAAATGTTGCAAAAGAACCTTTACACTGTATCCTGGTTAAACCGTTGCACAGCCTGGGGGATGGCGGGGTATGAGTGAATCTAAAAACAAAAGAGGCAAAAACCAGGTTTCTTTCCCTCCCTCCCTCCCTCCGTTCCCCCTTCCCTCCTTCTTCCTTCCTTCCTTCCTTCCTTCCTTCCTTCCTTCCTTCCTTCCTTCCTTCCTTCCTTCCTTCCTTTCTTTCTTTCTCTCTCTCTCTCTCTCTCTCTCTCTCTCTCCCTCCCTCCCTCCCTCCCTCCCTCCTTTCCTTCCTCCCTTCCTTCCTTCCTCTTAAAAAATACTCAGAAACCATGGATCAACAAAGCTTTAGAAAGAAAAATGATCAACTTATGAATTCCCAGGATGTTTCTGTTAAGATAACTTCACCACCGATTTGCACACCCTTTCATTTTCCCAAATGTTGGCTGGGAAACGCAATCGCAGACTTGGGGTGCGATGAAGATAATAACCCCGACAAGAGTGAAGTCAACATCCAGGAAAAGCAAGAGGAAGGAATTCAACCAGCATCCCTTTGTGAATGGGGATGAATGTGGGTGATGAAAACTGCGTCCTTCCCTTTGGCGGTGGCTTCCAAGTTGTCCTGATAGACCAGAGACCAAGTCTGAGGGCTTGGCTTCTCCATCTGTCAGCCCACATCCATTTACAGTGTGTCCTCACAGCGGACGGAGAGAATTTCTCCCCTCGGTCCGCACACTACTCCCCCCACCGCCCCCAAGCAGGCGCTATACTGCACTGCCCTCTTTTCAGGCAAAATCCAGCAAGTCTCCTAGCTGCTCTGCAAAGTGAGCCGAGTGGAACGGTGGGGAGGTACCATCCCTCATGATTCCCATGTGGTGTCGCCGAGGAAATGAGGAACAGGGCCAGGAGATAGCATTTCACCTCATTAAACTGACCTCAGGGAACCCAGATTCAAGATGAACTATTTGTCCTAGCTTCTGTGTCACCGTGGCAGACGGCTGTTTGTCGACCTGATATCAATTCTGCACTCCCTCCCCACTAACGGTGGGAGAGAGCAGTGTTGTAGGTGAAACCATCCTCCCAGACTTCTTTGCCACTAAGAAGACATGTGACACGGTTGTTGTAATAAGCACGGGTGGAATTTTGCAGGCCGAGCTTCTAGGAGAAGATACTTACGTGACATACATCTTCAGTCTCCCCTCCTGCCTGGGTTCCTGTTGCCTTTCGTTAGCCGCTCCTCAACCCTGGCCATCCTTTATCTGACTTTCCTGTTACAAAAGAAAACCTCGACTTAGGCAGGTCGCATTGAGACAGTGACAAACCTCTGTAGTCAGGTGTCTGATTTTTGACATGTTCAGCGACTTCACTTTGCCTCTGCTTCATTCTTAAAGTTCTTTCTTTGGCTTTACAGATTTTTGCATAATAGTTTTGCCCGGTTATCCCTGTGCTGGTTCCCTTCTTTCTGAATGTTTCATTAATTTACATGATTTATTCCCTGATCTTGCCACCTAGACTCGTGTGTGAGTTCCATAAGAGCTATAACTCGTAGTGTTCAGTCTGCAGGCACCAGATATGCAGCAAAAAGTTTACACGGGGAAACAAGATGCATACAAGGGGTGCAGCTATGCAGCTCTGAGTTTTAACGATGCTTCTACGTGATTAACGCCTGTTTATCATAGTTCCGTGTTGCCAGCCGGATACATTCCAGCATATTTTGGTGACGTACATTTCTGAAGACCCCCTTGCCGGCATCTGTGTATTTTATCTTCCTTGACAACGTTCAGGAACTTCAGTCACTTTGTGGGAAATTCATGAAGTGAGAGCGTATTCACAGAGGACAGAGCATCTGTGGACCATGATTTAAATTTCACTGCATCGGGAAGCAAAGGTCAGACACTTTGCTGGAGAGCCCAGGAAACCTTGATAAGAAGTTAGGGAAACTTTCCAGGGACGAAATGCGTTTCTGGCTGCCAAGTGATTTATTTAATAAGCACTAATACCTGCTTGTTGCAGAGAAGCAGAGGAATTTGTCAGTTTCACTGCTGATGCTACTATCATCAGCACATTATCGTTAATAATTTTTCAAAACATAGAGTTTGCTTTTTTTCTCTTTTAATAGGAGTGCCTTTCACTTCTACTTAAAAATCATACCTGGAATCTTAACTTACATAAGGATCAGGCTGAGATCAAAGCATCATTGAAAATCACTTAGAGTCAAAATCATTTTTGAAAATCCCTCATCACAAGACCAATATACTCACTGTAAACTAATCAAACATATCCGTTTGTCCCCCAGCACGGAGTAGACCGTGGTTTCTGTCTTAGGAGGTTTGCTGTGTCTTGTTGGAGAACCCAGGGAAGCCGCTGGCTGGCCGGTGCCGAGGGCCACACTGCAGGAGAACGTAAATTTTCAAACCCTGGACTTACACTCCGTGTGCTGACATTGGTTTCACACTGTGAGGTTCTAGAAGACAGCGTATTCATGTCGCCCGTCGCACCCCTCTCCAAGGTGCCGACCACTTGACTGGCCAGCCAACCTGATTGTCAGTGTCGTTTGAAGCTGCATGTGTATAAGTAACCACATATGTGCTGAGGTTCTGCAGGACTTGTGCTGGTGTCTCGCATGGCCGGGGGGGTCAGGAAGATCCACCTACCAGCCCCAGGGGAGGCCTTCCATGGTGGGAAGGAGAAAGGTCCTGATGACGGCAAGCTCGGGAAGTAGGTGCCCACAGACCTAGAGCCATTGCTTCTCCTCCAGGCTTGGAGATGCCAAGGAGGGCTCAACACACAAGGCACAGGTTGGCGGGCTTTCTTCACAGGAAGGAGGGACAGGTGCCTCCCAAAAGCCCACACCAGGCAACGGGCTGCAGGTACCCCTCTCGTGCTGTAGGTGAAGACTTGATTCCACCCCATGGAGGGCAGATATACTGGTGGGGCAGGTGCCAGGTGCCGTATGACCACATCCTTGGCCAATACTATGAAGTTCATTCTGTGGGAAAGGTTTCTCCCAAGATGCAAGAAGAATCTGGACCAAACAATGCTCATCACCTGGCCTCCGTCTCGGGAGTGCTCCACACTTAGGCTGTGGGTTAGGAGAGTAGAGGGTCAAATAATGGTTGCTTCCCCAGCAAAATCTGAAGACATAAAGATGTGTTACACCTCAGAGCCTTCTCCTAAGTCTCAGAAGCCCCAGTAGGTGTGGTGGAAACTTCTAGTGCAGTCTTAACCACCCACTGCAAGGTTACTAGAACTTGACCTGGTCACTTCCCTGCTCCTTAATTGAACACTAGGCAGGGTTAAACATTGCCCTCAAGTAACTTATTTGCAAAGCATTTTTATGAAGTTGATATTTTTCTAATTGTCACCGTTTACTAGATGAATGCCCAAGGCTGAGGAAGTGACTGACACGGGATTTGAAGCTTGGATGTCCCACAACACCAATAGTTATGCTCTTTCCTGCACCCTGCCCATGCCCTCAATCAAACTCTATTCCCACCGTGAACAGAGAAATCTCACTTATCAGAAGATACAAAGCAGGCAAGTCAGATGGGGGTAAGAGAGAGCTGCAAAATCTTCACCACACTTTACTGGGGACTAATGGCTAGGTGGAATACCTGGGCACCTTGTCTTTCTTTGAGAAGTTTTGGAGTACATGACGTGTCTTATTACTGTTGGTCATTTGAAAATATTTGATTTGTGATATGTTAGTGGCATTGTGTCAAATAGGAACTTAGTCGTTCGGGCTGCTATAGCAAAATACCACAGACTGGGTGGCTTGTAAAGGACAGAAATTTAGTTCTCACAGTTCTAGAGGCTGGAAGTCCAAGGTCAGGGAGCAGTGAGGGTGAATTCTGGTGACAGCCCTCTTCAGGGTTGCAGACGGCCAAGTTCTTGCTGGGTCCTCACATAGCAGGCGGGGAGAGGGAACTCTCCGTCTTCTTTTATAAGGGCACTAATCCCATTCATGGGGGCTCCACCCTCATGTCCTCATCACCTTCCAAAGCCCCCACCTCCTGACACCATCACATTGGCCATCGCCTTTCAACATATGAATTTTGGGGTGGGGGGAGGTGACAAACATTCAGTCTATAGCAGAAACTATAGTGTAGGAATTAATAACAAGCTGCTATATTACGTTTAAGTACTTCTGCCTTTCAGTATGAGATGAAGCAAATATGGCAAAGCACAGACAGCCGTTTACATCCAGGTGCAGGATTTGCAAGCTTTCATTATGTCTTTGCCTCTATTTTCCCTGTGGGCTTGAAGTGTTTCAGAATAAAAAAGTTTTTTAAAAAAATATATGTATATACACACTTCTCCATATACTGTTACATCCTTTGAAGAAGTTATTTAATCAAAGTAAGCCTCAGTTTCCTTAACTGTAAAACACCCGGAATGAACACTGTTGTATAATTGTCAAGAATAAAGAGATTAATATGTAACGTGGCTGGTGCACAGACATTCGACACATAAATTCACTGAGGACCTACAATGCACCGAGCGTCATGATGAAAGTTCTACAGACCTTTTCTCTTTCTGTGCCCGTCCTGAAGATAGCAACGCATAAGATGTAATTTTCAACTTCCCGGAGCTCATGGTTTGTTGGCAGCCAGACTTACAGATTATTACAACCCAGATGAGTGGTACCCAGGTGGGCAAAGTGATTAGGTAGCTTCGCAGCTAGTTTAGTGGCAGAGACAAGGCACGAAGG
The DNA here is from genome assembly GCF_026419965.1 of Kogia breviceps. Lineage (NCBI taxonomy): Eukaryota > Metazoa > Chordata > Mammalia > Artiodactyla > Physeteridae > Kogia > Kogia breviceps. The sequence continues at coordinate 87,281,876 of NC_081324.1, read as the reverse complement.
TTTCCTGATCCCGATGCTGTTTCCACATCACCAAATGAATGACCGAGTCTAACATTTATGTTATTGTATATCTAGGAAAGCTGAAGCTGCTTCAGTGCAGGTACGTGGACCCAGCAGTAGATAACGATGATTCACGGGGTAAGAACGTGAACCTCGTTTCCTTTGTTTTCCAACCATGCAGATTCCCTTACAGAGAAAGGCTCTATTTGATACTAGGATGTCCTTTTTTTTTTTTTTTTTTTTAATTGAAGTGTAGTTGATTTACAATGTTGTGGTAGTTTCAGGTGTAGAACAGTGATTCAGTTATACACACACACACGTATACACACACACATATACATATATATATTCTTTTTCAGATTCTTTTTCATTACAGGTTATTACAAGATAGTGAATATAGTTCCCTGTGCTCTACAGTAGGTCCTAGTTGTTTATCTGTTTTATATATAGTAGTATGTATTTGTTAATCCCAAACTCCTAATTTATCCCTTTTCCCTCCTTACCCTTTGGTAACCATAAGTGTATCTTCTATGCCTGTGAGTCTGTTTTTCTTTTTGTAAATAAGTTCATTTGTATCATTTTTTAGATTCCACATATAAGTGATATCATATGATATTTGTCTTTCTCTGTCTGACTTACTTCACTTAGTATGATCATCTCTCGGTCCATCCATGTTGCTGCAAATGGCATCATTTCATTCCTTTTTAATGGCTGAGTAATATTCCACTGTATATGTATGTACCACGTCTTCTTTATCCATTCATTCCAGGATGTCTTTAAACCCCAGTATTCGCTTCCCTCATTTTTCACAGTGAAATACAAGTCAGAGGTAGAGCCTTTGGCAGGCAGCAGTGTACACTTAGAATTAATCATGTTGTTTATCTGCTCCTTGCCGATGTTTACGACTGCCTTCTATTTATGGCAAATGACACCATTTTCACTTAACAGTTGTGCAATAAAACTTCCCTTGCAAATGAATGTATTTAAGTCAAGAAAGCAAGTCAATTTAATAAAAATATTAAGTTTGCATAAGAGTGCCATTTGCATGCATATGGAACAAACATCAGATTCCAGAACGACTGAAGTAGAAAATCCCTGAGACAGACTATTTACTGAGCTAAAAATAACTCTTTAAAGAAAAGATAAAATTGGAGGAAGTGCAACTTTGAATAGTAGTTGGAAAAGCAAACTGTGCATGTGTTCACTGGCTTCTGTGCCGAAAAGTCACTTCCCTGTGTCAGGACAGATGTGAAGAGAAACAGAGAAATTGTCAGTTTCTGTCTGTGAAGGACAAACTCAGCACCTGAGATTCCAGAGCTGTAGGTTTTTTATCACCGCAGATTAACCTATTTTAGAGTCAAAATGATAGTTAAATAATGCTGTGTCCACTTGGGGACTTCGCCCCATGCTAACCGTATGCTCAAAATCGGAGGCATTTCTTTCCCGAAGACAGTTAATGCCAGCCTGGTCTCACGGCCAGACGAGTTGATTAAACGTGGGCAGGCGCAGTTGCTGTTTCTGATAAAGAACTCACCCCTTACAGCATTTTTCCTTCTTAAAGTAACAGAAGGAGAAAACCCAAAGCCTGAAAGATATTGTTGACTGCAGCTTTTAATTCCCTCCCTTTAAGGAGTTTCATGCACCTGCCTTGGCCACAGCATGTGAAACGGTGGATATATTTACTGCTCAGAAGGCAGGGGAGGGCTGGGCTCTTTAAGGACAGAGATGTGAGAAATGTTCATGTCAAAAGTGGACATTCAGCATCAACTGATAAATGCATAGGCTCGTCTGATTCCATGTGGCGGCACCGATCTTGTCCCCTTCGTTCCCTGCTGTACCTGCTCCGTCTGGCACCCTGGATTCTCAGCAGATAGCTTCAAATGAATAGATAAGTCATTTCTGCATAGGGACCAGCAGGGCAGCTAAGGTGCACGGCTCTGGAGGGCGCTCTCTCTGCACACCCCCGGAAGTCAGGCTGTGCTGTGTCACGTTTAAGCAGCAGTCGTGCAGCCCTGGGTATTAGGGATGGAAGGACCGAGCACGTCACACCGTATTGTCTCGAACGTCTCCCATTCCGTCTGCCCTCAAGGCCTCGCTGCGCCAGTGGTGGGGGTCTTGGTTGCACCGCCCCGCAGATCTTCTCCAGCCCTGAGGTTCTTCCCCCACTGGCTACTGGGGTGGGGAGTGAGAGGAGCAGCCAGTACATAATCAGCGTAGCCCCTCTTCTGGATTTGCCCTGCACAGCAGCCAGGTGTCTGGCTCCTTTCCAGGAGGCACAGCCCCTGTCCAGTGACTGGAGGATGTATCTGTGTAAAACTTCCGGCCCTGGAGGGCCGCCCAAGCTCCATACCTCCCTGGGGATAGGCTCCCTGTGACAGCATCTCAGTTCGATTTTTCTCTCTGCCCTCTCCTGCCTCCTTCTGCTTCCTTCCTTCCTTCCCCTACAGATGTGTGTCTCAGTAACACTTCCACAGTAAATTCTCTGCATGTAAATCCACCTCAGAGTCAGCTTCCCGGGAAGCCTGACCTGCAGCGCGTAAGAATAAAAATGTGCCACGTGGGGCTGTGCTGTGAGATTTGCTGTGATTGATTTTATTTGGATGAACTCTAGGACTTTTAAGTTGCAAGGGACAGACAACCAACCCATGCTGTCTTAAGCCTAGAAGGCAATTGATTGACTCATAAACTGAAAAATCCAGGGTGGAGGGAGCGTCAGGTATAGCTGGATCCAGGGGTTCATATGATGATACCGTCATTTAACCGCTTTCCACCTTTGTCTCCTCTTTCCTCTGGGTTGGCTTTAGTCTCAGGCAAACACCTCAGGCAGTGAAAAGATGGTCTCCAGAAACTGAAGGCTTAGATCCTAGTACTTTGGATTCTGAAAGAAACTCTTTGCCTTGTCAGTTCAGAGAAAAATAAATGCTGGATTTAGATCGTTGTAGCCATTCGGATCAAGTGGTCACACTGAAAGCAATGGCTTTGGACAAAGAATATGAAATATGTTTACTGACCAGGCCTGGTTTAGATGCTTATTTCTGGATCTGAGGAGGAAAGCATACACAGCTTCTGGATCACGTGCACCGGTAGCAGAGGTGGGTGGCTCTCCAGAGGAAAGGAGAGAAGCTGTGAGCCAGAAAGTGGAAATTAAACACGTTCACTGCAGTTGGGAAGGGGGGAGGGGGCAGGAAGAGAGGGCGTGTAGAGAGAGGGAGAAAGGGAAGAGGCGGAAGCAGGGTGAGGACAAGAAGAGGAGGCGGAAGCGGGGGAGACCAAGGCAGACCATGTCCAAGGACACCTGGGCATCCATCTTAGGATGAGTCATTGCTCAACAAGCTTCGCTTTTATCTTCCCATATTTAGCCTCCCATCAGAGGGCATGTAAAGCAGTTTTTGATGATATCAGAATGGGGCGTGACGGTTTAAATGCTGGAGTTGTGCAGTGCCACCGAGTTACAGGGACCTTGAGGCGTGGGACACAGTGCAGGAGGCAGGTAGCCTTGAGGATCCCATTGCTGACATGCACACTTATCTCTGGCGGGGTTCCCAGGAAATGGCTCTGAGATGGAGATTGGTGTGTACCGGGCGTGTTTGGAAGTGTGTCCTCGGCAAAAGCTTATGGAGAAAAAAGCAGGATTGGGCGTATTCAATGTGGTTTCTACAAAGGCCTCAGCCCACCCCGAGGGGACCTCTGGAGCTGGGGTGAAGCCAGGGTACCAGGTCTTTGCATTCACCTTGACCAGTCTTTTGATGGGAGGGAGCATGACCCCAGGGGAGGTGCTTCTCTTTATCTGGGGGCAATTCCCAGAGGTTGTCCACCCCCAGTGCTCCAATCAGCTGGGCAAACACTGCCTTCATCCAGAAGCGGGGAGCTGGGCAGCATCCCGTGGCATCTGTGAGGCCGTTTCTTGTCGTACGCCAAGATGAGTAAAGGTAAGGAATTAGAAACACTTCGGGTCATGAACAAAATGCATGTGACTTTTCCCTTGTCCTTATTTGGACTGTGTTCGTGGAAGGAAAGTCCCCCTCCCCCGTCTTCTCCAAATGCAGCTTGTTCTGTGTCGGGTGTGAATTCTAGCACCATCAACCATCAATATGTGTTCAGTGTTTTGCTGTGCTTTGAGACTACGGTCATTTCCAGCACCCTGTTCCAATTCTGTCTACGCCACGCAAGAGGTGCCATGACAGAATGGAAGGGGAATTGGGTGGGTAAAATCCAAAGACTCCACCACCCCTCACAGCTTGTGAGTCCTTTCACATCTCTGTGAACATCCAGCATCTTCTAAACTAAAGTCGCCCTGTTAAACTCCAGACAAAGTCGGTGTCTTCCTGACTGGACTCTAAATCCATCAAATTACTAATCAAACTTAGATAAATGAAGACCTCAAAAATAATTGGTAAATAGAATAGTGATGGATACAAATCCCAATCTAAAAACGCGCATGAGTGAGACTTAATGTGATTTTTCTGTAGTTGATCTTGGCGTCTGTTTCAGACTTCCGTTGTATTGGAAGAAGGCCCATCAGTCTCAATGACCTCAGGTTCTGTCACACACTCACCCTGCCTATCCAGGCTCCCAGTCTCTTTGAACAGTTGTATCTACGTTCTGAGTGGTCTGCAGTTGCCAGGCATTCGAGAGGAAGGTGAAGGGAGCTCTGATTTGACCGTCGTTTAGCCAGCTGACATCTCCTGAGATGTCTGAGGTCTACCTGGACTTCAGGTGTGGGTCTGTCCAGGTTGTCTCCACGTCATGAATCTGTCCTGCTACAGGTCACTCGCACGGAGGTGCCTCTTAGATACCCCCGTGCTTCTGCGGGACACGTGAGCTGTTTATCGTCACGCTCTTACATCCCCGAATCTGGAGAAACTCCACCCCCTTGTTTGAGTCCTTTGCCTTGTCACACCGCGCCGTCATTTCCTCTCTGGGTTCTTGCTTCTGGTTAAGAGATGAGTCACAGTCTCCGTGGCTCTCTTCACTCTCTAAATCTCTTCATCGTCCACGGCCTTCTCTCCCTGAGGCTTAGGGAGATAACTTGGCCATTTTAATCAGACATCCACGATCTCTACTCATCCCTTGCTTTCCTTTCAAATATCTACCTTGTAAAGTTATTTGAAAAAAAAACAACTTTTTGTCCTGACAACGGGACGTCTCACTCTTAAGTGATCGCGGATCCTCCGAAATCCACTACTTGTTCTGTGCACCTGCATCCTTCCTGTCTCCTAGGAGAACTATATTTTGTAGAAGTCAGCTTAGGTAACAGATGGACCCGAAGTGTCAGGGGCTCATGTGCCAACCGAAGCTTGCTTTTTACTCTCACTGCCAGGCTCTACTTGATGTTTAGCTACGGGCCTCCTCTTTTCCATTCCGGGACAAGAGCAAAGGAGCTGCTGCGATCAGGACAGGTTTGTTTTGGGGGAGAGTGAGATCTTGGAGCCGCATCATAATTCTTCGGGTATCTGCCCCAAAGTGCCCTCCGTGACTGTTGCCCGTGTTCCACGGGTTAAAGCGAGTCACGTGCCCAAGCCTGATGTCGAGAGGCAGGAAAGCAGAGCCCTACCAAAGGGAGTGCTGGCACGTATTTGGAAAGGATAGAATGATCTAGCACACTTTCAAAAATGTCAGTGCCTGGAAGACACTCTGCGTCTGCCCCTATGCTGGACACTAAGAACAGAGCAGACCAGCCTGTGTGTGGATGGTGGGGAGAACGTGGGTAAACAGGAAAAGGGCAGAGAGTGGGGAGGACCTAAGCTAATGGTAAAGAACGTGGACTCATAGAGAACAGACCGGTGGTGGCCAAGGGGGAGGGGGAGGGAGAGGGGGTGGGGGTGGGGGAGGGATGGGCTGGGAGTTTGGGGGCAGCAGATGCAAACGATTATTTATAGGATGGATAAACAACAAGGTCCTACTGCAGCGCACAGGGAACTATATGCAGTAACCTGTGATAAACCATCATGGAAAAGAATATTTTAAAAAGAATGTATATATGTGTATTACTGAATCACTTTGCTGTACAGCAGAAATTAACACAACATTGTAAATCAACTATAGTGCAATTTTAAAAATTAAAAAAAAACCAAAAACATGGTCTCACCATAAATGCAAGCAGAGCATTGGCCATCAGGCGTTTGAACTGGCCTTATACTTACAGGGATTTTCCGTTACCAGATGAGGATTTTTTTTTTCAAACAGAAGTTCTCGTACTGCTTTTCAGAGCCCCCAAAGAAAGGAATCTGCTCCCAAAGGTAAAGCTGATTAACTCTGTGCATTTCCAGTTTGGGGTATTTAATATTAATTCCCATGTATTTAGTCATTCCCAAAGTCCCAAATCTTGCTTTAGTGTCCTTACCCCCTAACTTCCTGCGGTGTTGTTTGTAGGAGGAAAGCCCTGGAAAAGAGTTGTGAATCCTGTAGCTATTGGTCTACTTTTAATCCTGCGCCAGGATAAAACCTGGGGATTTGGAAAGAGGAATTAGTGGCCAAAAAGCTATTGTGAAAGCGATTCCATTGAGAATTGAAAAAAAAACCTTTCAAAGCAGATGGCATACTATACATGGAACTGACAAGTAAATCGATTCTCAAAACACATACTGCTCTGTGATATTATGTCTGAGTTACCCTTTAATTACAATTTATATCTCTTCAACTGCTAATTGGTGATAGAACAATATAATTTTTTAAATTATCAAGTTCTAATATATACAGGAAATGGGCAAAGTCTTAAGTGTCAATCGTGATGAAATGTCATATGTATGCAGTCAGGTCCCCACCCCCCAGATCTAAATACAGAACTTCTCCATCATATCCCAACAGATGCTCTCTCCCCTCTGTGCCAGGACCCGCCTCCACTGGAGGAGAAGAGTTATTTGGACCTCTCTCACCATAAACTAGTGTTCCCTGTGATTGAACTTCACAGAAATGAAGTCATAGAGCATACACTCTTTTGCTCAAAATTATAGCAGCAAGATTTATCTATGCTATCGTAAGGAGGAGTGTTTTCTTTTGTTGTTGTGTGGTCGCCATTGCATGTGTCTCCTGCACAAGATTTATCCATTCTGTTGGTGGGTGGGTAATTGCGTTGTTTCCAGTTTGGGACTGTTTTGAAGAATACCCCCTCCGAACATCGTTGCGTGTGCACTTTGGTGGACATGAGCTCTCATCCCCAAGGGTGTACGCTCAGGAATGGGATTTCTGTGTTGTAAGGAGCAGGTGTGTCGAGCATAGGCACACTGGCAAACGCTTTCCCGAACTGCTTGGGCCAAGTTCCACCCCAACCCCAGCAGTGCAGGAACGTTCCAGTTACTTCGTATCCTCACCAACGCTTGACATCGTCAAAGGTCTTCTTAACTTAAATTTAATTTTTTGATCTTTTGGAAATACAAATATGATCATGTTTCCATTCTTTTAAAACTCTTTAACAAGAGGGTTGGGGGAAAATCCTTGATCATAACAAAGGCTAGATGTCCCACCAGGCAGACAGACTGGGTCTGCAATCAGAAAGCGATGTGAGCTGTAGAAAACAGAGACGTTGATATTTCTTGTACACCTAAGTTTATGATTCTAGATTCATATCCGATAACCAAGGAACAAGAGAAGTGTCACCAGGGGAATAGTTTGGTGGAGAAGCAACCTGGAACACCATCCCTGGTATTCTTTCCAGGGTTCTACCGACCCGAACGACATTCTAGGGTCTCACATACAGTAGATGTGAGTTACCATAGAATGAAAATATCCTTCTTAGGTCCGAAGAGAAGGTGCAGCCTCAGAAGCAGAGGATGGAAGAGACAGATCCCTCCCTTCTAGGACTTTGCTCACTAAAGAAGGAGACATTTCAGTAAGCAAACTCCAGTGCACAGGAGAGATAGGCTCGTATAGTAAGTAGAGACCTGGACTCTGGAGCCAGGTAGCCTGCGACTAAGTCTTGACTTGGCCACACGTGCTGGGTGAATATCCTTGGCCGAGCTTGTCCAACCCTCTGTGCCCGTTTCCTCTTCTGTAAATGAAGATGGGATGAACCGTACTTCCTTGTTGGATCGTTGTAAAGAATAAATGATTGGTTATATATAATATTCGTAGAGCGGTGCCAGACCACAGATGTTGGCTCTCAGTCCTGGCAGGAGGGAAGAGGGATGGGGAAAGGGCAGGCATACAGGTGTGCACAGGTGCCTTATCTGAGCATTGAGTTAAGGTACTCAAACCAGGGGGTTCCAGGAGTCTCTTGACGGGGTAAAAAGCCCTAAGATGGATCGAGAGTTCGCCAAGGAAGATGGAGAGGAGAACATTTGAGGTAGAGAGGTGGTGTGGGAAAAGCGAGGAGGTGAGAAACCAACCTTTAGGGTTGATTTGACCATCAAATTCAGTTGCCTGCAGTGGCCGGAGAGCAACGTAAAGGCGTGAAGCAGGTCAGGTGGGGATGGCTGTGAGGCGTGATGCTTGTGGCCCCTGCAGTAACAGCGACCCCCACGGCAGGCACTAGGCTTTCATCAGGTGAGCTCAGCTTTCTCTGCTTGTGAGAAGCATCACATGCCCGTGTGCTGCCAGGTCTGCAGCATCCTGTCTACCTCTGCTCCCAGATGATTCACGCTGAGCCTGGCTTTCCTCCTCCGGGAGATGCTGGGGCTGCCTCATCTTCCTCCTCTGGCTAAGTCCGTCAGTGTTGATTTCTGTTGCTTGTACTTAAAAATTCTGACCTATGCATTTTAAGTCAAAACTATAATGAGGTACCACCTCATACTGGTCAGAATGGCCATCATTAAAAAGTCTACACATAGCAAATGTTGGAGAGAATGTGGAGAAAAGGGAACCCTCCTACACGATTGGTGGGAATGTAAATTGGTGCAGCCGCTATGGAGAACAGCATGGAGTTTTGTCCAAAAACGAAAAGTAGAGTTGCCATATGATCCTGCAGTCCCACTCCTGGGCATATATCCAGAGAAAACTATAATTCAAACAAATATATGCACCCCTATGTTCATAGTGGCACTATTTACAATAGCCAAGACATGGAAACAACCTAAATATCCATCAACAGATGAATGGATAAAGATGTGATACAGATATACAATGGAATATTACTCAGCCATTAAAAAGGAATGAAATAATGCCATTTGCAGCGACATGGATGGACCTAGAGATGATCATACTAAGTGAAGTCAGTCAGACAGAGAAAGACAAATACCATATGAGATCACTTATATGTGGAATCTAAAATATACCACAAATGAACTTGTCTACAAAACAGCAACAGACTTACAGACATAGAGATCAGACTTGTGGTGGCCGAGGGGGAGGCGGAGAGATGGATTAGGAGTTAGGAATTAGTAGATGCAAAGTCATATATGGAATGGATAAATAACAAGGCCCAACAGGGAACTATATTCAGTATCCTGTGATAAACCACAATGGAAGAGAATATGAAAAAGAATGTGTATATATATATATTATGTATAACTGAATCACTTTGCTTATAGTAGAAATCAGCACAACATTGTAAATCAACTCTACTTCAATAAAAAAATTTTTTTAAGTAAAAAAAAAAATTCTGACCTATGTATGCATTAAAAGAAGCTTACATTCTAGTGGGTGGAAGTAAAATCCAAACATACCTACGTACGTAACCTGTGAGAAAAGATAAGAGTTTGGGGCTGGATAAAGCAAGGTGATGGCGTAGAGGGTTCAGTGGAATTTTGTATTGAATGGCAGGGCAGGTTCTCTCTGATGTTGTAACATCTGAGCAGAGACCTGAATGTCCTGTACGTATGCGGGAAGAGGGCACTAAAGACAGAGGGAACTGCATGTGCAAAGGCTCTGGGGCAGGGTTGTGACCCCTGTGCTTCAGGAAAGCAAGGAGGCCAGTGGGGATGGAGCAGAGGAGTAGCAGAGGGTATGATAGGAGGCGAGCCAACCAAGTAGCCCAGTTCCAGATCATGCGGGGACTTGAACGGGGGGCGAGCAGTTAAGTTCTGTCCAGAGTGAGATGGGAAACCAGTGGAGAGGCGGGGCCTCTTCTGAGTCTTTTCTGGCTGCTCTGCATGAACAAGAAATTGTAGGGGTCACGGTGGAGCAGGAGGGCCAGTGAGGCTATTGTAATGATCCGGGATGGCTTGCACCAGAGCAGGAGTGATAGAGGTGGGAACATGTAGTTGGAAGCTGGATCTGCTTTGGCCCTTCACATCCTGTGAGAGGTAAACAGGAAGGAAGTTGGCTTTCTGGAACATCTGTAGCCAAGAGGGATAATCATTTGGGAATTCCAGGAGAGCAGCATGTTGAACTGGCAAAGCGCAGACTCTAGACTCAGCTGCTGGGATTGTCGAGTCACTGAATCACTGTGAAACTCGGTGTCCTTTGTCACAAATATGGGCTAAGGACAGTAGCCCCCCGTGAGGGGAAGTGGTGAGGACCTCATGAGATGCAGGTGGGAGGCGTCCGTCCCACTCTCGCTACGTTAAGGATGTGCTGGACCAGCTCCCATCCTCGGAAGCTCCCCAGAATAAGGCAGAAGAACATGAACCTGAGCTCCTGGCACCTATGCCCAGTGGGTCTAAGCTGACCAGCATTAGTGCTTCATCTCAGGCCAGGTTCCCTCCACCAGGTGTGCATGTGCGAAGCCCAGCCAGAGTATGAGCTCCGTGTCCAATCTAATTTGGCTGAGAAACGTGCTGGTCTCCTCCACTCCCCTGAGCAGTTTCCCCACTTCCCTCCCCAAGTTTAAGGAGCCAGAATATTTTTCTTCCTGTGAGTCTGCATCTCCGTCTGCCCTTGTTGGCAGCTGGGGAATCGTACCCACAGGAAAAGTCAAGGAAGTCACAGGTAACCAACGCTTCTTGTGCATTTGCAAATTGTCATGGGCTTTATAGAGATTATTTAATTCTCACAGTCAACCCTATGAGAAAGGTGACGCTTACCACTGTTTACAGATGAGGAAAATGAGGCAGAGTGGCGTCTAGCGCGGTGCCACGGGCAAAGTGCAGACCTGGATTTAAACTCAGATGCGGCAGAAATGGTCAGCTGGCCCAGTCAACATCCTCTGAGACTTTAAAGACAGAACAGCTAAAAACTCTACTTCCCAGACTCCCTGGCAGCCAGGATCTTGCAGGTTAAGGATCTGTCCATCAGGTGCTCTCAAACACAGTCAAAACGCGAAACTCCCTCACAAGATGAGAAGCAGCAATTTCCAGGCATCCCTTCCCTGGTGTAGATCTGGCAGGGCCGGCGCTGTTCTGGGTCCAGCGTTTCTGGCAAAAGCTCCCCAACGAGAGCTGAAGTGTGTCCCAGGAGCCACCGGTGGGGCAGTGTTTCCTGAATTCTGGATTCCTAATTAGTAAAGGCTGCAGCTGCTCCGTGGTGGTCCCCTCCTCCGTGGGTTCCTGAATCCCACCCTGGGGCCAGTTTCTCCAGCGCTGACAATGATTTTGTAAAGTCATCCCATCTTTAACCCCCTTCCTCCACCACAAGGGGGGTTTCTGTGAATGTCAGCTGAACCCCGACTGACAGACCCAGCTCACAGAATCCATCTTCCCGTAGAATTAGGGCGCGATTCCCGAAGACCTGGTCATTTCTGATGAGTGATGTTGAACTGTTGAATGCAATTAAGGGGCAAAATTCACACTTTTTCAGCTGCTCCCAAGGAGTCAGAACGTCCAGCCACCGCGGATGGCATGTTTCTGTTCCCACCCCCGCAGCAGTGAAAGGAATTCATTGTTCTTATCAAGTGTTTTCTTAAGGAGTGAGGAGCAGGTGATGAATCCTAATAGCTTTTCCCCTAAGAAAATGTCCAAGTCATGCATTTACATAAAAAGCATAATGCCTCCTGGAGCCAAATATTGTTTTTTGGGTTTTGTTTTGTTTGGGGCGTTTTTTGCCAAATAGTGTTTTATGTCAGCCTCTATGAATATGTAAAATTGAGAATTGGCCATGGCTAATCCGTTTCTCTACCAAGGAAAACTAGATTTTGTCCTAGGGCTAAAAAAATAAATAAAAATGAGGGTTTCTGTTTGAACCCTCTGTGCCAAATAAAAGCAATGAAATCCCTCATCCGGGCAATAACACTTGTTAAGAATTCTTGAACATGGATAGCATTCGTCACAAAGTTACAAAATAGAAAAATGCAAATTCGAAGCCTTCATCTCTTTGGTCTCTTCATCTTTTAAATTTCACACTCGGGCCCTGAAGGTTTTATTTTTCTTTTGTTTTTGGTTTAAAGGAAAGGTGTTTTGATGTTCTCTTAACATGATGCTGTTGTGTTGTAACATATTTGTAAAGTACACCCGGATGCTGAATTATCCAATTAAAAGTTGATTTATAAATTCACATAAACGAAACGGATTTCTTATCCCTAATTCTGTTACACTTGACTTACCGTGTTCTTGGTTTTCTCTTCTTTGTGCTTCTGTTTTTGTTTTTTGTCCCTGTATCCACTCTTCATGGATTTTGTGTTTTTCTTTGTCAGGTAGGTGAAAACATTGACTCTCATATATACATTTTTAGAGAAGCTTAAACGACCCATCCAGAAATCTCCAGTAATCCTAGAGAGGTTTGAAAACACAGAAATAAGAGCAGAGATAAGATGGGAAAGGGTGATTGGAATCAGCTCAGTGGGACTTGATACCTGGCAAGTCTGTTAATATAGCAATTAAAGTGAAAATCGCCCTTGAAGTAAAATCAAAGTCTTAATACTTATTGCCTTGCGGTATCCTAAGATCGACTATTTTATTTTCCTCCTGTAGGAAATTTACAAAATTTACTTTCTTGCAGAAATGCAGTTTTTTAAAAGTACTTTTTTTTCTTTTTTCTTTTTTAAACTTCTTTGTTGGACTATAATTGCTTTACAATGTTGTGTTAGTTGCTGCTGTATAACAAAGTGAGTCAGCTATACGTGTACATACATCCCCATATCTCCTCCCTCTTGCATCTCCCTCCCTCCCTTCCTATCCCACCCCTCTAGGTGGTCACAGAGCACCGAGCTGATCTCCCTGTGCTATGCGGCTGCTTCCCACTAGCTATGTATTTTACGTTTGGTAGTGTATATATGTCCATGCCACTCTCTCACTTCGTCCCAGCTTACCCTTCCCCCTCCCCCTGTCCTCAAGTCCGTTCTCTTAAAAGTACATTTTACTTACAAAAACTGGGATGCAAAGGGAGTGAAAAGGACCAGGATCGAACTAAAAGCAGAGGGTGCTTCCATAATATTAGGCTCTATATTCTGAACACGAGAAGTGATGGAGCGTTATCTCTCAGCCAGACCTTGCAAGTTTACCTCCTAGATTGTCTGTCTCTCTCTCACCATCCACACACATCGTTGTTCTTACCCTAAAGGAGATTCAAATCGAGTAGATGATAAACGGTTCGGCAAACGCACCGACAATACGAGGATCGTTCAGTATGTGTGCTTCACGTGTGGGACCCTATTTATTCCTCACAAACTTCCTCTGAGGTTTGTGTCATCACCCCCATTTCACATGAGCAAGATAGCTTCAGCAGGAGCAAAGTGACTTGGCCAAGGTCATGTATCTTTTAAGAGGTGGTAGGTCTCTGAACGAGACCACACATTCTGCTTGTGAGAGGCAGTGGGTCAGATGAATGCAACACGTACGTTGGAGCCACGCTGCCCCGTGGCCCCTCCCACTTCTGCCCCTTCCAGACTGTGTGGCTTGAGGCAAATTACTCAACCTCTCTGTGCTTCAGTGTCCCCGTTGATTAATGGTGATGATGAAAGTGCTTCCCTCACATGATGTGTGTGCGATTTAAATTTAATTAATACACATAAAGAGCTTAGAGAAGAGTACCTGGTCCAGAGTAAGCACCGTGTTTTAGCTGCTGCTATTATTACTTAGAACGTCATGCTTACGAATGCGTCTTCCAATATTTTAACAATTTAAGACAGGATCCAAGAGGGAGGAGACTGTTCAGCATCTCGGCATGAGAGACATTTGGACATTCATGTGGCAACTACTGCTCATTGCCTTCCCCATCCTCCTTCTTACTATAAAATCCTGACTCTGCACTGGGGAATAACTGTCTCAGCTATAAGATTACATTTCTGAGTCTCCTGTGCTCATAGGTGAGGTCCTATGAAACAGCTCCCAAGAGGTTTCTGGAAAGGTTTTGCTTTTTTGCTCAGGGAGCCTCCTTTCTCCTTGTTTTCTCCTTCATAATCTCCCTTCCTGAATTATTGATAGAAGGACTGAGATGGTGCAGCCATCTTGTGACCATGAGACAGTCATAGGATGAAGGCCACGCACTAGGTCATGAAGACACAAGGTGATGTTATGCAAGCCTGGAGTGCCTACTTCTGGACTTGTGGGCATTTGAGAAAAATGAATCGCTCCTCTGGTTTCACTTACAAGCACCTGGGCGTAATTTCTGGCCAATACAAACAGTGACCTTCAGTGAATCTAGATGGGGAGATGGTTGTCTCTCAGCTG